>NC_142881.1:31612045-31928863 GCF_051225735.1 Oryctolagus cuniculus
AGCAAGGCACTCTGGGTTAGCATTTAATAAAGTATATTTAAGCAATATAAATAATAAACTGAATGTCACCAAAGGACTAATAATGTTACTGGATATGTGATATCTTTTAATACTATTATTACATCTTCTAAAACACAAAGCAGAGAGATCATAGTTTGAAGCTAGATCTCTGCTATCCACATTTTCAATCCATCTCCATCTTTCCTGATCATCCTTTGTCACAGATCCCACTCCCTCCTAAGGACCTCAAAATATAACCAAACGCAACTCGGAGGCACTAATTGTCACATCTTAAAATATATAAATTATGCTTTCTTGCCATTCTCAGCTTTAAGTCTTGCCAATATCCTTTGTTTAAAGTTTTACTTAAAAAAAAAAAAGATTTATTTATTTGAAAGGCAGAGTGACAGAGGGAGAAACAGAGAGATAAAGATCAATCTTCCATCCACTGGTTCACCCCCCTAAATGGCCACACCAGACAGATACAAGGAACCTAGTACTCCATCCAGGTTTTCCAGGTGAGTGGCAGGGGCCCAAGCAATTGGGTCATCTGCCAATGCTTTCCCACATACAATATCAGGGAGCTGGATAGGAAGCAAAGAAGTTGGAGCTCAAACCCAGTGCTCTGGTGGCTTGACCCCCTGTACCATAATGCCAGCCCACCAATGTCTTCTTTAATTATATTACTATGCTTCTTAAAATACTGAGTTGTTGCCTAAATTCTTCTGCACCTGTTCTCAACGGTGAGTGGTAAGACGTGAAAAACTGAGTTATACATCCACACCCACCTCTTTTCCTCCTCTGTATGGGGAGCCACATCCTTAATCTATCACACAGAATCCAAGATCCTCAACAGTGACAGTCTGAAAACCCTTGGAGGCCAAGCTAAACCGTCAGAGGGCCCCAACTCTGCCCTCTCACCTCCATCCATGCAAAAAATATTGAGTAATACCATGCATAAAAGGCTCTACATACCACACACTTCTTCTGTAGGAAGCTGTGTTGTCTCTCCTCTAAGCACATGTGCCCCTCAGGTAGTCCTTTTGCCAATTCTTTTCTCAGACTAAGGCCTGCTCTCAATGCTCTGATTCATAATAACCTCTCTATACTTATCTAACTTCCCCATTATAAGTATTTCTTAACCTGACTTGGGTCTTAAAACCTATGCTGAACAGTACTTTTTCTAATTATAGGCTGACAGCTACATGTAGTTCCCCACTCACACTCTGATGTGTAAGTTTGTATGTTACCTCTGAACAGTGGTTCTCAAGCTTGATGTGCATCAGTATCATCTGAAAAAGTTGTAAAAATACAGATCGCTGGGGCAGGCATTGTGGTGCAATAGGTTAAACTGCCATCTGTAATGTCAGCATCCTATCTTGGAGCATCAGTTTGAGTCCTGACTGCTCCACTTCCCATCCAGTTCCCTGTTAAAACAATTGGAAAGGGTTCAAGTACTTGAAGCCCTGTCACCCATGTGGGAGACCCAAAAGGAGTTCCTGTGGAATTCTTGGCTCCTGGCTTCAGCTTGGCCCAGTCCCAACCATCTCAGCCATTTGAGGAGTGAACCAAAAGATGTAAGATCTCTCAGTCTCTTCTCTCTGTGTCACTCTGCCTTTCAAATAAATAAAACAAATCTTAAAATAAAAATAGATTTGAAGCCAGCATTATAGCACAGCAGGTTAAGGAGACGTTTGTGGTGCCAGCATCCCATATGAGGACAAGTTTAAGTTCTGGCTGTTCTACTTCAATCCAGGTCCCAGCTGATGTGCCTGGGAAAGCAGCAACAGATGGCTGCTTTCCCAGACACATCCACACAGGAGACACAGATGAAGCTCTTGGCTCCTGACTTCAGCCTGTCTCTGACCCAGCTGTTGTGGCCACTTGGGGAATAAACCAGAGGAAGACCTCTCTCCCTCTCTGTAAATCTTTCAAATAAATAAATAAATAGATAGATCTTGAGAGAGATAGAGAGATGGATACTGGAAATGAGAGATAGAGATGCTTGATACTGGAAAGTCAGTTCTTTCCAGTGGGCTGCCCTCTTCAGTCTTCTGGTGCTTAAATACACATGTGATAATTTTTCTATACTTCTGATTTAATTTTCAGGAAAAAAAGAACTATCACTTAATACTTAAAAGGCTCTTCGGAATGGCTCAAATGAAACAGGTAAGGAAATGGTCAGCTGTAAAGAATATGAATGGTGGATTAAGACAGAACTGGACAGAAATTCTGATTCTGCTTTTCCTAAGGATGTGACCACTAAAGCTTCAACTTCCTCATTTATAAAACCAAGGGGTCTTCTAGGGAAATAACTTTTTGCCCTATGAGGCAAAGATTATGTGAACCCACTCTAAAGAATAAAAAGACAAAGAGTGGCCCCACTATTTTAAACCAGTGGTTTCTATTTATGGCAAGAAACTTGTGGGGCTGGGGCTGTAGTAGAGCAGGTAAAGCCACCGCCCACGTGCCAGCATCCCATATGGGCACTGGTTGGAGACCCAGCTGCTCTACTTCTGATCCAGCTCCCTTCTATGGCCTGGGAAAGCAGTAAAAGATGGCCCTAGTGCTTGGCCCCTGAACCTGCATGGGAGACCAGGAAAAAGCTTCTGGCTTCTGGCTTCAAACTGGTACAGCTCAGGCCATTGTGGCCGTCTGGGAGTGAACAAGTGAAAGGAAGATCTTTCTCTCTCTCTGCCACTCCCTCTGCTTCTCTGTAACTCTTTCAAATAAAATAAATAAATCTTAAAAAAAGAAGAAAAAGAAAAGATACTTGCCTGCTAGAGAGTACATGTGTAACTTATGAAAAGACTGAAGAACGAAGTCATTTCAAAGATGCCTTCAAATCCAATATTTTAAATTCCAACTGGTTAGCATGTCACTATTCACTTATGTTTTCTATATATGGCAGTCATTTATTCTTCAATTTAATTCAGTATAACCTTTAAAACAATCCTATTTTATTTTATTCTTCCCTTATCTACTACCTTTCCTCTACAGCATCTAACAACATTCCAACATCTATTAGAAAAATAAATAAATATGATTAATGGTAACATTCTCCACCTCCCAGGAAAGCTGACGTAAAATACATCTTGTCAATACAGAAAAATACTTGGAAGAAGTTTCCCTCATGTTTCCTCAACAAATAGCCAGAAGTTTCTCCCAGATCTCCCATACAGGTGCAGGTAACCATCTTCTATTGCTTTCCCAGGCTACTGCAGAGAGCTGGATCAGAAGAGGAACGGCCAGGACACGAACCAACACCCATAAGGGACGCCAGTGCCACAGGCAGAGGCTTATACTATGCCACAGCACCAGCCCCTAAATTTGCCTTTAATCTCTTCATAAGATCTATCAAGGATTTTCTATATTAGAGAGATAGTTTAATTCTGTATATTTTAATTTTTAAAACTCTGTCAGATAGGAGGAGCTTCAAAAAATTCACAGAAAATGTGCGTCTTTTAATTCTACTTTTCATGAACTTTTCAAAGTCTTCTCATATTCTTATTCAATCTACCCTTAAACTGAATGTATGTGAATGTGTGCAAACGTTTAGCGAAATTACTGCCAAAACCCCAGGTCCCCAAAATTTATACACTGTCTAAGCATCAAGCAATTTCAACATACCTCCTGTAGAAGACGGGGATCCAGGCAGTCACCATCATCATTAAACATAGATTCCCAAGTCTCCTCAGGAGCAGTACTTCCCTCCCTGGGAGACGTTTCAGCTGCTTTCAGTTCCATGGGTGTTTCCATAGATGATTCTCCAGCAGGAAAGGATACACCAAGTTCTATATTCCCTGAGTCATCTTGCTCTTTTGTTTTGAAATCTTCAGCAGTTCTTAGCTCATGCAATTCTTTTGTTATATCACCAGTACCATCCAGATCACTGCCCAAGGCACTGTCTGAAAATACTTTTGTCCCATTTAACATACTGAGTTCAGAGTCCAAAAAAGTGTTACAATTACTATCAGCAATCTTCTTTATAGGTAAGGACGAAGCACAATCTGACAAGTTCTCTATCAACTTTCCTGTTGACTCTGTACAATTAGATGAAATATTCTCAGTGTAAGTATCTGAGTAAGCAGTCAGGTTGCTGAAATTTTCATTGCTGTTCCCACTTGCAACTTCCTGAAGAGGGGCTACATCTGCACTCATTTTTATATATTTTGAGAAATAAGTTACATTGCTACAGGTCTCATCAGCCACTCCACTTGCTACTTCACAAGGACTGTCCATAGTTAAATGATCGCATACAGCATCTGCAATGTCCATCATACATGCCTTATTCGTAATGTCATCTATATTCTTAGATCTAGTATCAATATCTGTTTCACGAGAAAAGACAGCTCTATCAGAAAGTCCACACTTTATACAAACGTCACTGGTGCCAAGGCTATTCTTTTCACACTCTCTAATCATCGTTGGATCAGCAATGACATTTGTGCTCTCTAATTTGCTGACTACAGTCTGTCCATGAACAACAGGACCCAAAGTCTCGGGAATAGAATCTATACCTTCCTGATTCAAGATGAAATCTGTATTGTTGACTGTATCACCTACATTCTCAGGTCCAAAGTCCTCACAAGTTTGGTCAATGACACCATCTGGATGTCCAGAGACAGTAACAGTGGTGATGCCTCCATTACTGAGCCTCAACATTCCATCTGATGTTGGCATACCTTGTTGTACGGTTTCGGAATCAGAGCTTAGTTTAACTGGTATAATCAGGCTCTCAGCTTCTGATACAGAACTAAAAACTCGAGGAAACTGGGATAGTATTTCTCCGATTTTGGTATTGGTTTCATTCCTGCTTTCCAAATCTCTGTCTTCAAAAATTTCCCCACTTAGTTCATGCCTACTAAAATGACTGAATTTGATATTCTGGAATGGTTTGTTTACAACTTGTGCCTCAGTGATTTCTGAACAAGTCTCTGACAGAGGCAACCTCCCATGTTCTATCACATCTGTAGTTTCCATCTCCAAACACTCCATCTTCTTTGGTTTAAAATGTCTTTGTAAAGGTATACTAGGTGCAATCCCAGCATTTGGGATCCTGTGCTGATGTTCTTGGGACAATATTTCTTTGGATTCTGTGGTCCCTCTCTTAGTGCAAACCCCATCTTTATTTCTTTTTTGAAGGCATGTGTCTTTTCTTAATTTCGTTGAAGATGTCTTTCCTCTTCTAACATTATGTTCCTTTCCATCAGGATTAATATTTTGTCTTTGAGCTTCAAGTTTGTCTCTAAATATCTTTTGGGAGAAGCAACTATTTTCTTCTTTCACCGCAGAGTTAGCTGGACTACAGCTCTTTTCCTTTTCACCTGTCTTGAGAAGCACTGCGCCCCTTCGAGCTCTGGGTACATAGAGTGCCATATCAGGCCTTCTGGCTCGAAGTCTGCATCCATCTCCCTCTTGCTGCATTGCACCACTTCAATCTGCAAGAAAAAGAAAGATGATTTAATTACCAGAAACTAATTACAATGTATTGAACCAAGAGATTTTCAAGAACTAGGTAGAGGGCCTACTAATCCATCCTATAGAAATCTTCAAGTGAAAAACGAAAGCAAAACCTGTGATAAAATAATTAAGGTATTCAACTAAGTACAGTAAATTCCCAAAACAATCATTTTGAATTTTATCCAAATATCTTTTTTTATATATTTCTCAAAACCTTTTCCCTCTACCTTCTAAATCTTTTCTATTTTTAAATAAGTAGCTTTGTTTTAAGCTGAATTAAAAAGAGTATCAGAACAGTCATAGTCATCAATGAAACACAATCATCTTCATATTCTGAGAGCTCTGATCTTTACATTGAAGAATATACTCAAGGTGGACCCACCTGAAAACCACATTTATTCAACATAAGTATATACCCACACATAAAACTAAATCAGGGAAGCTTTCTAGAAGATCTTATTGGGCTATGACTTAAAAAAATTTAGGAGTGGGTATTTGGTGCAGTGGCTTAAGCTACTGCTTGGGACATTCACATTCCATACTGGAGTGCCTGGTTCATGTCCTGGCTACTCCAACCCCAATCCAGCTTCCTGCTTAATATACATCCTGGGGGGACAGTAGATGACGTTTTGAGTACTTTGAGTCCCTGCCACACGTGTGGAAGACCCAGATGGAGTTCTGAGTTCCTGGCTTCAGGCTGGTCCAACCCTAGCTGTTGTCAGCATTTGGAGTGAACCAGTGGATGGATGGAGGATTAAGATATTCTCTCTCTCTCTCTCCCTTTCAAATAAAAAATAAAAACAAACAATTTAGGGATACTTCTTGCCAAAGAGGTCTAAATGAGAATATCACAGCAGCCTTTATACCTGAAGGATTAGTCACTCTTACAAAAGAGATAAAATTTCCATACTATGTTTCAATGCTCCTGTGTTTCTCTTGAAGTCAGTATCAGAACCAACTGGTACAAAGTAAAGGAAATCAAGTTTAACCCAAGAAAGAGCTCTACCTCTGAGTTCTCCAGTGCTCATATCAGGCAATGAGCTCTGCCTCTGGGAGAATTTAAATAAAGGTTGGATGACTGACATGCACTAGAGAAAGAATTCTATTTATATAAATGACAAGTTTGTCTAAATTAATCTTAAGCATTCTTCAAGCTCTACAATTTTATGATTTTATTTATGATCTGCAATAAATCTATCAAATACTTCATGTATTTTAAAATTCTTATTATGTGCTATGGCTAATGGCTTTTATTCAACCTTTTTTGCTCAATTAATGCCCACATATTTTCATAATACCATATCCTAATCCTGAATAGCAGTATAGTAAGTTTATATCATCTATTTCTTACCAAAATACTGCATTCAACTGTGTCCTAGTCAGTAGTGTGCTGGTAGTTTAGCAACTAGCTCTCCAAATGTAGTCTGGAGTACTGGTTAACATTTTTGTTTACATCAATGACGTCAACAATATCACTGACCTTTTGGCTTAAGGAAGTGATAGTTTTTGAATAATGGAAGAAAATATGTTCTTTTTTTTGAGTTATTCACAATATATTAAAGATATGACACATCTGTATTAGTATTATTTCTATCACTTTCAGTGTAGATTATCCATAAGTAATAAATCAAATGTTGATTTATGGCATTTTCCAACCTCTACCATGTAAATACACTTACCATGCCTAATTCCAAGCTACCAATGTGACATCATTAAACATGGAATTAGGGAAATATACACATAACTATACTCTTATAGAGTATTTCACCATAAAGATACATTATACATACTCAGAACTTCAAGAACATAGATCATAACAAAATATAGTAACATAATCAAGAAGTGATTTTTAACTGTTAATTACCCTTCTAAAAAGTTTATTTATAGTAAGCCTATGTAATATAATTTTTAATAATGGGTATGCTTAACATTTTTTGAAAAATTCCTAAAATTTTAACAACCAGCTCTCAGGCCAGTTAACAAATTCTCCAAGACATCATTGGCTATTACTATTTTTGAAAAAATAATCTACAGTCACAAAAAAAAAAAAAAAGGGAGAAGTATCCCCATCTTGTGGACTTTCAAGATACTGCCAATTTAATTTAAACCCTGGTGTTTTTTGCAATGGTAAGCAAGAAAAGCCTTTAACATTGAAGATAGGGCTGCCTATCATACATAGTCACAAAAATGTATCTTAGATTAAAAATTTCCTACCTAGATACTTATGTAATATTTTCTATCTTTTTCGCTGTTCTTAGTGCTTTAATCAGTCCAGTTTTTTTTTGTTTTGTTTTGTTTTGTTTTGTTTTGTTTTGTTTTTTTTGACAGGCAGAGTTAAAGAGAGAGAGAGAGAGAGAGAGAGCGCGAGCGAGCGAGCGAGCCGGTGCCATGGCTCAATAGGCTAATCCTCCACCTAGCGGCACCGGCACACCGGGTTCTAGTCCGGGTCGGGGCGCCGGATTCTTTCCCGGTTGCCCCTCTTCCAGGCAAGCTCTCTGCTGTGGCCAGGGAGTGCAGTGGAGGATGGCCCAAGTGCTTGGGCCCTGCACCCCATGGGAGACCAGGAGAAGCACCTGGCTCCTGCCTTCGGATCAGCGCGGTGCTCCGGCCGCAGCGCGCCAGCTGTGGTGGCCATTGGAGGGTGAACCAACGGCAAAAGGAAGACCTTTCTCTCTGTCTCTCTCTCTCACTATCCACTCTGCCTGTCAAAAAAAAAAAAAAAAAAAAAAAGAGAGAGAGAGAGAGAGAGAGAGAGAGAGAGAGAGAGAAAGGTCTTCCTTTTCTGCTGGTTCACCCCCCAAATGGCCACTACGGCTGGCGCGCTACGACAATCCGAAGCCAGGAGCCAGGTGCTTCCTCCTGGTCTCCCATGTGGGTGCAGAGCCCAAGCACTTGGGCCATCCTCCACTGCCTTCCCGGGCCACAGCAGGGAGCTGGACTGGAAGAGGAGCAACCGGGAAAGAACTGGCGCCCCATCTGGAACTAGAACCCGGGCTGCTGGCGCCGCAGGTGGAGTATTAGCCTAGTAAGCCGCAGCACTGGCCCAGTTTGCTTCTTAATCAGAAATCAGTAATCAGCTTTCTGATGTGTATTTTGCAGCTAATTTATTCTGTAAGGGCTATCAACATTCAATCCCATTCAAAATCATACTTCTTAAAGGAGATAAAAATCTAGACTTCTTTATGATGGTGAACAGTCAACTGCTAACCCAATGCCTTTAAAATAAAGAGGCAATAAAATAATGAGACCAAATCATTTTTTTCTATATACTTTAGAAAACTGGGATCACACCTGAACACCTGTCCAATTGTTTCTATAATTTTGAAATTCGAGAGAAAATATTAGTAACTATCTTTAAGTACCACTTTGACCCATCTTCACAAAAGTAAACTAGCACAAAATAAGTCAGGCTTTCACATTTTCACAACATAACATCAATATGATTTGTCCTATATTTGGCATCCAAAACATGTATTCCTCTTCAAATACAAAGTACTGGTACTTAAGGCATTCACTGGATAATGAAACCATGAATTGATTTGATCCAGTACTTAACAAAGGTTCACCTGAGACATTTGATATCTCAGAGAAAATACCTAATGGGCATGATGACTATTCATGCCTCTATAACAAACACTCTAGGCCTCATTACCTTATTAATGCATGAGAATGCATCCTAACTAAACATATATAATTTATATTCTGAAATAATTTCAAATCAATAGTTACGAAAGTAAAGAGTAGACAGTACACATATACCCTTTACTCACATGCACCTACTGTGAATTTATCCCATTTATCATTTGCAATCACACATGTTCTCCCCCTTCTCTCATTTTACCCACACACAATTTTTATGTATTGAACCTTTTGAGAGCAAATTATGGACATCATGGCCCTATGCTCTATACACCAGAGTTTGTGTCCTAAAAAAAAGAAATATTTCTTACATAATCACAATCTAGTTAATAATGCCATCAAATTTAACATTGATCAAATACTTTCTTCTAGCATTAGTATTTCAGTTTTGTCAGTTAATCCATCAATGTCCTTTATAACATTTCCCTCTGATAAACACTCCAGTGTATGGTCAGATACTGCCTTAGTTGCCATGACTTTTTAGCCTCCTACATTCTGGAACATTTCCACAGTCTATTGTAATCTGTTATGACACTGACATTTCTGAAGAATAGTTCCCCTCCTCAGCCTTTTCTTAAAAAGAACATTTATCATTTAAGGTTAGCTTTATGTCTCTCCATAATTAGACTAAGGTTATATATTCTTAGCCAGAATACTACATAGGTGTTGATATGTCCCTGAGGACATAACTCCCACCTGTATTTCAATGATGCTCTAAATCTGATCACCCATTCAAAGTGTTGTCCAATTTTTCTATTGTATAATTACTGCATATTTTCTTCCTGAAAATTAATAAGTAGTATGTGAGAAGTCACTCTAAAAATATGTAAACATCTGGCGTCCTCATAAAAACTTCTCCATAGATTTTCTTTAGAATGCTAACCTGAAATCTTAATAATGGTTGCAAAATGATTTTCCAACTCTACCAGTCCCTTGACGTATTATCAATCAGTCCTTCACATTTTTTCTAAAAGATTTATTTATTTATTTATTTATTTGAGAGAGAGAGACAGACAGACAGACCTATCTTCCACCTGCTGGCTCACTCCCTAAACAGTCGCAATGGCCAGGAGCCCAGAACTCCATCCAGGTCATTCACATGAGTGGCAGGAGCACAAGGACCTCGGCTATATTCTGTTGCTTTCCAGGCGTGTTAGCAGGGAGCTAGATCAGAATCAGAGCAACTGGGATTCAAAGTGGTGCCCATGTGGGATGTCAACACCACAGTTAGTGGCTTAACTCACTGTGCCAAAAGCTAACCCCATTCCTTCACATTTTTTTTTTTTTGAAAGCAAAAGTAAATCACATACCCTGGCTTTCCACAAATGCTAAAATTTCCAAAGTTAAGATTCAATGTTAAAATCTCAGTTATCATAGTTGGTTGATATAGAAAATGTGCATCTGAAAAATAATTCCTAACTTTTGCAAAAATTGAAGTTGAAGATGACTATCATCTTATGCAATGCCCCATATATAAAAAGAAAGAGAAAAAAGCATCTCTCTCAAAACAACCTGGTTCCTTCATTAGACACAGCATAATGTGTCTCATTCAGCTCTTTTTTCTAAGAATCACAGAAATAAGTTTGATATTCAAAGGCAATGATTAATCCACCTGAGATGTCTGGTAAAATTTATTTCTCTGTTCCTTTTTAAAGCTATCTCAAACTCCTTTGGGAAGAAGACAAAGCACAATCAATCCATATATGTTACTAAACACAAACATGAAGGTATGGGAAGAAAACATTTTCAATGTTATGTAATTATTTCAAATGTATTTCCAAATAACATCTTTAAGTTTGAATAGCATTTTTTGGAAAGATTTATTTATTTATTTGAATGTCAGAGTTACTCAGAGAGAGGAGAGGCAGAGAGGGAGAGAGGGAGAGAGGGAGAGAGGGAGAGAGGGAGAGAGGGAGGGAGGGAGGGAGGGAGGGAGAGAGAGAGAGAGAGAGAGAGAGAGAGGTCTTCCATCCACTGTTCACTCTCCAATTGGCTGCAACGGTCAGAGCTGCGCTGAGCCGAAGCCAGGAGCCAGGAACTTCTTCCAGGTCTCACACGTGGGTACAGGGGCCCAAGGACTTGGGCCACTGTTTACTGCTTTCCCAGGCCACAGCAGACAGCTGGACTGGAAGTGAAGCAGCCGGGTCTCGAACCAGTGCCCATATGGGATGCTGGCGCTTCAAGCCAGGGTGTTAACTTGCTGCACCACAGCGCCAGCTCAACAACTTTTAAATTTGCTTGAATTATGAAATGTTTGTTACAATAATGAAATGCCTCAAGTGCGGTATATAATGTGGTATTGCAGACCAATGGAAAAATATAGGATATTCAATGCCAGGACAACTGCCTGACCACTCATTCAGCTTGTCAATACTGAAAAGGTTGCAGATATATTCAAGTGAGATTGGTCTATGATTTTCCTCCTAGTGCCGGGAATCATGATTGGGTTATCAAAGATACAGCATGGCACATTTATTACATAAGTTAAATACATATATAAGGCTACGCTTACTATTCATTGAAAATCTGGGAGACTTCATCTGTGGTACTCTTTTTAATGTTAAAAGGTCTATTCAAGTTCTTTTTTATCCATTTGGCAAATAAATTTTTCTAGAAAATCTGCTTACTTAAAATTTTCAAATTTGTTGATATAAAAGTTGTTCATAATACAACTTTGTTACTGTTTATTCTCAGCTATATTGCCATTATTTCCTGTTTTGGTTCTTAATATTATTTACTTTCTTTTATATCTGACTAGTCCTACCAAAATAAAATTTAAGTCATTCAAAGGACAAGGATTTTGGTTTCATAGGTCATCTCTACTTAATTTTCTATTTTATTTCTCTCAATTTTGTGTCCTTCCTTCAATTTTCTTAAAGATTATTCTATTTTTCTTTTATTAATTTCTTGATTAGCTGACTTAACTGATTATATCTCAAAGTTTTTGTTGTTGCTGCTTTTATTTGTATTACAAAATATTTTAAACATAATATAAAAATGAACTCCCACTCATTACTCAACTTCAAATCATAACCCATGTGTCTTCACTTTACTTATGTACACCCTCTGCTAGATTATTTTAAACCAAATTCCAGGCATCATTTCATTCTTAAATATTTCAGTATATATCTTTAAAAGATAAGTTTGTTTGTTTTTTTTTTTTTTAAGGCACAACCATGGGGCGGGTGTTGTGGCATAACAGGTAGAGCCGCCATCTGCAATGCCAGCATCCCATATAGGCTGCTCCATTTACAATCTGGCTCCCTGCTAATATGCCTGGGAAAGCAGAAGATGGCCCAAGTCCTTGGGTCCCTGCAACCCACAGGGGACACCTGGAAGAAACTCCTGACTCCGGATCTGCCCAGCTTCCACTACTGTGGCCACTTGGGGAGTGAACCATTGAATGCAGAATTTCTCTCTCTCGCTCTCTCTCTCTCTCACTCTCTTTCTGTAAACTCTTTCAGATAAATAACTAAATCTTTAAAAAAAGCACAATCATATCAATATGTATCTTAAAAATATATCATCATATATCTAGTGTTTGAGTTTTGTCAAATGTCACTTTTGCTTTTTTTGTTTTTAAAGATTTATTTGAAAGTCAGAGTTACAGAGAGACAAGGAGAGGCAGGGAGAAAGAGAGAGGTCTTCCATCCGCTGGTTCACTCCCCAATTGGCCACAACAGCAGGAGCTGCGCTAGGATCCAGGAACTTCTCCCGGGTCTTCCCACGTGGGTGCAGGAGCCCAAGGACTTGGGTTGTCTTCTACAGCTTTCCCAGGCCATAGCAGAGAGCTGGATAAGAAGTGCAGCAACTGGGACTCAAACTGGCGTCCATATGGGATGCCAGCACTGCAGGCGGTGGCTTTACCCGCTATGCCACAGTGCTGGCTCCTACTCTTGCTTTTTGAACTTTCTATTCTGTTTGTTAAAATCAAAATCCAAAAAGACCTATATGTTGAATTATCTTTTTATCTACAGGTGTTGATCACTTTTTGTTTTCTTGTATTGCCATCTGTTTGTTAAAGTTATCTGCCCTACAGAATTTCTCACATTCTGAAGTTAGAGAACTGCATCCTCAGGCTGTACTTCCTAAAAAAGCAGTGTTTGCTCTACAAGGGCGTGGAGAACATCTAGCCCAGAGGCCACCTAAGGCCTGTGAAATCATTTGGTCTGGCCCTGCCAAGGCAACCAAAGGTAGGACTCAAAATTCACTAAATCTACAGCACACTAATTTTTAAGCTGATAATTTTGTATGACCCGTTGAGTGATATTATAAATATCCAAATGGTCCTTGGCAGAAAAAGGTTCCCTATTCTTGATCTAGATGCTTGTGCTAATTTGAAAACATTTCCTAACTGGTGCAATGAACTTCCTATTGCATCACATCAGGGAGCACACAATGTCTGATGGTCTCTTTTTTGTCATGCTAACACTGATAACTGAGTTCAGGCACTGTCAGTTTCAGTCATCCACTACAAAACTCCTCACCAACCTTTCACCAAATGGTTTTCTGATAAGTACTGCCAAGATACACTACAGGTGTATCTCAGAGATATTGTGGGTTTGGTTCCACACCATCACGATAAGACAAGTATCCTAATAAAGTAAGTCATTTGAACTTCCTAATTTCCTACTGCATATAAGTTATTATATTAAATCTGCAATAGCATAACCTCTTTTAAAAAGAATAAACCTTAATTTAAAAATACTCTATTGATAAAAAATATTAATGATCACCTGAGCCTTTAGCACCTTCTATTGGAAAAATGGTGCCAACAGATGTTCAAAGTAAGGTTGACACAATCAATTTGTAAAAAATACCTAAAATTCCATGAAGCACAATAAAACAAGGTATGCCTTTATTTCATCAGAATACAGGATTGCAAAATGATGACATGTAATTTGGTCATTCTTTTTGTATTTATTGGCTGAGATTTTTCTATAGTAAACTTCCCCTTATTAACTATTTTCCAAAGTGTTCATATAGATTAAAACAGAATAAATCCTTGATTCCTTATTTATCAATCTTTCTATGAATTTATGAATTAGTTACTTGGCATCCTTCAAAGACAGTCATTTCTAAAAAAAAAAAAAAAAAAAAAAAAAAAACTCATTGATCTCATTTGTTGAAATTCACTGCGGTTACTATTCCTCCTGAAACTTAAACTATTTTTGGCTGATGGTAAGCCTTTCAAGATTCTTTTGACACAATACCAAGTTGGTTTTGATAGCTCTGTGTTTTCTAAAATTTATTTGTTTGTTTGAAATTTAGAGTTACAGAGACAGAGGGAGAAAGGGAGAAAAAGATATTCCATCCACTGGTTCACTCCCCAAATGGCCACAATGGCTGGGGTTGGGACAGGCTGAAACCAGGAGCCAGGAATCAGGAGCTTCACCCAGGTTTCCCAAATGGATGCAGAGGCCCAAGCACTTGCGCTATCTTCTGCTGCTTTTCCTGGTCCATTAGCAAGGAAGTGCATCTAAAGGGAAGCACCCAGGACACAAACCAGTGCCCACATGGGATGCTAGCATCCCAGGAGGAGGCTTTACCCATTACCCCATAATGGCACCCCTACTTTTTAACTGTTTCTAAAAAACTGATTTCTAACTTTATACCACTGTGGTCTATTATTTACAATTTGTTATTGTTTTTATGGTCTAGTAAATGATCAGTTTTGGTACGTATCACATCTGCGCCTGAAAATAATGTATACTAAATTCCTGGGCACTATGTGTATGTACTCATTAAATCAACTTTTATTAAAGTATTTTCAAATCATATCCTTACCTTTTGTCTTTTGACTTGAAAATTAAAAAAAAAAAGCCTATGTATTTACTATGTGATTTATCAATTACTCCTTTGAATTTGGTCACACTTTTACATACTTTTTAAAATTAGGTTATCAGATTCTAATATTTACCAATGTTCTATCTTACTGGAAAACTGTTACATTTTACATAGTAACTCTTTATATTGTCAATCATTTATGAGGGGGTCCTAAAATAGATTTTGTTTAGAAGTAATATACCTGTAGCAACTTTCATTTCATTAACTTTGTCTTTTCACTTTCAACCTTTCTGTGGCATCTTTTCCCAGGTTTTAGATGTCTCTCTTCCAATCAGTACACAGCTAAATTGCATATTTTTTACTCAATCTGTCAATTTTGGTCTCTTAACTATACAGTTTAATCTATTTATGCTGATTGTGACTGTGGATACATTTGGAGGTATTTCTAGCTTTATATTTTGTACTTCTTTTCCAATTATCATTCTTTGACGTTTTCTTCTTTTCCAGTTTATCTGAGAATGCTAAGTTTTTATTTTTGCTGTACTGCTAGGAAAGCTGCTTATTTTAGTATTATTTTCCCACTAGGACAATACTGTATAAATATTTGGACTCCAGTCTTCATCACTCCATCATTCAGGGTAGTACCTTCAAATCTAAAATTAGCTCTCTTCAAATCTGTCTAATTCCTACCTTTAGCCTAGCCAATTAATTTTTAAATTTTAACGACTAAAGTTTTGATCATTTATCTCCACTCTTGCCCCTGATTTACCTATTCTTATGTTTCTTAACAGTTTTTTATATTTCTCTATTTGTCTTTTTCTTTTATCTTTAATCATTAATATTTTATTTTTTTATTTTTATTTATTTTTATTTTTGACAGGCAGAGTGGACAGTGAGAGAAAGAGACAGAGAAAAAGGTCTTCCTTTTGCCGTTGGTTTACTCTCCAATGGCCGCCGCGGCCGGCACGCTGCAGCCGGTGCATCGCGCTGATCCGAAGCCAGGAGCCAGGTGCTTTTCCTGGTCTCCCATGCGAGTACAGGGCCCAAGTACTTGGGCCATCCTCCACTGCACACCCGGGCCATGGCAGAGAGCTGGCCTGGAAGAGGGGCAACCGGGACAGAATCCGGCGCCCCAACTGGGACTAGAATCCGGTGTGCTGGCGCCGCTAGGCGGAGGATTAGCCTATTGAGCCACGGCGCCAGCCTAATCATTAATATTTTATTATCTAGTGATTATTTTTGCTATCAGGGCATATAATTTTACTTTTAACTTATGTTTAATTTTCATTATAATTTATTATCAAACATTTGCTACTTAATAGTTCTTTCTAAAAATGCTGAGAATTTGATTCTGTTGTTTATTGTCTCTGACTTTTGCTCAAAACATTGTATTATTCTGTTGTTGTTGTTGTAATTTTGAGTAAGGAACTAAACTTTGATAGAGACTTACTTATGGGGATTCCACACAAATAGAATGCAACTGTTCCTGTGTAGTAGTTCTGCATTAGTTAAGTTTTCAGTTTCAAATTTTCTGGACCACACAGTTAATACAAACATGAAACACAAAACCACATGAAGGTAATACAGTAGCTACAAATGCTCAGAGGAAATTTACCCCACAGACAAGCTTGCTTATTTTTTTTGTGGCTAGTTTTTTTTTTTTTTCTAGTCTACCTTCTGAGTGAGGGTACAACCCTTTAAGATTTAAAGCTTTAGGAAGTAAACTCAGTTTCCAAGTCCTCATTTGCCTAGGCCCACTGCTGCCCACTCATATCTCCCACCTATTAAAATCTAAGCCTCTTAGTCACTAAAACCAGAAATACTTAGTAAAAGAAAAAAGAAAAAAACTACAAATAATTTAAATAGAAAATTTTTTCCTAAAAGAATTTTTTTTCCTGGCAGCACATGCAAATAATGCATCAGTGTCTAAAATGGGCAGGCATTTGGCATGTTTAAGATACTACTTGGGACATCTGCATCCAATGTAGGAATACCTGGGTTCAATTCCTGCCCCTGCTTCCCAACCAGCTTCCTGATAATGCATACCCTGGGAGGCAGTAAATGATGGCTCAAGTAGGTCCCTGCCACTCACATGGAAAACCAAGATGGAACTCTGGACTCTTAGCTTTGCTTTGGCCCATCCCTGTCTGCTGCAGGACTCTGGAGAGTGAACCAGCAAATGGAAGTTTGTTTTCTCTCTCTTTCTCTATCTTTCTCTCTCTCTCTGCCTTTCAAATAAAATGAAAATAAACTTTAAAAACTCTAAAGTAAAAATATAAAATTATAATTACAACCCATTTTTTTCCTCACACAGAAGTGTGTGTGTAAGCGTACACACGAGTGTGCATCAAGTACAGGCTATGGTTCCTAGACTAGAATCCCACCACTGCAACTGACTAGCTCTTACCATGGACAAATTATTTCGCTTTATGTGTGGCAAAAGTTACCATCCTAAGCTGAAGTTTACTCAATGAATAAAATTAGGATAACAGACTTATTTCATTGACATTAAACAAATTAAAAAAGGACAATATATGTCAAAAATTTGCCAAGCATGGCAGAAGTCTCCATAAAAGTAAGCTTCTATTTAAATAAGCCCGCAAATGATCTTATAAATATTCAAATAGCCCTTGGCAGAAAAAAGGTTCCCCACCCCTCTTCTAGGGGTTCTAAGACCACACATTGGTAAAAGGACAGTTTCTTCAACAAATGATGTTGGGAATACTGGATAACCACATGAAAAGAAATAACCTGGGACCCTTTAAACCATATACAAAATGTAACACAAAATGGATTAAAACTGTAAACTTAATACCCAAGACTATAAAACTCCTTAAAAAGTAAGTTGAGGGTAGGAAGGACACTTGGTGCAGAGTTGAGATGCTGCTTGGGAAGCCCATATCCCATCAACTTAAAAATTAGCCTGCTATATATTTATTGAATTTCAAGTCCAGCCTGTAGTTACCTTGGCAGGATCAGATCAAATGATTTGGTGGTCTCCATCCCTGCTTTAGGTGATCACTGGATCATATTAAGGCAAGTGTTTACTCCTGGGGCCTCTCTAATCCATGCCATCGGTCTGTCTTTACGTCAGTACCAAACTGTTTTGCTTACTGCAGTTCATAATATATGCTGAAATCAGTATGTCTGAAGCTTCCAGCTTTGTTATTTCTCAAGATTGCTTTGGCTATTCAGAGTCCTTGGAGATTCATTATGAAGTTTGGAATGATTTTATACATTTCTGCAAAAAAATGCAATTAGGATTGTTACAAACTGCATTAGATTGCTTTAGCTAGTGTGGACTTTTTACAAATTAATTAATTAATTTGAAAAGCTGAGTGAAGGAGAGAGGGCAAGTGGGCCAGTGAGATTTTCCATCTATCTGTTGGTTCACTCCCTCAAATGTATGAGCAAGGGCTCCACTAGGCTGAAGCCAGGAAGTCCATCTGGGTCATCCACTTGGGTAGCAGAAACTCAAGTACCTGAGCCATCTTCATTGCCTTCCCAGGCACATTAGAAGAGGCTATATCAGAAGCAGAGTAGCTGGGACTTGAACTGACATTCTGCTATGAGCAGGGTCTTAACCCACTCACACAACACTGATCTCACAGCATGGACATTTTAACAATATTAAGTCTTTCAATTCATGAAAAATGCCACATCAATATTCATCAAAGATATTGATCTGATCTGCAGTTTTGTTTTCTGATGGTTTTGTCTGACTTTGGTATCAGTATTACCCTGATACCACATGAATATCATTCCACTTATTTGTATCATATTTAAAGTCTTCAGCAATGCTTTGTGGTTTTAAGTGTGTAAGTCTTCCACCTCTTTAAGTGTATTCCTAAATATTTTCTTATGCTGTTATATATGGGATTGTTTTCTTAATTTCCCTTTAGGATTATGCATTGTTGGTGTATAGAAAAGCACCAAAGTTTCAGAACTGATTCTGCAGCCTCTTGCTAAATTTGTTGATTAGCTCTAATAGCTTTTTTGTCAAGATCATCCACTGCAAAGAGAAATAATTTTTCATTCTTCTTTGTGCCTTTTTCTTGTCTAATTACTCTGACAAGGACGTCCATTACCATGTTGAACAAAAGCAGAGTGGGCAACTTTGCCTTGTTCTTGATGTTAGGGGAAGACCTTTAAGCTTTTCAGTGCTGAATGCTAACTGTGAGCTTTTTGCATATGACTTTTATTATATTGAGGTAATTTTCTTCTATTCATAGTGTGTTGAGTGGTTTAATCATGAAAGGGTATGGAATTCTGTCAAGTGCTTTTATCAATAAAGATAATGTGATTTTTGTCCTTCATTCTGTTAATACGGTATTCTTACTGATTTTCCTAGGTTGGAACATCCTTGCACTCCTGGGATAAATCCCACTTGGTCATGGCATATGATCCTTTTAATATGTTGTTGAATTCAGTTTCAAAGTATTTTGTTGAGAAGTTTTACATCAATATTCATCAGGCATATTGGTCTGTAGATTTCCTTTCTGGTAGTATCTTTGGCTTTGTATCAGGATAATGCTACTCAGTTTGGACTGAGAGTTTGTAAATTCTCGGTTAAATGTTTGGTAGAATTCTTCATGAAAGCCATCTGGTCCCAGGCTTTTCTCTGTAGGTTTTTAATCATCAATTCAGTTGCCTTACTAGTTAATCGGTCTGCTCAGATTTATCCATTCCTTTATGATTCTGTTTTGGTATATTCCCAAGAATTTATGCATTTCTTCTAAGTTATCCAATTTGCTGCCTTATAATTTTGTTCATAGTAGTCTAACATGATTCTTTATTTCTGTGGCATCAGTTAAACTGTTCTGTCTCAATTCTGACATTAATCTGTAGAGTCTTTTTACTTAGTCTAGCTAAGGGCCTGTCATTTTGTTGATCTTTTCAAAAAATTAACTATTCATTGATTTGATTTTGTGCTGTTCTTATAAAATTCCATTTATTTCTGCTTTAGTCTTTATTATATTCAAGGCCTCTTAACATACTTTTAAAAAGCTTTGTAAATAAGACTTACCTGCTATGTGCAGATTGTTATATAGAAGACATTTTAAGCCAGTTTTTCCCACATTTTTCCCTCAGTACACCACAGTACAAAAAAGCATTTCATGCTTTGACACAGTACAAAACAGACTTTCACACATAATAAAAAATCTACATAAAATGCTTACCTTTAATATATGTACTGCTCTTCTTTTAATCTAGTTCACTTTTTTTTTTTTTAAGATTTATTTATTCATTTGAAAGTCAGAGTTGCAGAGAGAGGGAAAAACAGAAGAAAGAGATCCATTTGCTGGTTCATTCCCCAGATGGACACAATGTTGACCACTAGGCCAGGCAGAAGCCAGGAGCTTCCTCCAAGTCTCCCTGCTTTCCCCAGGCCATTAGCAGGGAGCTGGATTGGAAATGGAGCAGCCAAAACAGTAACCATCTGCCTTACAGGCTGCTGGTGTCACAGGAGGCGGCTTTACCCACCAGGCTGGATCCCATTTCACTTTTTAATTTAAACAACTGTGAACATGGGGCTGGTGTCGTGGCTTAGCGGGTAAAGCCAGTTTGAGACCTGGCCGCTCCACTTTTGATCTAGCTCTCTGTTATGGCCTGGGTAAATAAATAGAAGATGGCCCAAGTGCTTGGGTCCTTGCACCCATGTGGGAAACCCAGAAGAAGCTCCTGGCTCCTGGCTTTGGATGGGCTGTTTCGGCCATTTGGGGAATGAACCAGTGGATGGAAGACCTCTCCTTCCCTGCCTCTGCCTCTCTGTAACTCTGTTTTTCAAATAAATAAATCTTTAAAAAAAATCTCTCATCATTTAAAGTCAATTTATTCACTTAGTTGATTTCAGAGGATTCACAGTTTTGAGAAACACCATTCTAACAGCATATTTAATGTCAGAAAGTTACACAACAGACACAGAAAACATTCTCTATTTTAAACGATCTGGACTTCTGGTTGTAGAGCAAGATAAAAGGTAAAGTAAGACATGAGTGAAAAATTAGAAGATTATACCACCTGATCTAGTTTCTAGCAGAATAATAAATTATAATAATAATAGCCGGCGCCGTGGCTCAATAGGCTAATCCTCCACCTTGCGGCGCCGGCACACCGGGTTCTAGTCCCGGTTGGGGCGCCGGATTCTGTCCCGGTTGCCCCTCTTCCAGGCCAGCTCTCTGCTATGGCCAGGGAGTGCAGTGGAGGATGGCCCAGGTGCTTGGGCCCTGCACCCCATGGGAGACCAGGAAAAGCACCTGGCTCCTGGCTCCTGCCAGGATCAGCGCGGTGCGCCGGCTGCAGCGGCGGCCATTGGAGGGTGAACCAGCGGCAAAAGGAAGACCTTTCTCTCTCTGTCTCTCTCTCTCACTGTCCACTCTGCCTGTCAAAAAAAAAAAAAAAAAAAAAAAAAAAAAAAAATTATAATAATAAAACAATTATTAAAATAATAAAATAAAACATCCAATCTTTGCACATTTTCAAGGGCCTCTACTCCCAGCGACAAGCACAAACATCAAATCTGCAAAAAGAAATGTCCCTTCCATGCACATGAGCGTCACTTTAAAACAGACTTGACCCAAACACAACAGAAGTATTTGCATATGATATAAAAACATAAAAAATTATACCTGGAGAGCAGAGAAATGGTTTCATATAAGTGATTCTGCTATAGTTTCCTTTTTAAAAATGATTTACTTATTTGTCAGTCAGAGTTACAGACAGTGAAGGAGAGACATCTTCCATTCACTGTTTCACTCCTCTGCCACGGCTTTGTTAATGTATCCTTCCACAAATGTGTTTGTACTACTTAAAACAATGACATACTTTGCACAGGAAAACACAAAATAATTCCTGCACCTACTTGGAGTTCATTCTTAAATCTATTCAACCAGGTTATATGAAATATATAATGTAAATTAATAGACAAATTGGTAACATTAAAGTCTATAAAGGAAGAGAACTACTCTAGCCCTTCTCTTTAACATACCTGAACTGAGGAAAAATAAGCTTTTAAACAAGTCAGAAACTTATTAAGAGATCTTACATAGATCTTACTCAAAGGTGTGCAAGAAAAAAGGTTCACTAGCAGGAAGCAGAATCAAAAGCTCCGTTCGAACTTACAAGCAGTCCATACATATAGTAACCCCTCAAGGTCTTATGTGTTGTCAAAGGCTGCCCTCACCCACCACAGATATAACACAACCACATTACAACTTCCAGTTTATTATGTAACAGTAGAGTATCTCACTTTTAATGTTTGTCATCACCTGCTACTTCTCGCTACACTAAGTATTTCTATTTCTCTCCATCAAAGGGGCTCTGCAACTTCCAGTTTGTCCAAGTTATACAAAATAAGAATAAAAGTTTCTAAGTAAGGTATTTAATGTATTTTTATTTGAGCAAAGCATATTAACTTTATGAAACCTATCTTGACAACTTATAAGACCCTATTTACTCACTTGATGACCTTAGTAGTATTTAAAATGGTAACAACTCATTTACTCCTCCCAACAGCCCTATGAAGTGGCATTTTATTACCAGTGTAACTCTAACTGAAGCACAGGGAATGTGAAATAATACATCCAAGGCCAAAATACCAGAATGTGGCAAAGGATTATTTATATTCATTTTTTTTAAGGATTTATTTTACTTATTTGAAAGGCAGAGTTACAGAGAGACAGAGAAAGAGGCATCTTCCATCTGCTGGTTCACTCCCAAAACAGCCTCAACACTAGGGCTGGGCCAAGCCAAAGCCAGGAGTCAGGAGTCAGGAGCTTCATCTGAGTCTCCCAAGTGGGCACAGGGCCCAAGGACTTGGGCTATCTTCTACTGCTTTCCCAAGTACATTAGCAGGGAGCTGGTTCAGAAGTGGAGCAGTGGGACTCAAACCAGTGGCCACATGGAATGCCAGCATTTCAGGAGGCAGCTTAACCTAATGCTAGAACACTGACAACAGGATTATTTATATTCTAATCTTGGTAATCTGACACCTATGTTTGTACTCATATATGCCTATGGAGATATGCTATGCTACCTGATAACAACATAAACATATCAGTATGTCTAGTACTCTCTGCTTTAGTAATAAGCCTCTAGAAAAGAAGTTAGGAAAATTAATTAGGTGATACCTGGAACATCAGAACCCTCAACTATATACTTTTCCCTTTCCAAAGCTGCTCTAGTCATAACATTTTCAAAGATATAGCCTCATCCAGGATCATACTATATCTCTTATAATGACTCCAAACCCAAGAATATTCATTGCCATTGAAGATCTACTTGCCACAGTTTACAATTATTCCTTTTGAGATAGTCCTAAATGATCTTTGAATACCTATATAGTATTTGCATGTTGCAGACTTAACAAATTTAAGTTGCAGATTTAAACAAAGAATTCTTGTTATTGTGTTATTTGACTCAATTCATTAGCTATTTTCTTACTACAGCAGGCCTTCTCAACTTGTACTCATATATATGACATTACATATCTATTTACAAAGACATCTCATGTGCAAACTAATGATGACAAATTAAACCAGAGATGTAAGCCCTCCCATCTTCCACAATACCTTATTTATTCTTGAAAACCACAATTTTCTGGCACCATCAAACAAATGATATCCATTGTCAAAGCACCACTCATTTTAGGTATACAAGTAATATATAGAGTTCAATTATGAGAAATGTTGAAAAACACCAAAATTATTCTGAGATTATAAAAACCTTGCAGTATGTTAGAGTTAGAAGACTGTACATAGCAATAGAATTTAATTTTGTACTACACCCAAGTCAATGAATGAAGCACTGGGCTAAAGTGCTGACAATACATCATCTCATTTAGCCATCAGAACAACTCCTTCAGGCATATATATAATTACTATCATCATTATACAGATAAAGAAACTAAGACGTAAGGTCTCACACCAAGCTAATAAGAACAGAAATCAGAATTGATACTGATCACAGCTCTGAAACCTGTGATCCTAACTGCTCACAATGCTATCCTATATCTACTATGAAGCAACTCTGAATTTTCTGAAACACAGCTGCCTAATGTTGTGATAATATACCATATTTGATTTAAAATTTTATTATTTATTTATTTATTTATTTATTTTTTGACAGGCAGAGTAGACAGTGAGAGAGAGAGACAGAGAGAAAGGTCTTCCTTTTGCCGTTGGCTCACCCTCTAATGGCCGCCACAGCCGGCGCGCTGCAGCCGGCGCACCGCGCTGATCCGATGGCAGGAGCCAGGAGCCAGGTGCTTTTTCCTGGTTTCCCATGGGGTGCAGGGCCCAAGCACTTGGGCCATCCTCCACTGCACTCCCTGGCCACAGCAGAGAGCTGGCCTGGAAGAGGGGCAACCAGGACAGAATCCGGCGCCCCGACCGGGACTAGAACCCGGTGTGCTGGCGCCGCTAGGCGGAGGATTAGCCTAGTGAGCTGCGGCGCCGGCCAAAATTTTATTTTTTATTTGAGAAGCGGAAAGAAAGATGGAGACAGAGTCAACTCCCATCCACTGGTTCACTCTCCAAATGGGCTGTACTAAAGCTGGGAGTCAGAAACCTAATTCAGGCCTCACACATGAGTGGCCAGAACCCAGCTATTTGAGCCATCACCACTGCCTTCCAGGAAGAGTATTAGCAGGAAGCTGGAATCAGGAGCCAAGACTCAAACTCAGGTACTCCAATAGGAACACAGGCATCTTAACCATTAGGCCGAACAGCTGCTCCTCATATTTGTTTTTAACTCCATCATTTTGAGAAGGAAAATTATTTACCTTCATAAGCCACACACACACATCTTCCCACCTTAACTAATGATTAATATTGATTCATATGAGGTCACTAGCTCTCCCTTTCCTAAAAACTGCATTTGCCCCTCTACCACCATAAACAAACATTTTTCCAGACCAACAGTTGTGTTTTTTGTATAAAACTCACCACAGCTGTTAGTGGCAGCAGTCACTACCTTAGATGACTCTGGAGTATTGAAGACCTGGAACAATCTAATGCAAGTTCTTACGATTTATATAATAATATCCACCACACCAAATGTTGAATAAAACCACCTGGAAAAAAAACAAGAAAATCATGTAATTAAATACAATTAACTTTCTGCATGGAACAACTATTTGAGAAGATCAATTTTATGCTATTTTTGTTTCAAAAAGGCAAAGTCATTTTGCAGATTTTGTTTGTCAACAAGCTAAACTTCAAAACTGAAGGAACCGAACTATCTTCTGTTTTCCTCGACTCTCAGAGATGATCGGATAAGAGAACTTTATTAGATATTTTTTTTTTTTTTGACAGGCAGAGTTAGTGAGAGAGAGAGAGAGAGCCAGAGAGAAAGGTCTTCCTTCCATTGGTTCACCCTCCAAATGGCCACTACAGCCAGCACGCTGCACCGATCCGAAGCCAGGAGCCAGGTGCTTCCTCCTGGTCTCCCATGAGGGTGCAGGGCCCAAATGTCCGGATTACTGCAATAACCCACCTACCTAGTCTGTTTTGCTTCCCTTCCATTCATTCTCTACTTTGCTTCCACAATGACCCTTTTAATACAAGTAGCTGCTCAGGTATCCCCCTTCCCAAAACTTCTCAGTGACTACCCATGTCGTTTATGATCAAATCAACTTTTTAGCATGACTTGCAAAACTCTTTCTAACCTGGTTCCAAATCTTCTCCAGTCTTACTTCTTGTCACTACTGTCCTTATAGAGTCAAACTGAGTCCCCCCCCTCCCAGATTCTTGAACTCTCCATGTTTGTTTTCCGGTTTTATGTCTCAGCCAGCGCAGTTTCTCCCTTTTACCTACTCCCTCACAGCCTCCCAACTATCTTCACCTACCTAATTCCTATATAGTTTTTAGGTCCCTGTCATAGCTCTCTCTTCAAGAAGCCTTACCTAATCATTAGAGATTAGACTGGGTCTGTTCATCCTTCATAAACTTCTATTTTAGCTCTTATCATTCTTTAGTATAATGACTTCCTTAATTATCTGGTCTCCCTGAACTAACTACATGCTCATTAGAGAAGGTATCATATCTCCTTGATCATCACTGTATCCACAATACTCACTTGGCACACAGTGCCCGGGCATATACAAACACTTAAAAATGTTTTTAATTAAATGAACAACAAAAAAAAGAAAAACAAAACTTTGGAGCTAAAAATTGAGACAGGGGCCTGAATTGTGGCACAGCAGTTAAGTCTCTGCTTACAATCCAAATTAGAGTGCAGTTCAAGTTCTAGCTGCTTCACTTCTGACCCAATTTCCTGCTAAAGTGCCTAGGAAAGCAAATGATAATAGGCCCAAGTACTTGGCCCCCTGCTACTCACAGGTAGACCTGAATATAGTTTCAGGCTCTAGGCTTTGGTCTGGACCAAACCCAGGGCATGCAACCATTTGGGGAACAAGCAAATAGAAGATTTTCTTTCTCCCTCTTTGTTATTCTGCCTTTCAATTAGGAAGAAAAAAAAAATAACCTTAAGAATATATATTCAAAAGGACAAATCTGAATGGTTTTCTGACCATGAAAACCACAAATAATCATATCCTCAAACAAATCTGTGAGACTTCTGGAGTCTTGTTATGATACAGAAAGCAGGAAAGACTATCATCCTTATCCTTTTAACAACAATAACAACAACAAACAAGATCAGATTATGTGCTAAATCACAAATCATTTTTTTAATTACTTATTTAAAAGGCAGAGTGAGAGACTGAAAGATAGGGAGAAAGAGATTTTCCATCTGTTGGTTCACTCCCCAGATGACTGCAATGGTCCAGGATGGGCCAGGCCAAAGCCAGGAGTGAGAAACTCTATCCATCCAGGTCTCCCACATGGGTACAGGGGTCCAAGTTCTTGGGTCATCTGCTTGCCTTCCCAGGCATATCAGCAGGGAACTGGATTGGAAGTAGAGAAGCCAGAACTGGAATTGGTGCTCTGTAAGGGATGTGGCATGGCAGGCAACAGTTGAACCTACAGCACCACAAAGCTGGCTCACAAATCTTAGAGCAGAGGTAACCTTACTTCCATGTTGGGTTTAAGAAAATTTGTGATTTTGTATGTTACAAAACAACTGACCCAAAATCTAAGGAAAGACATGCTCCTCAAAGAAGAGATGGAATATAATCACTTCCTTTCTGCAGTAAACACTATATAACAGCAATATAAGCCAGTAAGAACTGAGTTGGAATGTTTTTTAAATTACTAAAGGCCAAATGTGACTTACCAAGAGGACATAGAATCCTTGGTAGTTATAGAAACAAGAGGAATTCCCACCTACTCACAGATCTGATCCACAGACCACTCTAGAGGCTCAAAAGGAAGACTAGGGCAAAGTGAAACGCAGAGAAAATCTCCTTCACAGAAGGGAACAGCAGCCTTGTGGTAAAGGTACTAAGCTCCACCTGGATTTTTCTGTCCAACTTTCAGACTAGAAAGAAGACTTAAATGGCTTTGGAAAAGGAAACAAATGTTGTACCCAAAGGATAAAGGCAAAGATCTACTGAAGCTAAGGTGAGGAAACTAAACAAACAAAAGGAGCCTGCATTGTGGCACAGTGGGTTAAGCAGCTGCATGTGACATCAGCATTCCACATGAGCACAGCTAAGTCCCCACTTCTCTACTTCCAGTCCAGCTCCCTGCTAATCTGCCTGGCAAGCAGCCAAAGATAGTCCAAGTGCTTAGGCCCCTGTGACTCCATGTAGGAAACCTAGATGGACTTCCAAGCTCCTAGCTTCAGCCCACCCCAGCCCCAGCCATCCTGGCCATTTGGGATGGGAGATATTCATATTCATTCTCTCTCTCTCTCCCTCCCTTGTAAACAAATAAAATAAACCTTTTAAAAACATTACTGCTAGGGGCCTGCATTGTAGCAGGTTAAGCCACTGCCTAAGTGCAGGCATCCCATATGGGTGCAGATTTGAGTCCTGGCTGCTCCTCTTCCAATCAGCTTCCTGTTAATGTGCCTGGGAAAGCAGCAACAGGTGGCCCAAGTCTTTGGGTCCCTGAATGCACATGGGAGACCCAGATGAAGCTCCCGCCTCCAGCCTGGCTCAGCCCTGGCTGTTGTAGCCATTTGGGGGAGTGAATCAGCAGATGGAAAATCAATCTCTCTCTCTCTCTCTCTCTCTCTCTCTCTCACCCTGCCTTTCAAATAAACAAAATGAATGTTAAAAAATTAAATCTTGAAATTTTTTGGAAGAAAAAAAAAACTAAAGAATGCCTCCACAATTAGGCTAGCAAGTATCAAGTAAAAACAGCCTTCTACTATGTGAGAGAAAAACTAAAGCATGGAGAAATACTCTCGTTGAGAAACAATTCAAAAGAAAAACCTAAAGCTGAGAGAAGAGCAGACATTAAGAAAAACAGTCTGGCAAACCAAACCCTACCCTAAATACAGGTACCACTAGAGAAACATGAAGTCAATGGTAAACTGATGGTAACCTAGCAATAACAAAATACTCCAAATCCCTCCCCACTACACATATCTAGAAAAAGACAAAGCATGACCTTTTCCAGGCATAAAATACAATTTTATCTACGCAAAATATCTAGATTTGAACCAAAAGGTGTAAAAAAGGAACAAAGGAAAAAACTAAACAAAACATAAAATCATATTGTCAAGAGACAAAGCATTCAAAAGAACCAGACTCAGGTATGACCTTTGTGTGGGAACTATCAGACATGGAATTTAAAATAATTGCAATTAATATATTAAAAGCTAAAGGAAAATGTGGAAAACATGCACTAACAGACAGATATATTAAGAGGAGTAAGCTATAAGAAGAATCATATGGAAATACCAGAAATAAAAATATGATAACAAAGATGAAAGCCTTCAGTAATTTTATCAGTAGACTAGCACAACCATGGACAGAATCAGTAGACAGATCAGAAATTACTCAAACTGAAACATACAAGAGCAAAGAGGATGAAAAAAGAAAATCTATGGGACAATATCAAATATTCTTTTATTTACTTTTTTTTTTTTTTTAACAGGCAGAGTGGACAGTGAGAGACAGACAGAGAGACATAGAGAAAGGTCTTCCTTTTTCCATTGGTTCACCCTCCTAGTGGCGCTACAGCCAGCGCGTTGTGGCCAGCGCACCATGCTGATCCGAAGCCAGGAGCCAGGTGCTTCTCCTGGTCTACCATGTAGGTGCAGGGCCCAAGCACTTGGGCCATCATCCACTGTACTCCCGGGCCATACCAGAGAGCTGCACTGGAAGAGCAACTGGGACTCCGACAGGGACTAGAACCACAGGCAGAGAATTAGCCTATTGAGCTGCGGTGCCGGCCAATTTATTTATATGCTATATATGCATATAAAGACAAAAACAATATTGAAAGAAATAATGACCAAAAAATACCAAAATTAATACAGTACATCAAACCACTGACCAAAAAGCTCAAAGAACATCAACCAACATCAAACAACAAAACCTCCATACATTATACTCAAATTGATGGGAAAAAAATCAAAGGGAAACTTCAAAGGTAGCCATAGTTAAAATAAATCTTAAAAAAAAATCATATACAATGAAATAGGATATGGCCTTTCAGAAATTATGAAAGCTAAACATAATTAAAACGCTAAAAGAAAAAAATACCAACCCAGAATGCTCTATCTGTGAAAATATCTTTCAAAATTGAGGCAGGGGCTGGCATCGTGGTTCACTTGGTTAATCCTGCCCCTGTGGTGCTGGCATCCCATATGGGCATCGCTTCTAGTTCTGGTCACTCCTCTTCCAGTCCAGCTCTCTGCTGTGGCCCAGGAGGGCAATGGAGGATGGCCAAGTGCTTGGGCCCCTGCACCCGCATGGGAAATCAGGAGGAAGCACCTGGCTCCTGATTTTGGATCAGCGCAGCACCAGCCATCGCAGCCATTTGGGGAGTGACCCAACAGAAGGAAGACCTTTCTCTCTGTCTCTCTCACTCTCACTGTCTAACGCTATCTGTCAATTGAGGTAGCAATAAAAAAATTTCTGGAAAAACAAAATATAATTCACAATAGCAAAAAACTAGAAGAGACTAAATATTTAATCATCTCAATAGAAGCACCAAGACATATCTAACAAAATTCAACATTTACTGTCAAAAAAACTCTCAGAAATTAGCAATAGAATGGAGCCTCTATATTCTGATAAACAGTATACATTAAAAAAAAGCAAAGCAGTAAAACCCCACAACTAATATCAAACTTGATGAAAAATCAAGGGCTGGTTTTTTGTTTATGGGATAGATATGGATAGAAGTTATCACTGCATGTATTTCAGCACCATTTATCAGGAAGGATATCATTTTTCTATTGATTTTCCTTTTTATGTGTACTTTTGCTGAAAATCAATTGATCATATGCAAGGGTACTTTAAAAAGTTCATGGAGGCCGGCGCTGCGGCTCAATAGGTTAATCCTCCACCTAGCGGCGCCGGTACACCAGGTTCTAGTCCCGGTCGGGGCGCCGGATTCTTTCCCGGTTGCCCCTCTTCCAGGCCAGCTCTCTGCTGTGGCCCGGGAAGGCAGTGGAGGATGGCCCAAGTGCTCGGGCCCTGCACTCGCATGGGAGACCAGGAGAAGCACCTGGCTTCTGCCTTCAGATCAGCGCGGTGCGTCGGCCGCAGCACGCCAGCCATGGCAGCCATTGGAGGGTGAACCACCGGCAAAGGAAGACCTTTCTCTCTGTCTCTCTCTCACTATCCACTCTGCCTGTCAAAAAAAAAAAAAAAAAAGTTCATGGAAAATATGTATTATGACACATGAAATATACATGGAGTCTCTACCTATACAGCCCAGCAGCAGGTGCTCAATGATCCTCCAGGTAGCACATTCCATCCCTTCCATCAAATTAGCAAACTTTAATGCACTAAAACATTAACATACCTTTAATTCTATATTCCATTAACTTTTTCAAATACCCTCATATATATGAATGTGTTTCTGGACTCTGTATTTTTCTTTATCTATTTAAGTATGTTTTTCTCAGATACCACACTGGCTTGATTACTGTAGCTTTATATTAAGCTTGAAATTGCATAATAAGGTTTCCAACTTCTTTTTTTATTTTGACTATTCCAGTTCCTTTGCCTTTTTATATCCATTTTAAAATCAGTCTTTTAGTTCTGTAGAGAATAGTATTGGGATTCTTATTGAAATCTAAAGATCACATTGAGGAGTGACATTTTCATATTGAATCTTTTATTATCTTCCTTTAGGCTTTTATTTTTTTATCAGGATTTTTGAATTTTCAGCATAGATTCTCCACACACTTTGTTAGGTTGATATTTAAGTATTTTATGTTTTTTGTGACATTGTAAATGGTACTCTTCAATTCTCAATTTTTGTTCATTGATTGCATATAGACCATTCTAGTTGTTCTGTCACAGATTGTATGGGATTTTCTTCTGTAGATGATGGTATCATCTGCGAGCAAAAACTATTCATTTCTTTCAATGTTGTATGCCCTTCTATGTTGTTTCTGTTGTGTGTCTTGAGCCTTCATTTCAATATTGAATAGAAGTGGTGAGAACAGACATTCTTTTTTTTTTAGAAAAGCACTTGGGTTTTTCTTTTTTTGTTGTTTTTAAAAATTTACTTTTTTATTTGAGATGCAGAGTTATGGACAGAGAGAGGGAGAGACAGAGAGAGAGGTTCTTCCATCTGCTGGTTCACTCCCAAATGGTTGGAACAGCCAGAGCAGCCTGATCTGAAGCCAGGAGCCAAGAGCCAAGAGTCAGGAAACTGACTTCTGAAACTCCCATGTGGGTGCAGGGCCATCTTCCATTGCTTTATCAGGCCATCAGCAGAGAAACTGGATCAGAAGAGGAACAGCTGGGACACAAACCAGAGCCCAAAAGGGATGCTGGCGCCCTAGGCAGAGGCTTAACCTACTATGCCAGAGTGCCAGCCCCAGTAGACAAATTTATAACCTGCTCTTATAATCAACTAATGGAGTCCCTCAAGAACTACATTAATACATATGTCATAATTTGTAGAACTTAATCCAACAAAATATTAATATTTCTGCATGTAATCTTTTTTTGAATGAACAAAGATGTCTTTAAAAAGTATTTTCATGACTTCATTCTAAATATACAGAATAAAAAATGGTGTCAGCTCATTTGTGAGACACCAACCAGATATTCCTTATACTGTCTCAAAATTTAAAGATCAGTTTCCCCAGAAGGTATGCAATGCATCATAAAATGGCTTTGTTTTGAGGGTGGAAGAGGGAGGGTTGGTCAGGATGGCATATTAAACTGTACCATGATAGACATGTAAGACTGTTGTCCAATCTAGACAATTTATATATATTTTGATGATTTAGAAAAACAAAGCAATCATTTGTGACAAGCCTAAAAAGCCTGACATATTTAACAGACTAAGGAACTTTTTTGTGTGTGGCAGGAATTCTCTAATTGTCCCATGTGGGCCTTTTGAAAGCAAGGAACAGAAGGCCAGTTTCTGTTAAGTCTGCCTCTGAACATCACATTCCATCTTGATAAAACACAACATGGACTGAACTGAGAGTGGATATCTTACCTAAACAAAGGACAAGTATGGGCTAAACTGCTTTCAGGAATTAAGTTTTTAAACTGATACAGGTTGGGGGGCTGGCACTGTGGAGCCGCAGGTCAAAGCCCCAGCCTGCAGTGCCGGCATCCCATATGGGTGCCGGTTCAAGTCCCGGCTGCTCCTCTTCTGATCCAGCTCTCTGCCGTGGCCTGGGAAAGCAGAAGATGGCCCAACTCCTTGGGCCCCTGCACCCGTGTGGGAGACCTGGAAGATGCTCCTGGCTCCTGGCTTCAGATCAGCTCAGATCTGGCCGTTGTGGTCATTTGGGGAGTGAGCCAGTGGAAAGGAAGGCTTCTCTCTCTCTCTGGCTCTACCTCTCTGTAACTCTTTCAAATAAATAAAATAAATCTTAAAAAAAAAAAAAAAAGCTGATACAGGTTGGAAAAGGGAATTTTCCTTCCTGGCTTAGATTCTTTCCACTGTAAAGCAGAACACTTCCATTCTAATTTCTGCAGTTAAAATTTTTTCTCTGCTTATTTAGTTTTTTGAGTTCAGCCATTGCTGAATTTGTTTGGCACAACTTTGTTCCATGGAATTAATGACAGGATGAAGTAACACACCATCACAACGACTAACTTATCAAACATCCAGGACAATCAGTTTTCTACATGTGTTGTGCCCATTTCACTTCTGGGGTGAAGCTTTTGCTGCTGGGCCTCCAGGTATTCCTGAAATGGCTTTGGCAGAAATGACTTATGCTGGGGACAGCACCAATGAAAGCCATCATCTGTTCCACTATGTGCTTACTGAATATTACTATAACAAAAATTTTCTGGATATGTATTTTAATTATTGCTTTCCCAATCAGGGTTGCACCAAAGAAGGTCCAAAAACGTACAAGAAAATGTCCACATGTCATTATTCCAGCCAGATCAAATAAAGGATTTGGAATTGAAGCACAGGCCAAAATTCCAAAAAATCCAACCTTCTGTACTAGGTTTTGAACTGCCAGTATAGCCCAGGAGGCAAAGTTTTGTGCAGTACCTGCATGTTCTAGCATCTCTTCAAATTCCTGATACTCTTCATCATATGGTTCAGAATCTGAGAGGTAAGCTGCCCTGGCCAAGAAATATGTAAGCAACTCTCCGATCACTGTACAAATACCCCACATGCAGGCCTCAATCATCACTTCTGATACTCCGCAAAGAAATGGTTCTTTCAATATTTTCTTCATAGGGACAAATAATCTGATCAGGATAGGGTGGTTCAGGGAAATTAACTGAGTTGTATTCATAAGCAGCTAACGTGATTAAAGCTATATGTGGACCCAGATAAAGCAGAAAGGTGTGCAGCCCTGTTCCAAGCCCAACAGAAGATAAAATTTCCAAGCCTATCCGGTAGGCGTACAAGAGAAACTGTTTCTCTATATGTTGCACACACTGTTGATGTGCTCCTTCAACATAATAAGTAGCTATAAGCACAGCGAGCAGCAGTAAAAAAGACACCACAATGCTTTGATGATGCCATAATTTTGAGGTCCACTCCTTCAAGATTACAAGGATTTCCAGAAAAAAAAAATACTTCAAGGCAGTAAGTGGCTGTCTCTTCCTGATCCTGCTCTTCTTTTCATTCATTGAAGAGGGACCTGAAATTCCCATTATGTTGTTCCTTGTTCATTGTTGCATGTCTCTGGTCACAGTGTTTTTTGTTCTCTGCCATTTCACAGATCAGTCTCGAGGAGCTGCCCCGACCCCAGCTTCTCCAGATCCTGGAAGTGGCTCCTGACTGTCTCTCACACCTGCCACTCGGCTCCAGCCAACCGGAACCTGTATGTAATTTTCATTTTTTAAACAGGAAAAATAAAAAAGTATCCCTTAGATATCCTTACCAAAACAGAACTAATAGGATACTCTTTAATTTCTGATTCTTGGCTTTAAAATGTATCTATTGATTAGTAAATTTATTTATTGATTAGTAATTAGTATAGCCTTAATGAAATTACATTATTAAGACTAAGAATCAATTTCTTCCTGAAAACTTGAGGCTGAAGTCTTTCCTAATTTAATTCTACAGTTATTACGTAAAGCTTTCATTGAATTACAAAACTTTGTATGACCAAATATTGCAAAACTTGGTCTCCTTTGACTTTCACCTTTATTATTATCTACTCCATAAATTCATAACCAAACTACACAACCCTTTGTACTGCAATCAGGAGACAAATAAAAGTACATTTTTAATCTGGTAGTTTTATTTAGAACCTTAGAAAAGAAGACACTGAGAATATCCCAAGGTACTCTGGCAATTCCAAATGACATTAGGCATACAAATCAAAATACAGTAACTTGTTCTAAAACATAACTTTTTTTTGTCATAATTCTTGTACAAAAACTTATGACTCACCAGAGCCTACAAGATCTTAACTAAGCTTACTCGGCACTCAAAGTTCTTCATGATTTAGTGCCAATCTACTGTTTCAATCATATGTGTACCACTCTCAGACACAAGTCCTCCATTCTGGGCAGGGTGGTCCCATAGTCATCTATTCCTTCCAACATGTGTAATGCTCTTCTTGAATTATCTCAGCTTAAATCACCCCAACTCACTGTTTATTCAAAAGGCTTATCCTAAATCCAGGTTTTTCCTAACACTATTTGAAAGCATTCTGATTCTACCATTCTGTGAATGTATGTGCATGCACCATACAGCATGCATTTGTCATCACATATTATCTTAGATTCTTGTTTATGCATTTATGAATAGCTCGTAAGTTTTTTGAGGGCAAATGCTGTCTCACATGCTTCTTGAATCTCTGGGAATACAGCAAGTAGTCAATAAGATTTACAGGAAAAAAGCATGTAAAAATTAACTTTAAATTACTTTAAATTTAATATGGATTTTAAGTTAATTCAACAAATTTCTAGAAAAGTTAGTTTTATACTTTGAGAAACTGAAGCAGAGGCACTAGATTGTGCTCCCTGAGATCTGCAGCTGTTTCACCTCATCATTCATCATCTCCATAGCTGAATACAGGGCCTGACACATGGAAAACACTAGAACATTTAACTTGGGGCTGGCGCTATGGCACAGTGGGTTAAGCCACCGTTTGCACTACTGGCATCCCTGTGAGTACCAGTTCCAGTCCCAGCTGCTCCACTTCTGGTCCAGATCCCTGCTAATGTGCCCAGGAAAACAGCAGAAGATGGCCCAAGTCCTTGGGCCCCTGCACCCATATGGGAGACCTGAGAGAAGCTTCCTGGCTTAGGCCTGGCCCAGCCCTGGCCGGTGTGGCCATTTGGAAAGTGAACCAGTGGATGGAAGATCAGTCTCTTTCTGTTGCTCCCTCTCTTTCTCTGCTGCTCCCTCTCTTTCTCTGCAATGCTGACTTTCAAGTAAATAAATAAATCTTTAAAATAAAATTAAATAAAACATTTAACTAAATTTTATTTGTTTATTTATTTGAAAGGCAGAGTAAGAGAGAGAGAGAGAGCGAGATCTTTAATCCATTGGTTCATTCCCCAAATGGCCACACGGCTGGAGCTGTGCCAGGCCAAAGCCAGGAGCCAGGAACCAGGAGCCAGGAGCTTCTTCCAGGTCTCCTATGTGGGTGCAGGGACCCAAGCACTTGGGCCATCTTCTACTACTTTCCCAGGCACATTAGCAAGGAGTCAGATGGGAAGTGGAGCAGCCAGGACTTTAATGTCACAGGTGGTGGGCTTTAACTGCTATGCCACAATGCTGGCCCCTAAATTTCACTTTCTAAAGTCACAAAATAAGAAATGGAAACCTGGATTTCTGCTGCAATCCTCCAAGACTGCATGAAATTTTCTCTTGATTTCTCATATTTGTTTACATATTCTCCCTGAATAGACTACAAATATTACAAAGAAAAGAGCTATGCTTTCTCTTCTTTAAAATGCTCTCAAAGCAACTAGCACAGTGCTGAGTACATGCATAGTAGGTAGGCAGTATTTCCATTAAATTTCTTAAAAGCAACATTAGGGCAGCTCATATATACTTATCTGCCCCATGTAAAAACATGCTCGTTACTCTTCCTATTGGGAAGATTTACTTTTCATCATCTTTGGCACAAATTCTGAAACGCTATCTGCTAAGTCCCATACCCCAGTAAATATGCATCCACAAGCAATTATGGAGATAGATAGCTTATGGGGAGGGGGCACTCTTTGGTCAGGTCCCATGCTGGTCTGTGGTTAGGGGAAAGGGAGAGTTGGGGGGGTGTGGCCTTGTGATTAATCACTGCCCATACTGCTTAGGGGTATTTATCACAGCCCGCTGTCAGGTAAATCACTGGAAAAACACCTCTTCAGTAATTAATGTGAAGTGACGGATGGACAGCCCCTGGGCCCATTAATCAGGAACATCAGCAGCCTACTGAGATTATGAATGTCAGGATGCATAAACTGCCAGTGGATCAATAGGCCCAGGAATTCATCCAAGGCTCTCATTTCCGAAGCATCTCCGGTACATTAGGCTCCCTCAACCCCTCCCCCAATCTTAAGTGAAACGCAAGTCAGACAAAGCGCAGAAGCTAAGGTCTAAAGTGACCACTAATAAGCGACCAAGGCTAGAGAAGGTACCAAGATATGCGACATGAGCAGCACTATACTGATCCAGAGGGTCTCTGAGAAGGTTCAGTGTTCTGGAATAACCAGAAAGATACAGTTAACGTGAAATTATTCAGAGCCTGATTATCCACTTTAGGGTTTACCTGGCTTCTCAATAATTCAATGTTTGCTACCTAAAAATCTAGGTAAAAACTTTGGCTTAAGAACCAATCACTGAATTATTTTTTAATTTAGTTTAACCTTATCCCTCATTACCATGATGAATGAGGAATTACCAGCAGAAGTACTCACAGTATGGAAACATCAAAAGGATCTGCTCAACTTGTAGAACACTTTGGAACTGAAAGAGAATTACTGTCTACTTGTCATCCCAAGTTTAGCAGCATTTTATATGAGAAGTTAGGCAGGACTATGGCCTTATGTTGAATATACTCTAGGCTAGCAGTGATGGGAAGTTGACTGCTCTTGCTGCCACATCCCGCCAAACCCCAGTGCTGTGCTTTGTGGCCAGACTCAGGCCAGGTCTGCAATTGTTGGTTAGAAAGTGTCTCAGAGTTACGGCTGCCTGTTCCGCTAAATCTCATTTCATCCTACTGATGGATAGATGGACAGATGGCTGCTTGGTGAAAGCAGCATTATCAGCCAGCTTCTGTGGAGCCTCTGAATGATGGATAGCCCTCTTTTTACTTCCTCCAAACCACCATCGATCCAAGCCATATTTCAGCGGTCAGAAGCCCAGGAATATTAAGACACACAATCAGGTTAAGTTACTTGCAGTGTAAACCTCTAGAACAGAAATCCTAACACCTCTGCTTTGCTGTCATGAGCTAGGCTAAAACTGTTACAGTTTCATTCTTTCTAGCACTAACACAATGAATTTCACCAATTCAAAGCCCAAAGGGAAGGACTGGGCTCCATTCCTAGCAGTACTTCAAAAGCTAGCTTGCCTGCCAAAGTTTTTACTCACCAGTTCATTTCTGTGAAATGAACACTACTGTAGTAGTAAAAAGATCTGTGAATACGTGTATCCAGTGAAGTGTGATATGATAAAATGATAAAAGTCAATGATAAAAAATACCAGCCACAAACACGTGAGGAGACTTAGATATACAAGTTAACCTATTATAAACAAGGATGGGGCCAGCGCCATGGCTCACTTGATTAATCTTCTGCCTGCGGCGCCGGCATCCCATATGGGTGCCGGGTTCTAGTCCTGGATGCTCCTCTTCCAGTCCAGCTCTCTGCTGTGGCCCGGGAAGGCAGTGGAGGATGGCCCAAGTGCTTGGGCCCCTGCACCTGCGTGGGAGACCAGGAAGAAGCACCTGGCTCCTGGCTTCAGATCGGCGTAGCTCCGGCCATAGCGACCATTTTGGGGGTGAACCAACGGAAGGAAGACCTTTCTCTCTGTCTCTCTCCCTCCCTCACTGTCTAACTCTGTCAAATAATTAAAAAAAAAAAAAAAAAGGATAGTGATTCAAACCTGGACAAGTTAAAATTCTATCTTTCATACATAATCCTAAAATGTTATTTCTATCTACTCTGCTTGACTGGCTTCTACTCTCTTGTATGTGTACATATCAAACAGTAAATACTAATCATTGCCACCTTTCACAAGCATATTTCTGTATCCCTATGTTTTGTCACCTTCTAACCACTCATCTCAGCTTGTCTATTTAGACTCTATATCTTTCTTTTTTCTTGCATGTTATCCTGAGCTCTCAGATAGCAACTCAAGACCTTATATCAAGTTTATTTACTCTGGGATGACTAGAATAAATGGACTGTTATTCCAGCTTTACAAAGATTCCCACAACACATATGCCTTCTTTTTCCAAATTCACTTATTCTCAAATGACTTCTCTAAATGCTTCATTTTCAACTATACCTCAGATCAGCTTGGCCTGGCTCCTAATCTTGGTCCCTCTTGACTGAATCACTGCCACTCTGAGCCAATAGTCACAGAGCATTTGTTTGTATTTGTTTGTGAGCTTAGAAAAATGTCTCAACAGCATAGCAAATGTCTTTCTTCTTGCTGTATAGTTTACAATGTCTACAGTTCTGTTTCTATATTTTCAAATCCAATACCTTAATTTTTCAAATAAGGATAAAAAGTTATAATGTCCACAGTTACATGGATTTACTGGCAAAGCAAGACTGAAACTTAGGTTGTAATCACAAGCAGTACGTCATTCTACTATATTCATATTTCTCAAATATTTCCCTTTCATCCTTCAAATTTCAAAGAGTGGGAGTAATGAGGTTGAGTGTTTTCTCTGTGTCTATCTATGTATTTGGGGAAAAGAAGATGGACACAAATTATTAAATCTGGTCACCTTTACTACTGTGCTTTCAATTAATGATGCCCATAGGTCACCTTCAAGCTATTCACTGCTTTAAAGAATAAAATTAAACAAGTCCCTAACAACTAAAAACCTCTAGTCTTCTTTTAAATATTTATCCCACTCCTAGCCAACAGATTAAAAAGGAAAAAAATCAGAAAGATATTATGTAAGTATGCAAGTATAATCAGAGAATAAGACATTGTATGACTTAACCATCTTAACCATAAATAATAGATGAATAATAAGCCGTCTTTATTTCCAAGAATGCCACATTCTGGTCAAATACAGAGCACAAGCTAACTGACTAGACTTCACCCTCTGGTGGCCAAAATGTGTCATTACTGCATTTCCTGATTTCTAAGCTGCCTCTGTAAAGATGTTAAAACTGAGAGAATCCTAGAAAATCATGTTGTATAACTTCACCTTAAAGATGAGAAAACTGGCTGAGGAACTTATTTAAGACTTACAGCTATTTGAGTGCAACTCAGATTAGAACCCAGATCACCTATCAATTAAAACAATAGTTTTATCACCATCACAGCTGTTTTACAGGACATATAAGTAAAGTTTAATCAAAGTTAATCATGCTGCAAAAATGATGACACAATGCATACCAAATCCAAATATAGTATCCCCATTAATGCTCATATCCAATAGTGTAAGTAATCAGGATAACTTTCCCATCCCATTCCCACAAAAATGTGCCTCACACACTGGACAAGCACTTCACTACAATTATTTTTTTCTTCTTGACAGGCAGAGTTAGACAGTGAGAGAGAGAGAGAAAGGTCCTCCTTCCGTTGGTTCACCCCCAAAATGGTCGCTATGGCTGGCATGCTGCGCCGATCCGAAGCCAGGAGCCAGGTGCTTCTTCCTGGTCTTCCATGCGGGTTCAGGGCCCAAGCACTTGGGCCATCCTCCACTGCCTTCCTGGGCCACAGCAGAGAGCTGGACTGGAAGAGGAGCAACCGGGACAGAACTGGCGCCCCATCCAGGACTAGAACCCGGAGTGCCAGCGCCGTAGGCAGAGGATTAGCCTAGTGAGCCGCAGTGCCGGCCTACAATTATTCTTAGCACCAGAAAAAAAACCACTTATCCTAAGAATTCAAAGAAGAGGGCACTTAACTAAGGAAAAAGGGGGCCAGCGCCATGGCTCACTTGGTCAGTTCTCCATCTGTGGCACCCGCATCCCATGTGGGCACTGGGTTCTAGTCCCGGTTGCTCCTCTTCCAGTCCAGCTTTCTGCTGTGGCCTGGGAGGGCAGTGGAGGATGGCCCAAGTACTTGGGCTCCTGCACCGGCATGGGAGAACAGGAAGAAGCACCTGGCTCCTGGCTTCAGATCGGCGCAGCGCCAGCCATGGTGGCCATTTGGGGAGTGAACCAACGCAAGGAGGACCTTTCTCTCTGTCTCTCTCATCACTGTCTGTAACTCTACCTGTCAAGTAAAAAAAAAAAAAAAAAAAAAAAAAAAAAAAAAAAAAACTAAGGAAAAATAACTTACATGAAGTAGTAAGAAATAACAATTCTTTGAGGCCTTATTTCCATATACTCCCTAAATTCCAAAAAAGGCTGCTTTATTTGCATTAAGCAAATATATTTTAATCAATTTATTTTATTTGAAAGTCAGAGTGAAAGAGAAAAAGAGAGACAGACAGATGGATCTTTTATTTACTGGTCGACACGCCCAGTGCTCCCTGCAGCCAGGCCAGACCAGGCCAATGTCAGGAACTCCAACTGGGTGTCCTACATGGGTGGTAGGAACTCAAATACTTGAGCCATCTCTGCTGCCGCCCAGGGTATGCATTAGCAGGAAGCTGGATCAGAAGCAGATGCAGGACTCTATCCCAGGCACTCCAATATAGGACATAGGCATCTCAAGTGGAGACATACCCTGCTGTACCACCACACCTGTCCCTTGAATCAATTTTTATACTCATTTGCAAAGCTATCTTAAATCAACACAAAAACCCTTATATTCCGTTTAGAAAGTCTTTTTATAGCTTCTATTTTGGTTAAAAGGGAGTGATCAATTCATGCTTAAGAATAAAACAAAGACATATTTTTCAAAATCTGCTGCTGCGAACCATGTCTAATTATGTTTTCCGTTTCATTAAGGCTTAGGCACTACAAGCAAAAATGAAGCAGCGGTAGAGCAGCAGCAGTAGAGGAAGAAAGTCAGCTACCATATAATGAGTGCTTACTCATTATATGGCCCAAGTCCTTGGGCCCCTGTACCCATGTGGAAGACCCAGATGGAAGCCTGGGCTTCTGGCTTCTGCCTGGCCAAGGCCCAACCAGCTGCTGAGGCCACTGGGGGGGATGAACCAATGGATAGAAGATATCTCTCTTTATCTCTCCCCATAACCCTGCCTTTCAAATAAATAAATCTTTTTTTTTTTAAAAAATTAGTGTTTTTAAAAATGACATTCTATGTATGTCACAGAGACTGTGCTAAATGTTGTATATATGTTATTTTATTTGATGCTAATTACCATACTAAGAAGTAGCTATTAGTAATCCAATTTTATAGGTGAGAAATCTGGATCTTAAATTACTCAAGATCACACAGCTTCTAAATACTGGTTAGGATTTCAAAATCCATGTACTTAATTACTAGACTGCATGGTGTACAGCAGGATGATCTGTCTCATAATAATGCATTAATTTCATAAATGTTAATGATTTTCTTAGAATCTGTATAAATGCATAGCAACCAAAGAGAGTTCAAAGACTGCTGCAGTAAATTAAAAGAACTTTAATGTTTTCATGGCATGCCTACATCCAGCAACCTTCCATACTTAAAAGTGCTGACAATAATACTGTCTCTGAAACTTCCTCATTCACCTTGTCTCACCCTCAAAGCCATATGGTAAAGAACTTCAGCAGGTGTCGGGAGAGGAGGAACTCCCTGTTAGCTATTCCCCATAAGAATAATCTCTATACTTCTTCCCACCAGTTCCCCCAAGCATTTGAAAACGTTATCCTTCTCGACTTCCCCTTTTCCAGAGGAGAACTGGTAACACAGTTCTTAGACTGGAGGAAGCTTCACATAGAGTGTAGAGTCCACTTTCATATTTGAGTCTAAAACAGAAGAATCCTGTACATCAAACACCAAGTGCAGATGGTATTTTCAGATGTATTCTTAAACAGAATATAATAGTTCAGCATTTTACAGTTACTCTGTATTGGACATTCATGGTGTTTGTTCCTCTGCATGCAGTTGGACAAAGAATACAGCTTACACAATGAAAAGAAATATTTCAGGAAATATCTGAGTATCAAGACCATGAAAAATACAGGAAACAAGCAGGATCTTGGGGATCCCAAAGCACATGAACTATGGCATGAGAAGGTTTTTCTCACAACATACACACAGTTCATGCCCCAAACTTATTTTACACTTCACTGGCTACAGTTGCCATGCATCAGCACCTACTATTTCACACTTTATAGGCTGGCAAACAGGCTGCAGCTTAGTCTCTTTCACACTCCACTGGCATGGTACCTCCATGGCTCACCAACTTAACTGTTCAAAGTTTAATGTCAGTACCTATTATTGACCACCTCAAAAGGCAGTCAGGTAAAAGCTTTTAATATGACTGAACAATAGCAATATAATAGGAAGGTGGAGAGAAAAGTTTGCGTCCTACTCCGCTAATATATCTGGTGGTGAGGGAAGGGAATTTTTTTTTTTTAATCTCTCCTAAAATGTCTTCTGCCCTCACTATTTATATGGTTGTTTTTGGTTTATGGAGTTTCTTCAAGTTAGCGCCTATCCTGAGTCTATCCTGAGTTAAACTAACATTCTATAGCTGACAATAAAGGAGCTCAAATGGAGAAAGCTTTGGGAGATATATTTCAGCCCTGATATGCATTAAATTTGATCTCTTTTTTTCCCTCTTTAGATTTTACAGACTAAGGCTAATAAACCACTGAGTAAATTTTAAAAGCAAAGTCCACTAGATTTAATCAGCACTACTGTCTTACAGGGTATCTTATTTGATACAACATTAATTGGTAGCTATTATTAAACCAATGAAAAATCTGAAACATAAGTTACTTATGATCCCAGCCCACAAACAAGTGTTGGTTAGGATTTCAAAATCCCTATACTTAATTATACTAGATTGGCATATAAATCTTCTAAGAATTGTGACGGCAAAGCATATCACAGTTTAATTTTAAAAACACCAAAGTGCAATCAATAGCAACAAAACTGAGTAACTGTAAATGAGGTGGAATTTGTAGGCTAGTTAGTTTTATATCTCCTCTTCCTTGTAGGTATGCCAGCAAATGTGAAAGTCAAAAGTGCCAGGTTAAAAAAAAAAAAAAAAAGAGAGAGAGAGAGAGAGAGAGAAATCAAAAGAAGGAGGTTTCACTTTAAAGCAGTCACAGAAAGCATTAGCAAGTTAACAAATAAGAGTGTTTCAAGAATAACAAGTAATTGCCTTGAAATATAATGACATTTTCAGAGCAATGCTACTTTAAAGATCAGAAAGTCTATACAGAGGGCTTTCAAAGAATAATTTACTGAATAATCTTGGTACTGGTACTTAAATTGTATTATTATTCTTATGACACAGAAACAAAGATAAATGTTAAAGCAGGGGCCAGCGCTGTGGTGTAGTGGGTAAAGCCAACACCTGCAGCGCCGGCATCCCATATGAGTGCTAATGGGAGAACCAGCTGCTCTACTTCAGATCAAGCTCCCTGCTAATGTTCATGGAACATTAGCCCAAGTACTTGGGCCCCTGCACCCAAATGGGAGACCCAGATGAAGCTCCTGGCTTCGACCCGGCCCAGCCCAGCCCAGCCACTTGGGGAGTGAACCAGGAGATTGAAAATCTCCCTCTGTCTCTCTTCCTCTCTATAATTGTGCCTTTCAAATAAATAAATGAATTTTTTTAAAAAAGGCAGGTAAAAGCTAATAATAGATAATGGTATTTCATCATCAACAAATATTTCTTAAGTGTACATACTATACTGAGATCTCTGCTGGAGTAATAGAGATGATAAAGGAGGACTATAAGAAATAACATGTTTTAAACAAAACATAAATGAATTTATAACTCCCCCTTACAATGTCATGTCTCTACCTAACTGGAAAAATAGTAAATGGGGCTGGCATTGTGGCACAGCAGGTTATGCCACTGCCTGCAACACCAGTATTCCATAAAGTATTGTTTCAAGTCCTGACTGCTCCACTTCCAATCCAGCACCCTGCTAATGCACCTGGGAAAGCAGAAGATGGGGCTCCTGGTTTTGGCCTGGCCCATTTGAGGCGTGAACCAGCAAATGGAAGATCTCTTTCTCTCTGTACCCCCTCTCTCTCTGTACCTCTGCCTCTTAAATAAATAAATTTTTTTTTTTTTTTTGGACAGGCAGAGTTAATGAGAGAGAGAGACAGAGAGAGAGTTGTAGACAGCGAGAGAGAGAGACAGAAAGAAAGATCTTCCTTCCATTGGTTCACTCCCCAAATGGCCGTCATGGCCGGCACTGAGCCGATCCAAAGCCAGGAGCCAGGTGCTTCCTCCTGGTCTCCCACGTGGGTGCGGGGCCCAAACACTTGGGCCATCCTCCACTGCCTTCCCGAGCCACAACAGTGAGCTAGACTGGAAAGGGGCAGCCGGGACAGAACCAGCGCCCCAACCAGGACTAGAACCCAGGGTGCCAGCACAGCAGGCGGAGGATTAGCCAAGTGAGCTGCGGCGCCGCTAAATAGATAAATCTTTAAAAGAAAAATTGGAAAGATAGTTTCTAAAAAAAAGTTATTCTACAGGAATATATCATTGCCAAGTAAAGATAAAACAGTTAAAGATACAAACCCAGAAGAGAGATATCACCAAGAACCTGGAATGGTTGAGAAAAATATAAAGTGGTAGAAACAGAGGTAGGCCTTTAAAGTTGATATTCAGGCATAGAATTTAGGGGAGACATTCCAAATAGAAGGAATGAATATGTATCTGTGAAGAGATGGTAAGCCAAAAGCAAAGTGTTATTTTGGAGACAGTTATAGAAACTACAGTCTTAGTCAATTGAGTAGCTTACAATCACAGTTCCGGCAGCTGGAAGTCCAAGATCAGGGTGCCAGCGTGGCCAGGTTTTGGTAACAGCCCTCTTCTGGGTTGGAGATGGCTGTTTTCTGATGGATCCTCACATGGCAAAAAGAGAACAAGCTAGATCCTTGGCCTCTTTTTAGTGAAAATTCTGCCTTCATGACTAAACTACTTGCTAAAGTAATGCTTCATCAAATGGTATCAATGACCAAGTAGTAACATATTTAACCAGAAACAGAATCAACAAGGAGGAATGGGCTCTTAAACAATGTACCCCAACTCTAATCCCATATTTAGAATTATACTTAGGGAAGCAATCAAATCTAATAACAGGTTAAGAATCTGTTATCTGAACTGTTTGGGAACAGAAGTACTTCAGAATCTGGAGCTTTTTTTTGGGGGGGGGGGGATTTTAGAATATTAATATGGATATTTTATAATTTGAGCATCCCAGTCCAAAATTTCTAATTAGGGATGCCCAATCTACACTTTATATAACCATAATCAAGGAAAGAATAACTTGTGCACATTAAATTCTCCACAATCTAAATGATATCCAGATATTCATGCACTAATGTTTCACAAAAAAATGCTACAGTTAGCCATGTGTTTCTGAGATAATATCAACTAGCATATACATAAAATCAAATAAATACAGGTCGACACTATGCCTAGCAGTTCAAATCAGTGTCCCAAATCAGTGTACCTGGGTTTAATACCTGGCTGCTGACTCCAGTTTCCTACTAATACAGATCCCAGAAGGCAGTGATGATGGTGCAACTATTTTTCTTTTTCTTTTTTTTTTTTTTTGTTTTCTAACTTTTATTTAATGAATATAAATTTCCAAAGTACAGCTTATGGATTACAATGGCTTCCCCCCCATAACTTCCCTCCCGCAACCCTCCCCTTTCCCGCTCCCTCTCTCCTTACATTCACATCAAGATCCATTTTCAATTCTCTTTATATACAGAAGATCAGTTTAGCATATATTTAGTAAAGATTTCAACAGATTTCTTTTTTTTTTTTTTTTAAGATTTATTTATTTGAAAGGCAGGGTTACAGAGAGGCAGAGGCAGAGAGAGAGGGAGAGGGAGAGAGAGAGAGGTCTTCCATCTGCTGGTTCACTCCCCAGATGGCCGCAATGGCCAGAGCTGCGCCAATCTGAAGCCAGGAGACAGGAGCTTCTCCCAGGTCTCCCACATGGGTGCAGGGGCCTAAAGATTTGGGCCATCTTCTACTGCTTTGCCTGGCCATAGCAGAGAGCTGGATTGCAAGTGGAGCAGTAGGGACTCAGACCAGCACCCATCAGCACCCATACGGGATGCCAGCACTGCAGGCGATGGCTTTACCCACTACACCACAGCTCCGGCCCTTCAAGCAGCTATTTTCCTAACACATAGGAGACCTAGATTAAGCTCCCTGTTTCCAGCTTCAAATCAGCCCAGTCATGGCCTTTTGGGGCAGGAACCAGAGGATTCAGACTCTGTCTTTCAAGTAAGTTTTTTTCTTAAAATCAAATAAATAAATAAGATACATGTACTTGAGGTAAAGATCCAGTCATTTTGTATCTGCAACAATTCCCAGAAAAGACAAGCTGTCTCCTCATTACCTGTACCTATAATGTGTTATTTCCTGGCATAAAGTGTTACTTTTAGTCTCCTCAAAATTTTAAATTCCATTCAATCCATGCTCTTATCAATATAACATCTATGACCAATATATCTATTATCAACATAACATCTATCAATATAACATCCTATGGTTTTGATAACTGAAAGTTACATCCTAAAAGGAAAAGTGAAATATTTTACACTACCACTGCTCTGTTCTTCCTTCATTACCTCCCCTCCTCATTGACTTTTTAACATACAACTGCCTTACTCTGCTGTCCTATCTTCCCCAACTGTTGTCCAACAATTCACAGGCTGGCACAGATTGTCAGCACTGCGTTTGGGGACTTGAGAAGTACTCTTGTGGGACAACACAGTGTGTTAATACTACATTTTCCCGGACACAATGTCACTCTTTATAGCTAGTTGCAAATGAGTTTCTTCTTTAAAAAAAAAAAAATACTACTAATAATAAGACAGGTAGGTACAAGGAGATTTTAAATAACCAAGATTAAAACTTTGGTTTGCTCTGAGATCTAGGCCATTTCAGACAGCACAGTGAAATCCCTTGCTTCTAGTCTTATGAATTTACCCAAAGATACAAAGTTATGTTAAAAAATCAAATTAAAAGATCAATTTATTTTGATACAAGAAAGTTTTTAAATCCATGCCTATTTTTTTTCATAATATGCACTTCCCAAAAACTTTATGAAGATACTTTGGACACTTGAAACAAATGAAAATACATAAGGACAAGGTTGCAGCACTCTCTGTATATGTGACAGTGTAAGAGCACAAAAAAGTATCTGCAGTATGCTACCTTGGTGTAAGAAAGAAGGGAAAATTAGAAAACATACATGTATCTCCTCAATTCTAAGGGGAAGAAACACAAAGAAAGGATAATTAATATTATAATGAGCTTGGTAACACACAGGATAGATGGACATAGGGTGAAAAGAATGAAGACATGGGTGACACTGCTGCGGAGGGGGCAGAAGAAGCATATATATTTGTGAAATTCTTACTTTTTGGGATCACCGTAATGTTTTATGTACCCCAGAGTAAACAAAAGTGATTAGGATGAAGAGAAAAATATAGACTACAAATAAAAACAAGTGAACTGTATTTTATTTCAAAAGAGTAATATAAACTTCAGGAAAAGGAGGAAATATCTGAGAAAGAAAATCCAAGCAACTTTTGAGCATGGATTTTATGTCAGTGCAGTACAACAGAAATATAATGAAAACCACATATATCATTTAATATTTTCTAGGAGCCACATTAAAAGAGTAAAATTAGGGGCCGGCGCTGTGGAGTACCAGGTAAAGCCACCACGTGCAGCACCCAGGTGCTTCAGCATCCCAAATAGGTGCCGGTTTGAGTTCTGGATGCTCCACTTCTGATCTAGTTCTCTTCTGTGGCCTGGGAAAGCAGTGGAAGATGGCCCAAGTGCTTAGGCCCCTGCACCCATGTGGGAGATATGGCTTCAGAATGGCTCATCCCTGGCCGTTGTGGCCATCTGGGGAGTAAGCCAGAGGATGGAAGACATCTCTCTTTCTCTCGCTCTCTGCCTCTGCCTTTCCTTCTCTGTAACTCTTTCAAATAAATAAAATAAATCTTTCTTTTTTTAAATGGTAAAATTAGGGACCAACCCTGTGGCATAGCAGGTGAAGCGGCTACCAGCAGTGCCAGCATCCCATATGGGTGCCAGTTTGAGACTTGGTTGCTATACTTCCAATCCAGATCACTGCTATGACCTGGGAAAGCTGCAGAAGAGTGCCCAAGTCCTTGGGCCCCTGCACCCGCATGGGAGACCCGGAAGAAGTTCCTTCTCCTGGCTTCGGATCGGCACAGCTCCGACCATTGCAGCCATCTGGAGAATAAACCAGTGGATGGAAGACACCTCTCTCTCTCTCTCTCTCTCTCTGCCTCTGCCTCTGCCTCTCTGCCTTTCAAATAAATAAATAAACCATTAAAAAATAAAATAAAATAAAATAAAAATGGTAAAATTAGTTTTATTATATTTTTATACATCTAAAATATTTTAACATTATCAAAATAAAATACTATAAACTATTAATGAGATTTCAAATTTTTATAGTAAGTTTTCAAACTCCAATGCACATTTTACAGTTAAAATAGATCTTAATTCAAATAGTGAGCAGACATCCTACTGGGTAGTTGAAATTTAGATTATATACCCTTAGGCTAGCAGGGGTGGGGAACATCTGGCCCAAAGGCCCTGTAGGGCCCGTGAAATCATTTGGCCTGGACCTGCCAAGGCAACTGCAGGCGGGACTCAAAATTCAATAAATCTTCAGCAGGCTAATTTTAAGTTGATAATTTTTTATGGCCCGCAACTTATATTATAAATATCTAAATGGCACTTAGCAGAAAAAAGGCTCCCTACCCCTGGGCTAAGGAAAAAAACTACAAACACACACAACTCTATTTACCATGTGTCTTTTAAATGGTAGGATGAGTTAGCAATTTTCAAACTATTTGCTGTTATTCTAGGATTAAATCAATAAGCAAAAAACATGAGTAATGGGGCCAGGTTTATCACTGTTCTAAAACAGTATAAAATGCAGAAAGAATAAAATCTGTACTATTGGATCATAACTACAGGTATCAGTATAAACTCACTGTTTTGAATAGATAAAGTTCTATTACTGTGGGTATGCATATGCACACACCTACTTATCACATGTCTCTATTCCTAGATACCGGCTGAGAGGGTTTAGAAGCAATGATACTAATGACAACTAAGATATATGAAGTACAGATCTTAGCTCATAAAGCCATTCTCTATTGAGAGGAACCAGGTCTCCTTGAAGAAAATACTCATTCCAGGGTTGGGGCTAAGAAAGTATGAGATGAGACAAGAATGCCTTTTTCTGGTAAGAAGTCTGGAAGGGCCTAAAGAATGACAGAGGCATGTCAAAAGGAGACAGGAACCAGTTTGAAGGGGCTTCCACTGCCCAAATTTGGGACAACATCAAAATCAAGTATTATTATAAATAACACCAATGGATACTAAAATTACTGAGTGAGAGCCAGTGCTGCGGCACAGCGGGTTAAGCTGCAACATGCAGCACCAGCATTCTGTTTAGGCACCAGTTTGAGTCCGAATCCTCCACTTCTGATCCAGCTCCCTGCTGAAGTGCCTGCAAAAGCAGCAGAAGATAGCCCAAGAACTTGGGTCCCTGCCACTCATGTGGGAGACATGAACAAAGTTTCAGGCTCCTGGCTTTGTCCTGGCCTAGCCCTGGCCATTGCAGCTATCTGGGGAGTGAACCAAAGGATGGAAGCACTCTCTCTCTATGTATCTCTCCCCCTCTGACACTCTGCCCCCCCCCCCAAAATAAATAAATAAATATATCTCTTAAAAATAATAAAATTAAATTAGTGAGTCAAAGTTCAAGGTATAACAAGGTATTTATGAAGTCTCTAAGTGTTTTTTTCACAAGACACTTTAAAATTATAAACGTAATGTGAATTAATAAAGGGAATGTAAAGCCACTGAGCTGTACACTTAAAAATAGTTAAAACAAAAAAACAAATTTTGTTATACATATTTTACCACAAAAATAATTACAAAAGGAAAAACAGTAACTTTACAACAGAAAGCCTGGCAGATACTACCTTAAAGTGATCTAAGATCACATTACACATTTCAGATTTTGTGCCTCTTAACATATATATATATATATATATATATATATATGAAGCACAACACTGTTTCTGTGGTACTCCGGCCAAAAATGGATGAATTGAATCTACTCATGAGAAAATATAAACCCAAACTGAAGGCATTCTACAAAATAGCCTGTATCTTCAAAACTGTCAATGTCATGATAAAACAAAGACTGGAGAACTGTTCCAGATTATAGGAAACTAAACAGCATGATGACTGAATATATTCTACAATTCTCATTGTATACTGGGACATTGGGAAGATTATATTAAATCAATACTAATTTCATGATTTTGGCAACTGTACTATAAGGTGTGTAAAAGAATGTCCTTGTTTTTAGAAAGTATACATTTAAAATATTCAAATATAGGGGCCAGTGTGTGGTATAGTGGGATAAGCCACTACTTATTTGATTCCCAGCTATTTTGTTTCAACTACAGCTCCTTGCTAATGCACCTGGGAAGGCAGCAGATGATGGCCCAAGGGCCACTCATATCAGGGACCAGGATGGAGTTCTTGGTTCTGGCTTCAGCCTGGCCCAGCCCTACTGCAGCCATCTGGGTAATGAACCAGCATATGAAAGAGCTCTTTTTCTATCTCTCTGTCATTCTACTTTTCAAATAAATATATAAATATTTTTAAAATAGTATGTAAATATAAAGAGGAAGAAGGTATACAGCTTCCCAAAAGATATATACATCTATATATTGAGAAAGAGAAAAAGAAAATACAGTAAAAATGTTAATATTTGAGTTCTGAACTTTTTGTACCATTCACAGAACTTGTCTGTGGTCTTAAATAATGTCAATATAACTTAAACAGCAAAAAGATGTAAGCATAGTGCCTGGCACATACTCTACAATTAATGACAGTTGGTAGATGTTGTTTTTAAGACTATAATCTCTAGAATTCTATGTGAAAAAAAAATTCTTCTTACTGAAGAAATATATACATTTATGGTGAAAAAATGGAGGAGCAAAATCATACATACCATAGTACATTCCACATAAATATACACGCACAAATATGTAGTTAAATGCAGAGAAAAAGACTAGAAACTACACTAAACTGTTAACAGCTGTCAGTTTGAAGTAGTGGAATTAAAATGATCCTTATTTTCATCCTTATGTTTATCAGTCTTTTCTAGTCTTCTTATAATGAAGAAGAAAGATTTCTGGTTTTCAAAAACTGTATTTTTAAAAGATAAAGGGACAGCTCACAAAGGCCTGAAACCCTTCCTTTCCCACAGCAGTGTCCTCTCTGCACAGCTATGTGGGGCCATGCGCGCGCGGTGGGGAGGGGGGGAGACTGTTGTGAAACATTTGAGCACATCATTCTATTACTTCACTTTTCATAAATTAAAAATATGATAATGTAGCATCATATCATGCAGGAAAATTTCCATTAGTCTTATCAAATCATTTCACTCTTGTGCATTAAGTGAGTGGAATGTACACACGCATATAATATTGCTTCTTCCCAAAAATCCTACTTAAATAGCAATAATAAATTTGTTTTAAAACAAAGATCCACAACAATGGAAAGAACGGGGGAGAAGAAAAAGCAACAAAGGGAAACTCAGAGAGAGAGATTCTCCATCTGATGTTTTACTCCTCAAATGACCACAACTGCTGGGGCTGGATCAGGCTAAAACAGGAACCCAGAACTCCATCTGGGTCTCCCACATGAGTAGCAAGGGCCCAAGTCATCAGGATACCTTCCACTGCCTCCCCAGGCTCCTTAGTAGGACGCTGGATTGGAAGCACAGCAGCCAGGAATCAGACCGGCACTCCAATATGGGATGCTGGTGTTGCAAATGGCAGCCAAACTCACTGCACCACAACATCAGCTCAAAAGTTTTTTTAAAAAAAACACATACTGTTTTTATAAAATAGAGTATCTTATAACTTTATGAAATAGGCATTAGGTCTAAAGGGAGAGATGGTTTCCAGTACAACAGTAGAAAAATTCAACACCAGTTTTATCAATGGAGAAATCACGTCAACAAAGAAACATCAGAGTTAAACTGTACTAGAGACCCAATATACCCAACACACGTTTACAGAACATTTCATCCACGTGCTGCAGAATGTGCGTTTCTTTCACCAGCCCATGGAATATTCTCCAGGATAGACGATAAATGAGGCCACCAAGTAGGACTCAACAAATTAAAAAATATATATCATGTGTTTTATTACAATAGAATTAAACTAGAAATCAACAAAAGAAATTTTAGAAATTACCAAATACATGCAGACTAAACAATATGCTTCTGAATGAACAATAGGTCACTGAAGAAATCAAAGGGGAATTTTAAAATTTCTTGAAACAAAATGAAATGGAAACACAACATCCCAAAACTTACAGAATTACAACAAAAATAGGAAGTTTACAGCAATAAGAACCTACAAGGAGAAAAAAAAACAAAACAGAGCAAGAGAGAAAGATTTCAAATAACCCAGAAATATATCTGAAGGAGTTAGAAAAGAACAAAGCATAAAATCAGAAGCAAAGAGGGGCCATCACTGTGGCATAGTGGGTAAAGCCAACGCCTACAGTGGGCACCCTATATGGGTGCTGGTTTGAGTCCCGGCTGCTACACTTCTGATCCAGCTCTGCGGTGTGGCCTCGGAGAGCAGCAGATGGCCCAAGTCCATGGGCTCCTGCAGTCACGTTGGGGACCCAGAAGAAGCTCCTGGCTTCAGAATGACCCAGCTCTGGCCGTTGCAGCCATTTAGGGAGTGGCCCAGCAAATGGAAGACTTCTCTCTCTGTCTCTCTCTCTCTCTCTGGCACTGCCTTTCAAATAAATAATCTTTAAGAATAAAAAATTTAAAAACATGTTTTTATTTATTTATTTGAAAAGCAGAGTGACGGGGAAGGAAGGTGGGGGAAAGGAGGGGAAGGGAGGAGGCAGAAGGAGAGAGAATCCATCTGTTGTATCACTTACCATATGAAACCTGCTGAGCCACAAGGCCAGCTCCAGCAGCAAAACTTTAGAAATTATAACAAACATTGGCCGGCACTGTGGCGTAGAAGGTTAAGTCTCTGCCTTCAGTGCAGGCATCCCATATGCATGCCAGTTCAAGTCCCGCCTATTCCATTTCCGATCCAGCTCCCTGCTAATGCACCTGGGAAAACAGCGGAGGCTAGCCCAAGCGTGGGGGCCCCTACACTAACGTGGAGACCCAGAAGAAGCTCCTGGCTTCTAGTTTCAGCCTGGCTCAGGCCCAGCCATTATAGCTATTTGCAAAATGAACCAGAGGAGAGATTTCTCACCCCCTCATATTTCTGCCTTTCAGATAAATAAATAAATAAATCTAAAAACTTACAACATTCATTTTACAGTCAGAAATCCTCACAAAAATCAGACCTGGTTTTACCAACTTTGAAACTGAAAGTGAAATAGAGGAAGGGTATTGGGTAAAAACAGATTTACAGTAAGAGTCTTAGGTCCGTGCCTTCTCCCTGAAAGACAGCTTGATGTTATCTGCATAATGTAAAACAGTCTCTGGCTGGGGGATTGACTAGAAGTGCAGTGATCCTTAAAAATGGTCAATAAATGAGCATTTTGAACACTAATATCTACACCCCTACCCTCATCCCCACATACCAGCTCCAAGAAAAATGCAGTTTGAGGGTACCTACAAACAATGAGCATAGTGGATAAAAATAGACAAGTCCACACCAAGTCACATCACTGTAAACTTCTGAACACTGAGAACAAAGCAGGAATATAAGTTTCCAGCAAAAAGATCCAAATCAAAGAAGGGAGGGTTCATGTTAGCTTAAGACTTCTCAAAACTTACCCAAACTATACTAATCAACTGTGAGGGTAGGAAATAAACACATTTTCATACATGGAATAGCTCTAAACATTCCCTACCATATACTATTTCCTAGAAAGTAACTGAAGAACTGTAAGAACTATGAACTTCAGTTCTCATAAATTCAGGAAAACACTGACTGCAGCCATGGTAAACAGTTAAGAACCAGTTTTAAAAACTCATTCAGTTGATAAGAACAATTCAACACAGCAGCCCCTCTTTTACATACCAACAAATCAGCGTTAGTCCTTAGTTCTGAAAGTCAGCAAATCCAGGACAGATTCACTCCAATAGCTAGAAACAACCTGAGTACCAACCAATCAACATTTGTTTTACCCACTCTACAGATGGTGTTAACCTAATTACACCTACTAAAATCTTCTAATCTTTATACTCCATGCTCCCCCAAAACACTATAGCAGACCAGAAAATCTACTTTTTTAGTAAAACTATGACTGATCAGATAGTTCACATAGTAAATTATGGTCCCATCCATCATCCTTTGACAAAGTATCAGGAAACAAACCGAAAGTAAGAAGACATTAAGATGCAGAATCAGGCCTTCCACACAAGGGAGAAATGAGGGAATATTGGTGAATGGGAATTCCAAGATGGTGGCTGTGCATGAGAAGACAACCAAACTGGACTAAAGCTATGTGACAAGAGAGCAGGCATGCTGAAGGCTGTACTCCCCTTGCTCTCAACCAAAGCACCATTATTTTAACCCAACACAACTACTAGAGGATGTGCTCTCCACCTAAGCAAGAGAGTAAATGAAGAATGAGGAAGATACCAGTTCCAAAAATACTGGGAATCAAAAATAGAAGAGAAAAATCTAAGGATTAAAAACAAAGGCGGGGGAGGGCCGGTGCCATGGCACAGTAGGTTAGTCCTCCACCTGCGACGCCGGCATCCCATGTGGGTGCCAGTTTTAGTCCTGGCTGCCCCTCTTCCAATCCAGCTCTCTGCTGTAGCCTGGGATAGCAGTAGAAGATGGCCCAAGTGATTGGGCCCCTGCACCCACATGGGTGACCAGGAAGAAGCTCCTGGCTCCTGGCTTTGGATCAACATAGCTCTGGCCATTGCAGCCATTTGGGGAGTGAACCAATGGAAGGAAGACCTTTTTCTCTGTCTCTCCCTCTCATTAAAAAACAACAACAACAAAACAAACAAACAAACAAAGGGAAACTAATCCAGGAAAAGAACCTTGCAGCAAACTAGAGAATAGGCCCAGATAGGCCAAAGGAAATCTCTAGAAGAGTGGTTTCCAAGAATTTAAAAAAAGCAAAGAGAAAGAAATAAAAGAAAAATAAGAAGTGTCAGATTAATGTGATTAACCTTACAGAAAACTGCACTAAGACGGTATTTAAGACACCATCAGTGTGTTGGCAAGGATGTAGGGAAAAACGGACACTAATACATTGTTGGTGGGAATGCAAACTGGTAAAGCCACTATGGAAGTCAGTTTGGAGATTCTTCAGAAACCTGAATATAACCCTACCATACAACCCAGCCATTCCACTCCTTGGAATTTACCCAAAGGAAATTAAACTGGCGAACAAAAAAGCTGTCTACACCTTAATGTTTACTGCAGCTCAATTCACAATAGCTAAGACCTGGAACCAACCCAAATGCCCATCAACAGTAGACTGGATAAAGAAATTATGGGACATGTACTCTACAGAATACTAATCAGCAGTAAAAAAAAAAAAAAACAATGAAATCCGGTCATTTGCAACAAAATGGAGGAATCTAGAAAACATTATGCTGAGTGAAATAAGCCAGTCCCAAAGGGACAAATATCATATGTTCTCCCTGATCGGTGACAACTAACGGAGCACCAAAAAGGAAACCTGTTGAAGTGAAATGGACACTATGAGAAACAGTGACTTGATCAGCCCTTGTCCAGACTGTTGATGAACAACTTAATACTTTATCCCTTTTAGTATTTTTTTTGTTCTACTTAATACTATTGGTTGAACTCTGTAATTAACACACAATTATTCTTAAGTGTTTAAATTTAACTGAAAAGTGATCCCTGTTAATTATAAGAGTGGGAATAAGAGAGGGAGATATACAATTTGGGACATCCTCAATCTGACTTGCCCCAAATGGTAGAGTTAGAAACGTGCCAAGGGGATTCCATTTCAATCCCATCAAGGTGGCATGTACCAATGCCATCTCATTAGTCAAAGTGATCAATTTCAGTTCACAATTGACCGTAATGATAGGTCTAAGAGTCAAAGAGATCACATAAATAAGACTAGTGTCTCCTAGTACTAACTGATAAAATTAAAAAGGGAGAGAACGATCCAACATGGGAAGTGGGATACACAGCAGACTCATAGAATGGCAGATGTCCTAAACAGCACTCTGGCCTCAGAATCAGCCCTTAAGGCATTCGGATCTGGCTGAAAAGCCCATGAGAGTATTTTAGGCTTGGAAAGCCAAGACACTCTGGGGAAAAAAAAAAAAACAACAACACCTAAATGAAAGATCTCTGCGAGTGAGATCCCAGTGGAAAGAACAGGCCATCAAAGAAGGAACTACCTTTCTCTGAAGGGAGGAGAGGACTTCCACTTTGACTATGACCTTGTCTAAAGATCAGAGTTGGCGAACTCAAAAAGCTTTCAAAGCCTTGGCAACTTATGACAACTTATGACTAGGGCGATTACTGATGCCATAAACAAGAGTGTCAATTTGTTAAGGCAACAACAGGAGTCACTGTGCACTTACTCCTCATGTAGGATCTCTGTCCTTAATGTGTTGTACAATGTGAATTAATGCTATAACTAGTATTCAAACAGTATTTTACACTTTATGTTCTGTGTGGGTGCAAACTGTTGAAATCTTTACTTAATATATACTAAATTGATCTTCTGTATATAAAGATAATTGACAATGAATCTTGATGCGAATGGAATGGGAGAGGGAGCGGGAGATGGGAGGGTTGCGGGTGGGAGGGAAATTATGGGGGGGAAAAAGCTATGTAATCCATAAGCTGTACTTTGGAAATTTATATTTATTAAATAAAAGTTTTTTAAAAATGACACCATTAGTGAACAGAATTTGTACAGGCATAATAACACAAACACAACATTAAATATTAGATTCAATCAAATATTGTAATGTTACTGAAATGGCAAGCTAGTAGAGGGGCAGCAGTGAATGTTATTTAAGGAAAGTAAAACATCATAACAAAAAATATAGAGTAACTTGGTGAATCAAAAGATAGCATTATATTATTTTAAAGCAGGAAATATGTAAATACCAGAAAAAACAGCTTAAGGGTTGAAAATGGTTGCCTTTAGGACAAGGACTAGGGAGAGTGGAGAGGAGAGTGGAACTAAAATCTACTCATTATCTCTTGTTATAAATACTTTTTTTTTTTTACCATTTGACTTTCTAAATTCTCTATTTTAAACTGAGGTTGTTAATAAAATACAAAGAACGAGAGAAAATTATTTCAAAGAAACAAAAGCCTAAGAACTTTTTTCTTAAATATATAGTTCATCATTCAAAAATGTATAAATAAAACATTTTCAATTCAATGAGACAAAAAAAAAAAACCCTAAGAAAAAGCTCTCCCCTTTTTGTTGAAAGACTTTCATACTTCTAACAGTGAAAGAGCATAAACACAGAAAATATAGAATGTTTAAAAATAAAAAAAAACAAACACAAATAATTATCAGTTGAGTGGTGAGAATTCAGTAATTGTATTACTAGGGAGACTGTAGGTCTGACCTTACTTACAAATTCATTAATGATCAGGAGACAGAGCAAATAACACATTTAATTAAATTTGCTCATTTATCTATTTTGGGAAATACGATTACCAGAAGTGAGAGAGAAGCAATATAAAAGGACAGAGATAGATTGAAAACATTGTCCAAAAAACAACCAAATTGGAGAGTAGATAGAAGACTGGGTAAAATTACAGACATTAAACAATATAAGAGGGATAGTAGAGGTTTGTTTTCCAGCAATTTTACTGCACACTATTGCCACATTAAGTACTTCTGGCCAACACTAATGGTAAAAGGAGAAATAGACATCTGCAAACACACATGTACATACATTCATATACGTAATTCTTTCTTCATGAGAGACTGATAATCCTAACTAAACAAGGATTCACAAAGGGGTTACACCCTAAAAACGAAGTACTGTTGATGTAATGTGATAAAGATTTATACTCATAGCTTCATAATTATAGAAACTCTATCAGGGATTACCAATAATTAAATAAACATTCCTAAGAACAAATAACTATTCTCTAACCTGTGTTCATCTAACTACGTATGGGTTATTCTCACTATTCCTAGTCTTTTTTTTTTTTTTTTAAGATTCATCTTAATTATTTGAAAGACAGAATTACATAGAGAGATAGAAAGGGGGCAGGGGGTCTTCCATCTGCTGGTTCATCCCTCAAATGGCCTCAACAGCGGGAGCTGGGCCAATCCGAAGCCAGGAGCTAGTAGCTTCCTTCAATCTCCCACATGGGTGCAGGGACCCAAGGACTTGGACCATCCTCCACTGCTTTCCCAGGGGCATTAGCAGGGAGCTGGATCGGAAATGGAGCAGGCAGGACTTGAACTGGCACCCAGAGAGGAGGCCAGCACCACTGGTTGGGGCTTTAACCCACTGCACCACAGCTTTAACCCACTGCACTGGGGCTTTAATCCCACTATTCCTATTCTTAATTCTCAGGCATTGACAATTCAAAATGACGTCTATGTTTCTTAGCCACTCCAATAACAAGGCATGGCTATGTAACTAAAATTCACCAATGGAATATAAGCAAAAATGGTATAAGTAACTCAGTAAGTATCCTTAAAGGAAAGGAGATGCGGTCTTCTCTTTCTCCTTTCTGTGCTCAGGTTGTAAATGAAATGACTGGAGCTCTAGCAGCTATCTTAGACTCTAAAGTGACTTTGGAAAAGACCAGAATCCACACACAGTGCAGCAACAACATGACACCACGGCAAACCATTAGAATTCCTGACATCAAGAGAAATAAGCATCTATTATGTTTAAATCTCTTACATGGTTACAACAAAATCTAATCCCAACATAACCTTTATATTAATATTCACTCACTGATCTCTTTCTAAAAACAATCTCCGTCTTCTCTGTTGCTAACCCCTTTTCTGCCTCTCACTCCATTACCATGAGTCGTCTCCAATATTGCAATATTCCATCCTTAGTCTTTTCTGCATTTTCTACTAAGCTCTAGGTTGTTGCAGTTGATTTCTCAACAATGTTGCAGTGGATTCGTTTCTGAGAGGCAACAGGCTGTGATTGGTTGGGGCATAGACCGCCCCTTGACTGGACTGGCTGGTTGGCTATACTAGGTATTTATTTATTTGAAAGTCAGAGTTACACAGAGAAAGAAGGAGAGGCAGAGAGAGAGGTCTTCCATCCGCTGGCTCACTCCCCAACTGGCAGCAATGGCTGGAGCTGTGCCAGTCCAAAAGCCAGGAGCCAGGAGCCTCCTCTGGGTCTTCCCACAGGGGCTCAGGGGCCCAAGGACTTGGGCCAGCCTCCACTGCTTTCCCAGGCCACAGCAGAGAGCCGGATCGAAGTGAAGCTGTAACAGCTGCCCATATGGGATACCAAAACAGCAGGTGATGGCTCCACCAGCCACACCACAGCTCTGGCCCCTTAAAATTTTTTTAAAAACTTCATTTCTGGGGCCGGCACTGTGGCTCACTTGGTTAATCCTCCACCTTGCGGTGCCGGCATCCCATATGGGCGCTGGGTTCTAGTACCGGATGCTCCTCTTCCAGTCCGGCTCTCTGCTGTGGCCCAGGAAGGCAGTGGAGGATGGCCCAAGTGCTTGGGCCCCTGCACCCACATGGGAGACCTGGAGGAAGCACCTGGCTCCTGGATTCGATGGGAGTAGCTCCGGGAGTAGCGGCCATCTGGGGAGTGAAACAACAGAGGAAGACCTTTCTCTCTCTCTCCCTCACTGTCTATAACTCTATCTGTCAAATAAAAAAAAAATTAAAAAAAAAACCTGCATTTCTATGCCTAATCTTTCGAGCCTCCAATTTTATCTGCAGCAGCCTATCATACTCTAGTATGAGACATAATTATCAGGAACATAACTGATTTTTAAAACAAATAAAACAGATAAACGAAGTGACAATGGTAGCGACAGTAGTTACTGTGCTGAAAAACACAGCTAATGTTTACTGAGTTCTTCATATTTGCCAGACATTGTTCTAAATCTAAGAGCTAATCCTCCCAACAAGCATATGAGGAAGAGAGTATTATCACCACCTCATTTCACAAATGAGGAAGTTGAGGCCCAGAAAGTTTAAGTAACTTGCTCAAAATACAAAACTAACGTACCAAAAAGATCATTCAATGTTTCCCAGAAGCCACTCTTCTTAACCAGCACACACTAGCACTGCATTCCGAAGATGCTATTATAGCTTAAGACTCGCTTGTGCTCTCAGAAACCATGACAGTCATTTCAATATCTTCCACAGTAATACATTTTATACTTTTGCAGATTAATCTTTAGAAAATGCCAATTATAATTTAGGAACAAGTACGGTAAATAAGATTGGTGATCAAGTAAGATAATATTCTTTTGGGGATAAGAAAAATGATCACTAGTTTTTTGTATGGCTCTACTAGGTCTAGTTCCAAAAGACAAATCAGAAAGGATATTTATTTGCTAGAATAAAAGTATAACCTCAAAAATAAATTACTTTAAAAGGGGCAGCATTAATTTTAGCTTACTACGCTTTTAAGGTATCAGATTTTTTTTTTAAATTACCACTTAAATTATCTAATACTTTAACATACTAGAAACTGAATTCATTATCCTTCTCTTAGAGCTTTCTGAGATTTTTTTCCCAATGTTACTATCAATGAAACAACACAATTAATGACAGACAAAACTCTGAGGTATTTTGACTCATTCAGTTATAGATTCTAGTCCTGTACTTTAATGTCCTTCCTCCCTGACAAGTATCACGTTTTCTATTTCCACATTATTTCAACATTACTCCATAGTACTACTAAAACACTCTCTAGCCACTCCCTCTTTGAGACTGTCTCCTATTCAAAGTTGCCAGAACAAACCTTCTCAAGCACTGTTTTCATTATATGACTCAACCAAAGTATTGTCATGCACTGAATCAAACCCAACCATGGTATTGGCCAATACTTTGTAATTAAGGTACATTAATATTTCCGTGGAGAAAGTATGATTGTTATACTTCAAAGGATAAATAAAGACTTGGATAAAGATTGGATGCTGCCAACTGAGTTTGCCACAAACTTATAAAACTTTCCATTTTCAACACAGACTGAACTGTAAGCACCATCGTTAAGAATTATAGACCAAAAATGGGTTACATCTGAGAGGGGAGATCATGAGTGGACTTTGTTTCTTTTCTGGTTTTCCAAGTTTTCTACAGCAAACATATATCCTATCATTTATGGTTGCTTTAAAACAAGGTGGGGCAAGCCCCTCCCCCCAAAAAATTGACCAACTTGCTAACTAAATTAAAAAGAGAGAGTATCTTTTTCAGAGCTTAAAAGTCAAGAAAACAACTTGAAACAGCTTTGAGCTTACAAATTCTTACAAGTACAGATTTTAAACCAAATTAACTAATAAAACACCATTACCAGTGGCAAAAACCCTATTAACACTGAACAGACATTTATTCGCTGACATTTTAAAATGACACCATTTTTAAATTCCTTTTAACATACTATTTATTTCAGTAAGTACCTGAGACAGACAACCACAGATGGCAACTATCACCCACACCCCATGGTTTTCAGACAATGTGACCTACAGTCCTATGACAAGTGGGTTCCATGCAACCACTGCTCTCTTTGAATCTGGTAAGTCTGTAACACTGCATGATTTACAAGGCTAGAATACAAAAGGCAGTGCTGGAGGCTGGTGCTGTGGCACAACGGGTAAAGCCACCGCCTGCGACACTAACATCCCATATGGGCACCAGTTCAATCCCCGGTTGCTCCATTTCCCATCCAGCTCCTTGCTAACACACCTGGGAAAGCACTGGAAGATGATCCAAGTCTTTGGGTGCATGCACCCATGTGAGAGACCTTGATAGAGATCCTGCTCCTTACTTCAGTCTTGCCTAGTCCCAGACATATTTGGAGAGTGAACCAGCAGATGGAAGATCTCTGTCTCTCCTTCTCTCCAATTCTGACTTACAAATAAATAAATGCTTACAAATTTAAAAAAAAAAAAAAAAAAGACAATGCAGCTTCCACCTGGCTATCTCTGGATCTTCACTATTAGAAAACTGTCACCACCATGTTGTGAAACTCAAATTAGCCTATGGAGGTGTTCTGGGGAAAGAGCCAACATCAACTACCAGACATGTGAGTGAAGAAGCCTTCAGATTCTAGTTCCCACATGTTGAGTTGCATTTTTTTAAAGATTTATTTATTTATTTATTTGAAAGGTAGAGTTAAAGACAGAGAGAGAAGGAGATATGTGGTCCCATATTGCCACAGTGGCTGGGACTGGGCCAGATTGAAGCCAGGAGCTTCTTCCAGGTCTTGCAATGGGTGCAGAGGCCTAAGCACTTCGGCTATCCTCAGCTGCCTTCCCAGGCACATCAGCACAAAGCTGGAGAGAAGTGAAGCAGCTGGAACATGATCCAGTGCCCATATGGGATGCTGATGTCACAGCCCATGGTTTAACCCACTATGCCACAACACTGGCCTTGAGTTACAGTTTTTGAATCTTCCAGATAAGGCTCTGGCTAGTTATCTCTAAACCACCCCATCTGAATTCCAACAGAATTCACAGCCAAAAATTAAATGTCTGTTTTATATCACTAAGTTTTGGAGTGACTTGCTATACAACAAAGCTATCCAGAAAAAGCACACTTTCCTAGTTCAGTAGCTTCATATTAAACATACTCACACACCTGAAAAGTTGCGCTTCCCTCAACTCGAAAGAAGCTACAATAAACTGTGTAATTAGGCAGACATGTTTAAATAAGACAACTTTTACAATGGGGGGGGGGGGGAGTAATAATTCATCTCAATTACCTTCTGAGTACCTATTTATGACACTTGGCTATATGCCCAAGACACAAAGTTGAATAACATATAGTCTATAAAAGTCTTAAATTTAGAGAGAAACAGAAAATAGGTAGACAAATAGTTTATGGAAGTACATAATACCGCCACCTGTAGTGCCAGCATCCTATGTGGGTGCCAGTTCGACTCCTGGCTGCTACACTTCCAATCCAGCTCTTTGCTGTGGCCTGGGAAAGCAGTGGAGGATAGCCCAGGTCCTTGGGGCCTTGCACCTGCATGGGAGACCTGGAGGAGGCTCTTGGCTTTGAATTGGCACAGCTCTGGCCATTGCAGCCATCTGGGGAGTGAACCAGTGGATGGAAGACCTCTCTCTCTGCCTCTGCCTCTCCATAGCTCTGCCTTTCAAATAAATAAATAATATTTTTTTAAAAAATGGGTATCATTTTGGATTTACAGTTTTCTTATTACTTTAGGAAAGTAGAAGAGATTTAATAAATGCTTAGAAAAAAAAACAGAAAAAAAACGCATGAAAAATGTAGGCCATGTTATGTTTATATTTAAGAGACAGAGAGAGACTGAGCTCTCCATCTGTTAAAACTCACTTCCCAAATGCCCACAAACAACTCAGATTGGGCCAGGCTGAAGCCAGGAGCTGGTAACTCCATCCAGATCTCCCACATGGGTGGCAGAGACACAAATACTTGAGGATTACCTGCCTCCCTAGGTACACATCAACAGGAAGCTAGAATCAGAAGCCAAGCCAGGTCCTGAACCCAGACACTCAGATCCAGAGTGCAGGAGTCCGAACTAGCGTCTTGACCAGTGGGCCAAATCCCACCCCTTTGTTATGTTTAGATTGAGAGATTATGAGTGTTTTCTGTTGTTATCCTTTTAAATGTTCTATATTCTACAAGTTTTCTACAGTGTGTATTAGATTTTTTGAGAAAAATTTATTTTTAAAAAACAAACTAGGGGCCAGCATTGTGGTCCAGCAGATTAAGCCACTGCCAGCAATGCCAGCATCCCATATGGGTGCTGATTTGAGTTCAAGTTGCTCCACTCCCAATCTAGCTCCTCGTTAACGCACCTGGGAAAACAATGGAAGATAGCTCAAGTGCTTGGGCCCCTGTTACCAAGTGGGAGATCTGAATGAAGCGCCCGGCTTCAGCCTGGCCCAGCTCTAGGTGTTGTGGTCATTTAGGGAATGAGCCAAGGGATGGAAAATCTCTCCCCCACTGCTCCTAACTCTGCCTTTCAAATAAATAAATAAATCTTTTTAAAAAAATAATTTTTTTAAATGTATTTAAACTGCACCTTTGGTTCGAATCTGGATCCATCGCTCAACAGCCATGGCTCTAGCTTAAGTAGGCAGAGTTACAGAGAGAGGAAGAGAGAGAAATTTCTTCAATCTGCTGGTTCACTCCTCAAATGGCCACAACAAGCAGGACTGGGCCAGGCCGAAGCCAGGAGCTTCTTCTGGGACTCCCACATGGGTGCAGGGGCTCAAGCACTTGGGCCATCTTCCACTGCTTTCCCAGAAACATCAACAAGGAGTTGCAATGGAAGTGCAGCAGGAGGACATCTACTGCTTTCCCAAGCCATAGAAGAGATCTGTGGGAGGGCGGGGCTGAATCCAGAGAGGCCTAGAGGAACTTCCTGAGCCTGCCTCAAATTTGAAAACCTGTCTGTAAGTTTCAAATCCCTGGTAGCAGGCCGGCCCCACGGCTCACTAGGCTAATCCTCCGCCTGCAGCACCAGTACTCCGGGTTCTAGTCCTGGTTTGGGTGCCGGTCCTGTCCCGGTTGCTCCTCTTCCAGTCCAGCTCTCTGCTGTGGCCCAGGAAGGCAGTGGAGGATGGTTCAAGTGCTTGGGCCCTGCACCCGCATGGAAGACCAAGAGGAAGCACCTGACTCCTGGCTTCGGATTGGCACAGGGCACCGGCCGTAGCGGCCATTGGGGGGTGAACCAACGGAAGGAGGACCTTTCTCTCTGTCTCTCTCTCTCATTGTCTAACTCTGCCTGTCAAGAAAAAAAAAAAATTCTTTTCTGGGGCCTGCGCTGTGGCGCACCAGGTTAACACCCTGGCCTGAAGCGCTGGCATCCCATATGGGCGCCAGTTCTAGTCCGGGCTGCTCCTCTTCCCATCCAGCTCTCTGCTGTGGCCTAGGAAAGAAGTAGAGGATGGCCCAAGTTCTTGGGCCCCTGCTCCCACATGCGAGACCCGGAAGAAGCTCCTGGCTCCTGGCTTCCTTCAGATCGGCTCAGCTCCAGCCGTTGCGGCCAATTGGGGAGTGAACCAGCAGATGGAAGACCTCTCTTTCTCTGCCTCTCCTTCTCTCTGTGTGTAACTCTGCCTTTCAAATAAATAAAATAAATAAATCTTAAAAAAAAAAAGATTCTTTTCTAAGAGCCAAATGTAATATTAAGAAGTGCTACACACTTTTTGTGCACATTTTTTACTCTGCACAAAGCTAAATGATTAGGAACTGTCAGCCACCTGCCTATTCCAAAAATCCATATCATATTCACAAGTTAACTCATATTATTTGGAAACTTCACAATATTAGACACCAGAACCTGCTGTTTCCAACAGTGCTTCTGTTTTCATCCTTAGTCCCAAACCAGTCATGTTTGTCATTAAAAGAAACCAACAAACACACACACACACACACACACACACAAAGAGGAACAACAAATAATAAACTGAACAATGAATTTGAAGAATGGAAAATTATATAAAAGGCTAGCATGAAACAGTGAAAAATGGATACTACAAACTGAGAGCAACTAGTCTGTGTTTTGTTGAAGAGAAAATTCTCTCCCAAAGAAAGACAACACCCTGTAACTTTTCTTCTATCTAATGCTCTGATAACTAGAATTTTTCTAATTCAATAAGCTTTCAGGAGTTACCCAAGCTTCACCCATCCTGCTAGGCTCATTAATGGAGAAACTTTCCCACTACCTAATAGCACATTTTCTGGTTGGTAAGCATAGTAGAAGCAGGGTTCTCTTTCAAAGTATGAACTGCCCAGTTCCATTCCTCTCACTGTTCCTATAGACAGGAAGTATGTGACAAATATAATTCTGTAACTAAAACAAATGTGTAAATTTTAGTTCAGGTTAGCAGTTGTCAATGATGATCCAAGTCACCAGTTTTATTCACAATCTGAGGACTCACCATATATTCATGTAGGCTTATAATAAAAAATCTGTATTTTTACTCCTGGCACTAGTTCATTTGTTTATGTCTAATAAATTGCAAGGGGCTGGCACTGTGCACAGTGGGTTAACACCCTGGCCTGAAGTGCTGGCATCCCATATGGCTGCCAGTTTGAGACCTGGCTGCTCCACTTCCAATCCAGCTCTCTGCTATGGCCTGGCAAAGCAGTAGAAGATGGCCCAAGTCCTTGGGCCCCTGCACCTGCGTGGGAGACCTTGAAGAAGCTCCTGGCTTCAGATCAGCGCAGCTCTGGCCATTACGGCCAATTGGTGAGTAAACCATTGGATAGAAGACCTCTCTCTATCTCTCTCTGCCTCTTCTCTCTCTGTGAAACTCTGCCTTTCAAACACATAAATAAATCTTTAAAAAAAAAATAAATTTCATGAAGGCCAAATAATAAATATACCAGTTTCTCATTTATTCTGGTGAGTTATTATGAATAGTCATGATAGTCATGGCTCAAACTCCATGTTGGCCAATTAGCTTTGCTATGTTTCAGGGTTCCACAGTCACAATCAGCATCTTAACCTCTGTTAACAAAGAAAGACACTGACTGTGTGAAACATTAGACCAGGGATGGGGAAACTTTTTTCTGCCAAAGGACCATTTGGATATTTATAACACCATTCATAGATCATACAAAGTTATAAACTTAAAAATTAGCCTGTTATAGATTTACTAAATTTGATTCCCTCCTGCAGTAGCCTTGGCAGGGCCAGACCAAATATACCCTGCAAGCTGGACATTCTCCATCATTGCATTAGAGAAATGAACACATATATATCACCAACATCCATTGCTACTAGAAAAATATTAAAAATTTAAAAATTGTAATAACACCCCATTTTACTAAGCCTAGCTAGTGTGTGCCTAATTCAATTAGCCTCTAATGTCTTTAGCTGCACAGGGTTAGTATTATTATCCTTGTTTTACAGATGATAAAAAAAGTGAATTCAAATGCTTATATAAACCAAAATCCAGTAGAGCTTGGATTCAGATCTTGGTCTATCTGGCTCTAAAGCTTAGGTTAGTTCCACTATACAATATGGCCTTCGCAGAGTGTGCCTCAGTGATGTAAGAAAATCAACAAAATGTTCCTATTCAGAACTATTCAGCAAACTCAGTACTAACTGAGCATCCACAACACAAACTTAGATGCCACCACCGAGACTGAGTCTACCTTCTAAACGCTTTTTAAGTAAAAAATAAATAAATAAATAAATAAATCTGAGGCACAAGTGACAAGTGTTTAAAACATGAAGGAAAAACAACACACTATAGCACAAAAAGCTACTGTCAGCTTTGTGCTGCAAAAAGGTAGTTACCTGCTGATTCACAACCAAAAGCAAAATGAAACTGGCAAAGCATAATAACCAGGAGACACCACATTGTAAAAGAGAATAAAGGAAACATTTCCTAAACATCTGAATCTGCAGATATATTGTAGTCATTGTGGTTTGAAGCATACAAACACATTTCAATTTTTAACCCAAAGACTTTGCCTTGACCAATAAATCATTTTTCTCTGTATGGCTTTCTTCCTTGGTTTCTCTGAACTTTCATTCCTTGTAGACACAAACACACAGACACCCCAATGTCATCAACAGCATCAGTCACAAAGAGTTTCCACCTTCAGGGGCAGGTATATAGTGAGGTAAAGATGCTTGCCATTTCAGACATGGAAAGCCAAGACACTGTGGCAAAAAAAAAAAAAAATACCCTAGATGAAAGATCTCGCCGGCGCCGCAGCTCAATAGGCTAATCCTCCACCTAGCGGCACCGGCACACCGGGTTCTAGTCCCAGTCGGGGCGCCAGATTCTGTCCCGGTTGCCCCTCTTCCAGGCCAGCTCTCTGCTGTGGCCCGGGAAGGCAGTGGAGGATGGTTCAAGTGCTTGGGCTCTGCACCCGCATGGGAGACCAGGAGAAGCACCTGGCTCCTGCCTTCGGATCAGCGCGGTGCACCGGCCGCAGCGCGCCAGCGGTGGCGGCCATTGGAGGGTGAACCAACAGCAAAAGGAAGACCTTTCTCTCTGTCTCTCTCTCTCTGTCCACTCTGCCTGTCAAAAAAAAAAAAAAAAAAAAAAAAGATCTCTGTGAGAGAGACCCCAGTGGAAAGGAGTGACCATCAAAGGATGTACTTTTCTCTGAAGGCAGGAGAGAACTTCCACTTCGCTTATGGCCCTGTCTAAATACTGATGGAGATTGTAGTTTCAAAGGGCTTCCATAGCCTTGGCAGTTCATATCAAAAGCCTCGGGTGGCCGGCGCCATGGCTCACTAGGCTAATCCTCCACCTGCGGCGCCAGCACCCCAGGTTCTAGTCCCGGTTGGGGTGACGGATTCTGTCCCGGTTGCTCCTCTTCCAGTCCACTATATTCCTAAAGTTGTACTTATGAAATTTGTACTCATTAAATAAAAGGTTTCTTTGGTGGAAAAATAAATAAATTCAGCCTGGTCTGAGGGAAAAAAAAAATGATGCTCACATCCCATACTGGAGTTTCTGGGTTCCAGCTTTTTGCTAATGCACACCCTGGGAGGCAACCTGTGATGGCTCAAATAACTGAGTCCCTGCCACCCACAGAGAAGACCTGGATGGAGTTCCTGGCTCCTGGCTTTAGCCTACCCAGCCTCAGCTGTTGCAGGCATTTGGGGACTGAATCAGTGCATAGATTTCTTTCTCTCTCTGCTTGTCAAGTAAAAAAAATAAATAAAAAAGAAACACTTTTCACCTTTCAAAAAACAAAGGTCATCAAGTCACCTAGACCTTATCAACCATAGGTTGAAATGTTTAAATCAAATAATCATACTTGGAAAAACAAAAGGATTGGGACCATCATTGTGGCTCCTGACTGTGATGCCAGCATCCTATATGAATGCTGGTTTGAGCCCCAGATGCTCCACTTCTGATCCAGCTCCCAGATAACACACCTGGGAGAGCAACAGATGATGGCCCAAGTGCCTGGGCCACTGACACCCCCATGGGAGACCTTGATACAGTTCCTGGCTTCTGGCTTAAGCCTGGCCCAGCCCCAGCCATTGTGGCCATTTAGGGAGAGAATCGATCTCTCTCTCTCTCTCTCATTGCCTTTCAAATAAGTAAATCTTTAAAAAATAAAAAAGGATCAATGACAAAAACTATTTCATAAAACGCTTTCCTAGTCAATATGAGTCATAAAGATAAATAATTATTCTACTATAGGTTACGATGTACAAAGAAGTATATTCTTACTACAGGTTATAAATGAAGCACCAGTCCAATTTCAAAAACTATATATAAAGTCTGGCATTTGGCCTAGCAGTCAAAATACCACTTGGGACACCCCCAGCCCATATTAGAGTTTTTAGATTCAAGTTCCAAGTCTGCTCTGATTCTAGAGCACTCTGGGAGGCAGTAACTGCTGGCTCAATTAGTTGGGTCCCTGTCACCTATATGAGACTGGGTTCCCAGTTCCTGGTTTAGGCCTGGCACAGCCCCAGCTGTGGTGGGCATCCAGGACTGAATCAGTGGATAGGGGTACTCACTTTAATGTGTGCGCTCTCATACTCGCTTGCTCTCTCTCTCTCTTCCCCTCTCCCCCTTTCAAAGTAAAAAAGTTGAGGGGCCATGGGTAAAGCTGCTGCCTGCAGTGCCGGCATCCCATATGGGCACCAGTTTGAGTCCCGGCTGCTCTACTTCCAATCCAGCTCCCTGCTAATGTGCCTGGGAAAGCAGAGGAGAATGGCCCAAGGGCTTGGGCCCCTGCACCCATGTGGGACACCTGGAAGAATCTCCCAGCTCCTGGCTTTTGATCGGCCCCTACCATTGCAGCCATCCGGGGAGCGAACCAGTGGATGGAAGGTATCTCTTTCTGTCTCTCTCTCTCTCTCTCTCAGTAACTCTACCTTATCAAAATAAATAAATCTTTTTAAAAATTTTTTAAAAATTGAAAAAGAACTAGGTATAGCAACACTTGCAGAGTCTCTAGAAAACCAGAAACACAGTACCTCCCAATAACATTTTAGGAACTTCTGCAATTTGAAGAAAAAAAAGAAAAAGAAAAAAGCTTAATACAATCTTTACATAAAAACAAACTGCTTAAAAAATCTGCAAACTAAGAACTTTTATTTATTGTATTAAGACTTGTGAATTATGGATAATCATCCTCACTTTCACAAAGCAACTAAATGAAATCTCAGGAAAATATTCTACTTAAAATCATCATTTTTTTCATTACCAGCATCATATTAACAATATAATGAAAACTTGTTTGCACCTGGCACTACTAAGCCCTTTATGGTCACATCTTATTTAATCTTTACAGATACTTTGTGAACCAAATGCTATTTCCTCTATTTTATCTGACTAGTAAATAAACTCAGAGAAATCAACTAATTGGCCCAAAAGTCAAAAGTCTAAGTCACAGCAGCAGGATCTGGGTTCAAATTTGTTCAACTTAATACGGTGAACTAACAGACCTTAATGATATCCTGCTTTTCTGGACCACATTCAAGCATTTTTCAATCACTTCAGAGTAAACACACACTAAAAATATCTAAGTACTACATTTAATTGATTTGCAAAATTCCTATTCTCCCCAAGGGGAAAATTATGACAGTAGGCAGCCTGTCTAGAGAAGTAAAGCTTAACCATCAGAATACTGGCCGGAATACTGGTTCTTTGCATTCTGAATTCTGCGAGGGGACATACACACACCTAGCACACACCCTAGGATAGGTGAAAATAATCCCGATCAGCCAGCAAGCACACAGGTTAGTGGGGCTGTGTTAGAAGCAGGGCCAAGTTTTTAGCACAGAAGCTGTATCTGAACAAGAGAAACAAGACCTGGTACAGGCAGCTACTCGTTTAAGATCACATTTAAGACATGTTAAGTGTTCTCTGAAATGCTTGTGCCCACATGGTACAAGCAACAGAGATGAACAGCTGAATGTGGGGGAGACAAGGAAAAAGTCCAAATTCTGGTGGAGTTTAAAATCCAGACGGATCTTCGGCCGACACCACAGGTGGTAAGGCCCTAATGCCACCTCTTCACTAGGAACCCGGCAAGAAAACCTGTGTGGTTCATACAAGCTGCGGACCACGAAGGACCACAGGTCTAGCCAGTGGTAGCCCGAGGCTCCTCTCGGGGCATCGGGCTCCCAGTCCTGTGCTCGCTCCCTTACACAACTCTCCATACTGACGAAGTAAACTTCTAACAACCAGAGCCTCCCGAGGGCCGCCCAAGAAAAGCAGGAAGTACATCCGCCCCGCCTGCCCGGTACCAGCCGTAGCCCGGGGCTCCCCGGCGGCGGAGCCGGATCGTTCGCCAGGCTCTCGGCCCAGACGTCGCCACGGCCCCAGGGTCTCCGGGGCCGCCTCGGCGCCCACGCCCCCCTAGCCCTGAGCGGGTCGCCAGGGACCCCACTCAGTACCTGTTGAAACCCCGGAAAGGGACTTCCTCTCCGCAGAGAGCACTGGGGCGGAGATCCAGAGGGGTTCATTGCCCTCTAAGGGCAAAAGGAGGCCAGAGTGGTCCCAGGAGGGTCCCTCTCCACCTAGGGCCCGAAGGGGTCGAAAGGCGGGAGGTTGCCAGTAACCTCAGCCCCAGGCAGGGGCCGGCCCCGCACGTCACGTGAGAAAAAATAACACCGGTCACAAACAGGGGGAAAGGCAGTTCTCATCCCCGGCTGTGAGGGGCAGTGGCCGGGTCAGTGACCCCAGCCCGAGGTACAGGAGGCAGGAAGGAGAGAGGGGTACGTGGGGCTGGTTGTTACCGGGGCGCCGTCGCTCTGCGCTTCCGCCGCCTCCGCGAAGCTGTAGCTCTTCCGCGGCCGCCGTTGGGGCGCGCGCCAGGCCTCGGCTCCACCCCGCCTCCGCCGCGCGGCCTTCTGGGAGTGGTAGTCTTGGCAAGGCCCTGGCGCGCCGGTGCGTGCGCGTCACGTGGTGGGAGGGGCTGGGGAAACGGCGAGGGCGGCCGGGCGTTGTGTTTTTATCACTTCATCCTTGCCGCGGTCTCTCGGCTGTGAATGTGTTCAAACGCCCTCACATCGCACTCAGTCTTACCACCTCCTATCTCTGTTCACAGCCAACTTCTTGACAAGTAGCCTACACCTGTGTGTGCTCCATTGCTGCCCTGCGGCGCCCGCCGTCACGGAACATGGCCTTGTTGACAAATTCAGTCGAGGTCTTTAAGGCTCCTCTAATACAAGCGTGAGTCGTGTGACGCTGTCGGGCTGCATCGGTTATTTTGAATGACGCTAGCCAGGTTTTCCTTTTTTAAGTCACTCTCGGTTTTCTTCAAGTTTTCTCTTCCTAACCCGGCCCTGCAATACCCGCGCTCTAAGTCCGAGACGGGTGTGGGAGAGCACCTTCTCGCCTGAGCTGCCACTTGTATTCCCAACCCCCTGGACGACCAGGAGGCCGCTCAGATCTTGTTCACTCTGTCCCCCAAGTGGCTCTGAGCCTCTCCCCGCTTCGCAGCCTCTGCCAGAGATTCACTTCCCGCCCTGCTTCCCTCACTGTGTCTTAGCTGATCACTGCATAGGCTTCCTTTAGGACCTTAGTACCTCTTTCTGATCCCCCTGGCTGCCCTCAGGCCCATTTATGCGAACAGCAAATTTAATCAGGTTGCATTTGTGGTAAAAATCCTTTGAAAGCTCCACTTGACCGAGTGTGGGAAGAGGACTAGAGGTGAATGTCTGGACAGCTTTTATAAGTTGTGAATTCCAGCCCCACTGCTCTCCCTCCCATCCCGTATTGTGGTGGGGAAGTTCAGAAAAAGAGGATTGTGACAGATCTTATGGTGGGATAGGTGGGCATGGGCACTTTTTAAAAGTTCCCCAGGTGCTTCCAGCATTCAACAAGAATACTTTTTATTTTTTATTGCCTGTGCCACTGCTGTGTTGTGTGCGGAGAAAACACTAGTATTTAGAACAGCCCCTGTCCTTTTGGAGTTTACATTGTCTTGGAATAGACAGATGTTAATCAAATGATCCCCTATCAAAAATCAAAACCACCACCAGCACGAACAGCAAAATACCCTACAATTACCAGCTGTGGTAACAATTGTGGAAGAAAATGAATCAGTCCCTTTCCTCTTCTCTCTGCTGCCTGTCCCAGCCCAGGCTGGGAAGGAGCCTATCAAAGCCTGTCAGGAGCTAATCTCCCCTCATTCCCTCCCATTTTACATCTACATTTACCCAACTGCTAGATCGCACTTGCTCCCTCATGTTTGCATAGCCATCCCTGTGTTTGGAAAGCTCTCTCCTGCTCCCCTAACTAAATTCTACCCTAATTCTCTCCTGTTGGATTCAAAGCAAATCCAATAGAATACCAGCTACATGGAAGGATTTTTCTGAGTACTGGACTGAGTTAGGTGATAGCCCCAAGCAAGCCATGGTAGGATGAGGAGAGACAGGAACAGTTGACTGTGTTAAGGAGGAGCAGGGCTACCCTTAGCAATTTAAAGAGGCCTGAGCCAAGATACAAAACACAAATCAAGAAGTCCTCCCCCCACCCAGGAAGTCTTTGCTAGCCTACCCTCTTTGCGGGCACTCACTGTACCTGTGCTGACTTCTCAACTAACGGTTAAGCTAGAGCCAGCTCATACAGCTTTGAAGAGCCAACTGTTAGATGGCCAGGAATTTTGCAAGTCACTTTTTAAACCACTGAGCTCTTGAGCTCAACTGTGTTGAGAGTATTTACACCATGAAAAGCAGGCAGATGACAAATCAGGGATTTTTTTTTTCTTTTTTGGAGAGCCAAAATCGGCACGTCACTTGCCTTTGTTACACCACTCATCCCTACATTGTAATTGTATTGTAATGAATTCCTAGTAGATGAATCCCTTATATCAACTTCATTTAACAAATATGTATTGGCCGGCGCCGCAGCTCACTAGGCTAATCCTCCGCCTTGCGGCACCGGCACACCGGGTTCTAGTCCCGGTTGGGGCGCCGGATTCTGTCCCGGTTGCCCCTCTTCCAGGCCAGCTCTCTGCTGTGGCCAGGGAGTGCAGTGGAAGATGGCCCAAGTGCTTGGGCCCTGCACCCCATGGGAGACCAGGAGAAGTACCTGGCTCCTGCCATCCGATCAGTGCGGTGCGCCGGCCGCAGCGCACCGGCTGCGGCGGCCATTGGAGGGTGAACCAACGGCAAAGGAAGACCTTTCTCTCTGTCTCTCTCTCTCTCTCACTGTCCACTCTGCCTGTCAAAAAAAAAATGTATTGATGCTTATTAGCATGCACCAGAGACTTAGCAAGGTGCTGAGGGGGCATACAGTGGAGAACAAACAAGCGTGGTCCTGTCAGGGAGCTTACAGTCTAGCAGATAAGACAGAAAATAAAGAACTCTTTGCTTTCAAATTGAACTGGGTTGCTGTGTGACAGAGCATCCTGGCAATGAATGGTGGTGGACATTGAATGCTACAGTACTTTAGCAAGATGGTCCAGGAAGGCCTCCCTGAGGAGGCAATCTTTCCACTAAGCACTGGAAGATGAAAAAGAGATGGTGAAGGGGAAAACCAAGGAAACAATGTTCCACCAAAGGGATCCGATTACATAAAGAGCTAGGCTAATTGAGGGACTGGCTAGTGAGTGACAGGCCTGAGTGAAGAGCATGTGAGTTGTGCAGTCTAGATGACAAGCTGAGGTCATTAGGACCAGTAATGCTTTGGGGCTATGGTGAGGACCCTGGACTAAATTATAGGTTTTAAATAAGGGGGTGATGTTTTCTCATTCACATTTTAATATAATCACTCTTTTTTTTTTTTTTTTTTTTCTGAAGGCCCAGAGTAGAAATGGGAGCCCATAGGTTGCAGAAAGAATTAATAGAACAAAGTTCTGGCAGTGGCATGGAGAGAAGTAGGTGGATTTGACATTCTGCATTGAGTCAACAGGACTTGCTGCTGAACTGAATATAGAGGAGGACGGATTGGCAAACAAAAGAGAGGACCCAGCATCATAAAAACCCCACATCAGAAAGTTGCTGTTATCTGTCTCTGTATCTTCAGTCTCTAGAATGGAGCCTGGAACTTAAGAGGCTGTTATCAGTTGTGTCAAAGGAATTCACCTGTTCCATATGCTAAACTCAGTGCCCCATTGCTAACACTTCGTATCATGTATCACGCAGGCCTCTACTAATCCACAGTGTGCTTTCATGCAAATTAGGAAGAAAATACCTCCTTCTTCCTGGTGGACACAGCCCGGCATCAAAGCTCAAACTGAGGAGCAGTGCATGGACTAGATTTCCTTCCCTACTTACTCCCTCAGCTGGCACTCTTGTGCAGTGCACAGTCTGCACAACTACATACAGCTGTCCTGGCCTAATTGAACATCCCTGGGTGACAGTTGTGTGGCAATAAGCCCAGCATTCATGGGAAGAATTTGAGGCCCAGAGGGGAAAAAGCTGCTTTCCTGGGGTCAGCAGAGCGGCTGCTGTGACTGAGATTCCAAGCTTTGGCCTCCGAATCCCTGTGGGCTCTTTAGCCCTGGAGCCGCGCTGTCTCTCCCAAGTCACTCAGCTCATCAATAAAAAAGCTAAACTCAAAATGGAGACTTTGCTTCCTTGAATTTCTCATCTGTCTCGGTTACTATTGTTAGAGTGTTTCACATTTACATAGCATCCAATATGTGCTTGGTGCCTTACAAAATACAATAAAGGAACATGAAACCAAAGGACCTTGATTTTTTTTTTTTTTTTAGCAGAATGAACAAGGAATGGCTGGCTTAAAGAGCCCTTCACTATTGGATAAAAATGAGCTCTGGTGTATTGGCTTGAGATGATACTGTAAGCAATGCCAAAAAAAATTATTATTGTGCAAGCTGCCTTTCTACAGCGCCCCCGACCATCAGAAGGAGGGCACATGGGAGCAGCTGGCTTCAGAAATGTAAACTCTGAGGAGGGTCGGGGTGGAGGTCAAGGATGTGAGGAAGAGAAAAGTAACACCCTGGAGGAGGAAAAGCACTTTCCCTCCGTAAACAATAGCATTGAAGAGTTAACAAGTGCTTAATGTGGGCCAAGAGCTGTGCTAAGCCCATTAGGAGCCTGATCTTAGTTAATCCTCACACGCCCCTACCAGATAGCATCTACAAATGCCATCATTTTACACTGGAGGAAGCTGAGACACAGAGCGGTTACATAATGTGCCTAAGGCTGTGCAGCTCAGAGGTGACAGACTGAGCTGTCTACTGTACTGTACCACCTGTAACACAGATGGTCCTGGTGCCAGGCCCCCTGTGTCAGTGGCACACTTTGAAGGTCTAGGATAACTTGAGGAGGAGAGCTGGTTGCCAGGCTCTTAGGATCCTGTGTTGTCTGTCTGTTCAGTGATTGGCACATAGTTATCTACAGCCTAGCTCCAAAGCGAACAGTTTACATTTGTATTTCTTTCCTTATTTTTATGCATTTATTTGAAAGGCACACTGACAGGGAGAGAGATCTTTCATCTACCGGTTCACTCCCAGATGCCTGCCACAGCCAGGATGGGGCCAGGCCAAAGCCAGACGCCAGAAACTCAACCTGGGCCATCATCTGCTGCATCAGAGAACAATGCAGCAGGAAGCTGAATTGGAAGTGGAGTAATCAGGACTCGAACCAGCACTCCGGAATGGGATGTGGGTGTCCTAAGCAGTGGCTTCATACATTGCACCACAACACTTGCCCTGGTCCCCCCTATTTTAAGGATTCTTTCCTTTTTGACTTTCAGCTCCTAAGCAGAACATATCCAAATTTCATTGGCCTTTGGGTATGGAATCCTAGCATTGAAAATTGGAAATGCTACTATCCAGAAGTGCATGGGTGTGAGGCTTCAGCTGGAGTAAAGGTAAGTTTTTTTGGACAATATGAGGGTGAGGCTTGAGCAGCTAGCTCCAATTTAATGCAGGAAAAACAAGACAGAGAACGTTGACAAGCTGCAATGATTCAAGACCCCAAAAGCCTATGTTAGGAAGCCAGAGATCTCTCCATCTCTAATTGAAGACACCTTAAAAAGGGCGTGACAGCAACTATTATTTTGACCGAATCTCCAGGTTGTGAACATCTGATGTTATTATCCAACCTTGAGCTGTACCAACACCCTCATGGCACCCCCACCATACATACTTGCCCTCACAGTTAGCTTTCATCCACCAAAACTGTCCACTCAACCTCTTGGTCTCATGTATAGCTAAACTATCCAGTGCCACAGTGTCCACTTGAAGGGAAGGGCCTGGCAATATTATACTCACACATCCATCCTAACTGTATCATCTGAGAACAACTTGACTCCTTAGAGCTATAGCTGATAATGTGTTAAGTTCTTCCTCTTAGAATTTCACAGCTCAGCTCTGAGTGAGCCAGTGAGATTTTTAGAGCTGGACTTTCTGGTCCCACAGTGGCATCCATGGCATCCTCCACGACCTTGGCAACCTCACCACGTGCCTCAGGGTGCACCTCCACCTGGAAGTGCTGGCAGGGAGCTTCTGGCATTCATCAGAGGCTGCACTGAGCTCTCAGCGAGACTTGGGAGGCTCAGTGGTTGTGAGAGAACAAACCTGACAGCAAGAGCCCCAAATTTTCTACTATGAAAAAGCATATAACCCCACTTGACACATTAGAACATCTGGAGACTCACTAAGACCTCCTGCCTTATTGGGTAATCATGACTGCTAAGTCATCTAATGGCTAGGAAATGCGTGGGTGTGCTATAAAGGGCTAACAAGGGCAGGGGGTGCACATCACAGAAATTTTTTCTCGTGAGTTACAGGTTTAAGTAGGGAAAATAGATTTTTTTTAAACACTACAATGGTAAATCTTTTTGCTTTAAGTAAGTGGTAGAGACAGAATGACTCTTTCTCAAAGTTTCCTTCTCAGGACATAATCCCTTGTATCCAACTCTTTCCCATGGCCCCACAGTACTCTAAAAGCGTGATCCCCTACTAATGGCACTACGTACACATGGCAGTACCTTGTTTATAATAGAAAGTTTTTCTTCTTGAGAAGCAAAGAGACAGACAGACAGGGACCCCGCATCTTCTGGTTCACTCGTCAAATGCCTGTGACAGCCAAAACTGAACCAGAAGCTGGAACACAATCCTGGTCTCCTGTGTGGGTGGAAGAAACCTGATTACTTGGACCATCACACTGCTTCCCAGGATCTGCATTAGCAGGAAGATGGAATTAGAAGCTGGAGCTAGCTACAGAATCTAGGTGTTCTGATGTGAGGTGCAGGTACCTGGACCTGCATTTTAACTACCAGACTGAATGCTGGCCCTGAAACTTGCTAATATTTGTTCAACAACTGTTCTTTCTATCCAGCAACAAAACCCCCAAGATGAGAATTTGGCTAGACATGTCCCAAAGGCTTACATTCCCATGGACACCCTAGAATTTGTAAGTCAGTCCTTCATCCAGGGCTGTAGGACCTCAGATCGATCCATTTAATTCAAGAAAGCAAGAAACACAACTCCAGGCAGACAGACAGATGCCTGCAGCTCCCCAGATCTGCCGTGTTAGTTTGCATCACCCTTCTTCTGCACGCGCTGCTCCTTTCCCTCCACCCCCCACCTCCACCAGAATTCAACTCACATCACCTCTGCAAGGCTTCCCTAACCTCCCTAGACTAATGAGTGACTTCTGCCTTCTCCCCGCACCCTCTCCCTCCCAGTGAGCTCTCACAACCCCAGGTTGCAGTGTTCTCCACCAAGTCATCATTATTTATGTGTGTCTCCAGCCCCTGGAGCAAGTGTCATAATCAAACACCATGCATGGCACATGGGCCCCACACTGGGTTATTGCATGAATTGATCCTCTCTCCTCTCTCTGTCTTTCAGGGAGAGCTGGGATGGGGAGCCAATGGAAAAATCAGAGAAAATCAAATAACCAGCCACTTCTGTTTACACTCTCATTCTTCAAGAGCGCGTTTGCAGAGAGCCACCTCCCCACCCCCACCCAATCCCTTTACCTCCAGAAATAATCTTGCAAAGCAAATGATGAATTGCCTGGAGTAGGCGGAACTTTACCGAGAGTAACTCCACTTGACTTGGTCCATCTATCCACAGTTCATCTAGCCTAGTTCATAATAGTTAGAATCTCTGAAGCTGAATAGCCTGGGTTTAAATCCTAGTTCCACTAACTACTAGCTGTGCAACTTTTAGCAAGTGACTTTATCTCTGTGTGCCTCAGTCTTCTGATGCATAAAATCATAGCAGTGACATTACAGAAGTTGGACAAGGGTTGTGAGAATCACATGATGAATCTATGCCAAGTGCCCTTGCTTTCAGCACATAATAAGTGCTCTATAAATGGCAGCTGATTTGGAAGCAGTTCAGTCGTAAAGATGACAAACCTATTCTGTTTAATCCTTCAGAGGGTTGGATTTCTTCTAGGACATCCTGGGCAGGGAGGGGCTTGGGGGCCACTCTGGAGTTGTCTGGGGGCTCAGACAATAGATGTCATCAGCCTTTGGTTCTAATCTGGATCCATCGCTCACCAGCGTGGCTCTAGCTTAAGCAGTTTACCTTCCCGAAGTCTTAGGTCCCAGTAAGACTAGCAGTACTGAGCTGCCTCACAAGGGGGTGCCGAAAAGATCAATTCGTGTTAGCAAAGTGCTTTGGAAATGTAACATGCTAAATATTAATGGGTCTCTCTGAGTGTCGGGAAGTGTGCAATCTGAACTCTGCTCAGGGCAAGCTGAAGGTGGGGAGAGCAGTTCTGGGCAGCCCGATTGCCACATCCTTGTCTAATTGGGAGGTGGTGCTGATGAGAGAGCGGTGAGCGCAGTCAGCATCTGGGGCTGGGCAGGACTGCAGGGTGACCGCTGTGGAAGGAAGGACATCCTGAGGAATCACCTGACCCAGAAATAGAAACCTGGGGTGGGTCTCGGGTGAACCCAGAAAAATCCTTCACCCTCTTTACAAAAAGCAGACACCAACTCCTTGCTTGCTGTGCTCTCTCCGGCTCAGTCCTCAGTGCTGTGAGGCTCTGATAGCCATCTGGGCTGCTGTCTGCCTCTCAACCTCCCTACCCCCACGGGCAGGGTGAGTAGTAGATATTTTATTGATCTGAGCCAGAGCTCTCAATTGCAAGTCCTCAGTGTAGCCAGACATCAGGGACTCTGCCTGACCCACCACCGAACAGCTCTGGAGTAAGGCATCCCTGAGGTTTCTCAGACTCAGCCAGGGGGAGCTAGGAGCTCCTGTCTGGGGCTTCCGCAGTGTTCTGTGCTTGCTTCTGTACGTAGCAGACACTCAGGACTCTGCCCACATTCTTGCCACATCACCATTTCCGACTCACCGGTGACTTTCTGCCGCCTGTTGTCAAGCATGCGCTCCTCCCGGCAGGCCAGACAGTAGGAGTTAAGGCACAAACCCCCTGTGTTCTCACCCTCACATGGGATGAACGACACCGAGACAGCTTCTGCACTGTCTCTGGGAGTCCCTCATGGGACTGAGCCCCGGTTGCCCACAGCAGTTACCTGCTTGTTAACACACCTTGGTTTGGGGTTCCTTCTCTGTATCAGCTTCTCACTCCTCTACTGGCACTTGCCTGAGTCTGCTTCTGGGGCTCCCACCCATAGATGGCTGTCTGCTGTCAGAAAGGTGTATTTGTGGTTCTTTCTCAGTAGATGTGAACTTCTGAACAGAGGAGACTGTGTCTCCTCCATCTTTATTTTTTTAAGACTTATTTAAATGTTAGGCAAAGACAGAAAGAGAGAAAGACAGGGAAAGAAGAAATCTTCCATCCACTAGTTCATTCACACAGATGGCTACATTGGCCATGACTGGGTCAGGCTGAAGCCTAGAACTCCATCCTGGTTCCCCCACATCAGTGGCAGGGGCCCAAACATTTGAGCCATCTTATGCTGCTTTCTCAGGTGCATTAGCAGGGAACTGAATCAGAAGTGAAGCAGCCAGGACTCAAACTGGCACTCTGATATGGGATGCCAGCATCGTAAGCAGCAGCCTATTTCACTGTATCACAGCATCGACCCCTCCTTGGTCTTTTTAACCTCAGTGTTTTGCATGCTGACTGGCATATAGGTATTAGTAAATATTTGTTGAATGAATGAGTCAATCAATGAAGAAGTCAAATATGGAACCAGAGGATGATATTTATAGTCATACCTGGCACTTGCTAAGATTCTACATAGCGTTTCCCTCACTCTTCTCAATATCAGCCCAGGGACAAGGGATTCTGTCCCAGCACTTCGGAGGAAAACAAATTCCTGTAATAACTGCATCTTGCAGGTGTGACCCAAACTTGCTTGCACACCATAGTGGTTAGCTTGCATCCCAGGCCAGCTTGCTCCCAAGAGCCCTGTGTATCTCCTGCTGCTCTGGCCTCAGGGAATTTATCACCTTGGGTAGGACAGCAGCTTCTGGTGTATATAACAGCAAATGCTCCTTTCTGCTCATGCCAGCTCTTCTCTCTTTTCTATTCTTCACATTGGAGGGAGAAAAAAAAAATCCTGGCTGGTGATTTTTCATGCATTTTCTGCAGTGTTGCCTTTCTTCCTGACTTTTTTACTTTCTCAGTGCTAAAAGAAAGGGAAGAACATGAATCCATAAGAAAAAGTGTCTGAAAAGCTGAAGCCAGCGGTTGAGCTAGTGCTCCAGGAAGAGCTCAGAACAACCGCAGGAACTCAATAGCTAGGTTTGGAGAACATCGAGAAAAGGCTAACACACTGCTGATGGGAAATGTGGGAAAGTGTGTGTGACAGATAAGGAGGTCAAACTACTCCACATCTGGGTTTTTCTCACCTTCCCCAGTCTTTGCAAAGGTATTCAAACTAGAAATCCCATGACAACGAACGTAAGAAGACATAAAAATCCAGCAGAGAGAAAGCGCCTCAGTAATGTATGGCGAGGTCACATCATAAAACACAGCTCTCAGCATCTGGGGAAGAGAGAAACAGAGAGAGGGTGAGAGAGAACAAGGGAGTCATTGCGACTCAAATAGTCTGGCACATTCTGCCTGCCTTTCCACCCACTCTGTGTGTGCCCCAGGATGACCATGGGATGAAAGATAATTCAATAATTGCCGATATTGATTAAAATACTTATATGCGCCAGCTGCTATTCTGAGAACCTCATGTGCCTTAATGAATTTGGTCCTCAACATAACCCTCTGAGGCAAGCACTTTTATTGCCCCCACTTTGCAGATGAGGAAACTGATGCATAGAGAGGTTGAGTAACTTGCCTGTAGCTATGTGGCAAGTAAGTTAAGTGTTAGAGCCAGAATTCAAAATCAGACAGTCTAGCTCCAGCACCCACGCCGAAAATCACTTAGCTATACCGGGGGATATAAATTGCTGTTCTTGTCAGCCTCCGCTCCCAAACACCTCCTATAGGAAAAGCACCTCAGCCAGCCAAGAGTGATTCAGGTGTTCAGAGAACTGTATTTTTCACGCCACAGGGCTCCTAATGCAAACAAACCAATTCCTTGGGTGCACAACTGCAGAATCAGTAACCCGTCGTGCTGCTAGGGAACTCCCAGTGATATGTCAATTTTACTTTTCTGTGCTGACTTGAGAATGTAACCCCGTGCTAGATGAGAATCCTCTGTGCATGCAATTTGTCTAGGTCCCTAGGCCCAGGTGGAGAATCTCCCAGACAGCTGAAGGAACTTACAGATCTTAGAGTCACAGTCAAAAATCTTTCCAAGATTGTGAAAAGTGGGAAATACCACAGGCTCTCCAGTGAGACACTGTGTGGGCTCAATCTTAAAAGATTGGACTTGTCTCTAGAAACCGCAGATAAGGACACTGGATGTTAATATCACCTGCTGATAACTTTTTGGAATGAGTTATCAAAATGATTCCCTCGTTCATCCATTTCACAAATACTTACTTGGAACTTGTTATGGGCAGGGCTCCGTTCTTGGCACTGGGGCCACAGCACTGAACAGAACAGACACAGTCCAGGCCTTCCCAGAGCTCACATTCAGCCAGGAGACTGGCAGGCACTGAAAGTATAGACAACTTTAGGGAATAATAAATGCTGTTAAGTAAATAAGGCACGATAAATAGGTAAATAGCAGGTGACAAGTTATTGGATGTACTGCTGACATTTCAGTGGAGACTGAATGATGTTGAGGGAGAAATTGTGTTGGGGGGCTTTAGAGATGGCATTCCCAAGAGGGGACACTGCAGGTTAGAAACCTAACAGGTCTGTGGAATAGCACGGTGGTCAGTGTGGCCAGAGTTCTTAAGGGCAATGGGAGGTGGCCAGATGCCCCATCGTGCAGGAGCCCACAGGTGCCGCAAGGACCTTGGGTGCAGTTCTGAGCATGAGAGGAAGCCCTGCAGGGTTCTGAGCAGCAAGCAAGGCGACTTGACTTGGTTTCCAGAGAGATGGCTGACTCCTGTGTAGCCCTGAGAACAGGCCATCCCTGCCGTGTTTCCCTGTCTTTCCACATTTAGCCGTGTCTCAATCACAGCATTTGTTTTACTCTTTTTTGTGTCACCCCTTCTCTAGTGTAAACTCCTTGGACACAAAAACCTGAACTTATTTCTCTGTGTCCCCTACCTCGACTCCCTGCTGTGGCGCTCTCCAGACCAGCTGCACACACAACACTGAGAGCCGTGCTGAACGAGCCAGATGCTCAAATACTCTGAAAAGTGATGAGCATTGGCACAAGGCAGATTTCGGCTGGAAAGGAGGAGCTTTTGAACAGAGGAGTTAGAAAAATGGAATGGCTGGCCTCCAGAACCACAAGGCTCCCCTCTACAGACGATTTTGCAAGGAAGGCTGTGGCCTGGCTGTTTAATCATCAGATTGGTAAGTGTGACTTCGAAGGACCTTTGTAAATCTGAGCTTTTATAATGCTGGGAATACTTGTTTTAAAGATTTATTTATTTATTTGAAAAGCAGAGTTACAGAGAAGCAAAGGCAGAGAAAGAGAGAGAGAGAAAGAGAGAGAGAGAGAGAAAGAGAATCTTCCATCTGCTGGTTCACTCTCCAAATGCAATGGCCAGAGCTGAGTTGATCCAAAGCCAGGAGCCCGGGGCTTCATCTGGGTCTCCCACGCGGGTTCAGGGGCCCAAGGACTTGGACAATCTTCTACTGCTTTCCAAAGCCATAGCAGAGTGCTGGATTGGAAGTGGAGCATCCGGGACTCGAACCAGTGCCCCTATGGGATGCCAGCACTCTATGTGACGCCTTTACCCACTACGTCACAGTGCCAGCCCCAGGAATAATTTTTAAATCATGAAGAGTATGACTTGGTTCATATAAGAATTGGAATAATCCACTCCCAAACCAATCATGGTCACACTTTCACAGACTTTCTCCCAAGAGATGCGTCCATGCACTTTGTCAGCTTGGCAAATTCTTTTTCACCTTTCAAGGCTCACCTAGGGGTGGGTGTTATTGCGCAGCAGGTTAAGCTGCCACCTGCAATGCCGGCATCCCACTTTGGAGCACCAGTTTGAATCCTGGCTGCATCACTTCCAATCCAGCTCCCTGCTAATCTGCCTTGGAGGGCAGCAGATGATGGCCCAAGTACTCGGGTCCCTGCCACTTATGGGGGACCTAGATGAACTGCCAGGCTCATGGCTTCAGCCTGAATTAGCCCCAGCCATTGTGACCACTTGGAGAGAGAACCAGCAGATAGAATATTCTCTCTATCTCTCTCTTCCTCTCTGTCATTCTGCCTTTCAAATATATAAAATGAATCTTTTTTTTTTTTTTTTTTGAAAAAGGTTTACCTAAATGTCCCTGTGTGCTGGCTTGTCCTCTGAGGGCAGACTGGGCACTGCAGTCCTCGAGGAATGTAGACACACTGGGGCATGATCAGTGCAGGATAACCCGAGAGTGAGAGGTCTGAAAACCAAACACTGTACGAAACAACTGGAGCTACTTTGTGGCACCTCTAGAAAAAATGAAAGACTGAGATTAGGGCAGAGGGGAAGGCATGAATACCTTCCTCAGGCAGAGAAGGGCTGTCATGTGTGTAGAGAAACATGTAAGAGTTTCCGGAACACAGGTGCAGGGGCAGTGGGCAGAAATTACCAGGAGAAAGAGTCTGTCCTGCTGAAGGAAGCACCTTCTCAGCACATGGCCAGGGCCTGTGCTGTGGTAGGAACACAAAGCGTCTTAATTGAATCTGAGGTATAACAATCTGAGCTATTCAACAATGAAATACGCTCACAGGGCTGATGGGGCAGCTCTCCAGAAAGCCGCAGAAGAGAGTCCTACTGGAATGATGTTAGATTGAATTAGATTGGGAAAGGCAAAAACCTTTGCTTTGAGTGCCACCCATGATTGTTTGCTGGTGGCTGGCTCAGAGTGGCCAGACGTTCTGAGACTGCATCTACGCTTGGCCACCACGTGTGTGGGTAGCAGTAAGCGATGTCTGCTGTGCACGGAGGAGTAGATAAAGGCAGCAAGATTGCCGTTTCCCACCTCTGAGGACCCTTTCAATGCTCCAATTGTATGTTCCTCTGGTGCTATGTGCTTGTGTACAGCATACTAGGCCTTTGGTGTTCCAGGTACAGTTGTTGATAGGAAATTCAATAAAGTGTCTCCCAGCCTCCCAAACAGGTACACATTGTTGTACTGAGCGAAGTGAGCCTGCAGCCTCCATCCATGGGCCCTGTGGCTTTCGGATCTGCTTTGAGATCTGGGGCTGCTGGCATTGATTCTGTTTGTTTCCTTAGAAGGAATAGTATTGATCTACTGCATCACACAATCTGCTCCTGGGTCGCAGAGTTCCAACAAGCAATTCCCTTGTCTTCAGCGGCCATTTCAAAGTCCCCTAGACATTCGGCTTCTATTTGGCTCAGCCTCCAGCTAACAGGCTACTTATGCTGGGTACCACCAAGCAGCTCCCAGTTCAATCAGTGTCCGCATCCTGTCCCCATTTCAAGCAAAGCTGCTGCACTGAGCATTTAAACCTCACCCATGCCAGGAACACTGGGCACTTGGATGAGGCTGGTTCCTCACCTCAGTCTGGTGTAGACGACAGATAAAGGGATAAACTTGTAAGTCTGGTATAGGCAGTGTTGGCAAAGAAAAGTAAAATCAAGCTGGAAGATGACAGGAGAGGGAGGCCAGGATGGGGAGCAGGATGGGGTTGGCAGTGGCTGCAGGGAGTGTTTTGGTAGAAGGCTCAGCAGATGAGGGAAGTGGGTCCTGAAGATTGAGTAAACATCTCTCCTACAGCAATTAGTACAATGTTGTAGTTTGGAAGTCACCTCTAATGACCTGACAAGAGTTCCAAAAATTGTTCAACAAAGTGTGAAATCAGGGCCAGTACTGGACAAATTGTGAGCTAGATCAAGTTTGGCATTTTCCTTCTTTCTTTCTTTTTTTTTAGATTTACTTATTTATTTGAGAGCAGAGTTATAGATAGAGGGAGAGACAGAGAGAGATCTTCCATCTGTTAGTTCACTCTCCAAACTGTCACAACAGCCGGAGCTGGGCCAATATGAAGCCAAGATCCAGGAGCTTCTTCCGGGTCTTCCATGTGGGTGCAGGGTCCCAAGCACTTGGGCCATCTTTCACTGCTTTCCCAAATGTGTTAGCAGGGAGCTGGATCAGAAGAGGAACAGCCCAGTCTCAAGCGGCACCCATATGGGATGCTGGTGTCGCAGGCAGAGGTTTAACCTACTACATCAAAGCGCCACCCCCTTTTTCTTCTTTCTGAATCCTTTCCCTTAGCACTTGAATAGTTCTCCAGGTTCAAGAAACCATCTCTTCCTCTAACCCCAGCTCACCCCCAGAAAAAGAAGGTACCCCAAGCCTTTATGCCACCTCAGCTAGCTCAGAGCTTGTCTGTTCAGAGTCTACTGAGGCCCTGCCCTCATCTGAATTCTTCTAGGAGCTCAAGAACATTCAAGCTTCTGCCCTCCAAACTGATCTTCCTACCATGTTTATAGCAGCATTATTCACAATAACCAACAGTAGAAGCCAAAAGGTAGAAACAAAATGTGGTAAACACACACACTGGAATATTATTCAGCCCTAGAAAGGAGAGAGAGGCTGACATCTGCTACAGCAAGGACCTCATGCTAAGTGAAGTAAGTGTGATTCCACCCAGATGAGGTTGCAAGAGTGGTCAGCTTCATAGAGCTAAAAAGGAGGGGGTGGGGCAGGAGAAAGTGGGAGTTATTATTCAGTGGGGACAGAGTTCCATTCCAGAAAGTTCCAAAAGGAAGGTCGTGAGTGTTGCTCATCAGCACAAATGTACTTAGCACCGTTGAACTGTACACTCAAAAACAGTTAAAATGGAAAGTCTTATGTTGTGTGTATTCTACCACAATCAAAGCAGTTGTTAAATTACAAATACAAAATAAAAACAACAAATGCCATGATCCTCCCTGTGCACCTTGGGCAGGAACCATAAACAAGCACCTGTGGGGAGCTGACTCTCCCTCCGTTCCTCTGAGTGTCTGATTCTATGATCTCTGCAGAGAGCACCGGAGCAGCCAACAAACGGGTTGTGCCAAATGGGTGGTAACGGGAGAAAGTGATGCTCCTCCCAGTTTGCCTTCTTCACTACTTTACCCTGGCCGCTTCCCCTGGGACACTCAAAATTAAGAGATACTTAAAATTATTATGTTTGGGTAGGCATTTAGCATAGCAGTTAACATGCTATTTGAAACGCCCGTATAAGAGTGCCTGAGTTCAAGTCCCAGGTCTGCTTCTGATTCCAGATTCCTGCTAATGTGCTCCCTAGGAGGCAACAGGTAATGCCTCAAGTTCCTAGGTCCCTGCTACTCATGTGACAAACCTGGATTGAGTTCCAGGTTCTTGGCTTCAGTCTTGCCCAGCCCCAGGTGTTGGGAGCATTTGAGGAGTGAATGAGCTCAATATTTCTTGCTTTCTCTCTCCCTCCCCCTTTCTTTCTCTCTCTCTCTCCTTTCTTCTCTCTCTCTCTCTTTGCCTTTCTTAAAAAATTTAAAAGAAAGAAAAATGGTTATGTTTTTCCCAGTAACAGTGAATGAATACATTAATGAGTAAATGAGGCTGGACCCTTTAAATAACACAAAGTAGACAGTTTTATGCATGGGGCATCTTATGGGAAATGGAGTATTATTTTCTACTTGTGCACTGAACAAATTGGTTATGTCTGCTAACGTCCCTTCTTTTGGAGTAACTACTGCTCCCTCATCCCCTGAGGTCTGAGGGGTTGTCTACAACTGGGTCCTTCCCCCATTGGCCACAGAGGTGGATAGGGGACCTGGGCTGACCCAACCACAGTGCTGCATCCTTTGAGCCTACTGATTAACTCAGATGTGGACATGGAACCATGAGATTTACAATGGACACAAAGGTACAGCCTCCGCCTTTTGGCTCATAAGCCAGCCAATCTGCCTGAGAATAAAACCATAGAGGCAGGGCCCAACGGTAGAGAAAAAGAGGCAGCATCTGGGCTGTAGCACTTTAACCCCTGTATGCAGCTGTGCTTAAGCCCAGTCTTCCTTGGAGCTTCCAGTTTTGAGGGCCAAATAATTCTTTGTTTCCCCCCTCCAATTTTGGGGGTTGGGTATATGGATCTTGCAACAAAGAATCCTGACAAATACAGTTTGCTCATTTCAGTTTGAGCGTTTTCTGAACATGTTTCACCTTATGACATTGGCTATTTTTAAGAGTCCGCAAAATACATTCTGTACATCTTTGTATGCAGTTCACTAAGACGCAGCATAAAAATCTGGAGAGAAAGAATTAGAAAAGCCAGTGTTTGTCCTTAAGGGACATTCTAATGGGGGTGAAGGGTTGGGAGAAGGGAGGGATTTCATTTAATGAGTATTTTTAAATTTTAAATTATCCACTATATGCCAGATGTTTTCACAAGTAGTTGCAGTTAATAATCACCAACCCTGAAAAGAAGGTATTATGTGTCTACTTTATAGATAAAATCATGACTCAGAGAGGTTAGACAACTCGCCTAAGACCACCAGCTAGTAAGGTAGAACCAAGGCTTCAAATTAGGGCTCCTATTCCATGGTCAGTGCCTTGCACGACTCTGCCTCCTGGGCAGACAAGACAAGCTCGAGAGTGTGACACGGAAGAGAGGAGTTTGCTAATTGGTCTATTCGAATAGTACTCACTCAGTGTCTGATCTGCACCAAGGTGTGTGACAGTGCTTCCTTAATAGTCTGTAAACCACATAAATCCAAAATAGTATCCCCATGTGTGAGGCACCAAGTTAGGCACTGGAGATGGAAGGACAAAGATGCATCAAATTGCCTTTTCCCTCGGGGCATGCAATAGAGCAGGCCTAGAAATATTACATGGCAAAGTATGATTAATGGCGTAGGAGAAGTTCAAAGTGCTGTGAGAGTTCTGAGCAGGAAATGTTTACATCTGATTGAGGGAGCCGGAAAGACTTCTTGGAAGAAAAGGATATTAGGTAAGTGCAAATGAATGTACTGATAATGATGTGTTTACCCAGGTGCCTGTGGGGTTTGAGGGAGGAATGAAAAAGGAAAATGAAAAGAGAAAAGGAGGGAGTGATGGAGAGAGGAAGGAAGGAAGAAAGGAAAAGAAGGAGTGGAGAGTTGAAAGGAAGGCTAGAAAAGGCAGGGAGAGAGGGAGGACACACAGCAGGACGACACAGAGCCGCAGCACAGGCCTGGGGCTGTGGCCCAGGCAAGCAAGCCACGGTCAGAAGCTCCCTGACCTTTCTCTCCTGAGAAACTTAGGACAAAGTCTCCTCTGGAATACTCATCCAGTATACTTGTTACTTTGAAATAACTCCAAGTATTGCTGAATCCAGTTACCACACTTTATAGCAGAAGGAAGTTATAATCCTAAAATTCTAGAGGTTTTGAACTTGAGTGGGAATAAGAATGACTTAGAGAACTTGTTCAACTGCAAACCCTCTAGGCCCCAAAGGTTCATTTTCAGTAGCACTGGTTTGAGCCCAGGGAGATTGCACTTTTTTTTAATATTTTATTTATTTATTTGAGAGGCAGAGCTACAGACAGAGGGAGAGACAGAGAGAAGTGTCTTCCATCTGCTGGTTCACTCCCCAAATGGCCGCAAGGCCAGAGCTGAGCTGATCTGAAACCACGAGCCTCCTCCAGGTCTCCCATGTGGGTGCAGGGTCCCAAGACCTTGGGCCATCCTTTGCTGCTTTCCCAGGCCACAGCAAGGAGCTGTACCAGAAGAGGAGCAGCTGGGAAACAAACCAGCACCCATACAGGATGCTAGTGGAGGCTTAGCCCACTGCGCCACAGGGCCAGCCCTGGAGACTGCACTTTTTAAAGCCACTCAGATGAATCTGTGAACCACACTTTGAGAAACCCAGTTATTTTGTGGGTAAAGAAGCAGTAGAGTCCCAGAGAGGTTAAAGGACTAATTCAAGGCCACACAGCCAGTGTAAGACCTGGGTCCAGAACTCATGTCTGTGGGCTCTCCATGCACAAACTAGCAATTCTAGAGATAAAATAGAGGAGACAGGTGTTATCTGAGGGATGTGGGGGAATCATTTGTGTAGATCATGGATGCTACTGGAATGAGTGAGAGCAATAAGATACAGAAGATAAAAGGAGAACAATGAATAGAGCTACAGTTGTTATATTTTAAAATTATAAATAACAGAACTCTCTATACATTGTAGTTTAACACAAAAACATTTATTGGCTCAAGTAGTTGAAAAATCCAGTGGAGTGGGCTTTGGGCATGGTTCAGTCATGGCTCTGGAGCCATTACACTTCATCTCTCTAAACTGTGTTTTGCATCATTTTCTTTTTTTTTTTTTTTTTTTTTTTTTTTTTTTTTTTTTTTGACAGGCAGAGTGGACAGTGAGAGAGAGAGACAGAGAGAGAAAGGTCTTCCTTTTGCCGTTGGTTCACCCTCCAATGGCCGCCGCTGCAGCCGGCGCACCGCGCTGATCCTGGCAGGAGCCAGGAGCCAGGTGCTTTTCCTGGTCTCCCATGGGGTGCAGGGCCCAAGCACCTGGGCCATCCTCCACTGCACTCCCTGGCCATAGCAGAGAGCTGGCCTGGAAGAGGGGCAACCGGGACAGAATCCGGCGCCCCAACCGGGACTAGAACCCGGTGTGCCGGCGCCGCAAGGTGGAGGATTAGCCTATTGAGCCACGGCGCCGGCTCTATTTTCTTTTTGAATTGCTATTGGAGTTATAAAATGGTAGGCAACAGCAGCAACAATTAGAGTTTTTTTATGAGGAATTTTATTTTATTGTATTTTCAAAGACTTATTTATTTATTGGAAAGTCAGTTACAGAGAGAGAGCAAGAAATAGACAGAGCTTCATCCACTGCTTCACTCCCCAGATGGCCACAAGGGCCAGGGCTGGGCCAAGTGAAGCCAGTAGCCAGGAGCTTCTTCCAGGTCTCTCAACTGGGTGGCAGGGGCCCAAGTACTTGGGCCATCTTCCTTTTCTTTCCCCAGGCCATTAACAGGGAGCTAGATCAGAAGTGGAGTTGCTAGGACACAAACCAGCACCCATATGAGATGCCAGCGACACAGACAGTGGCTTTACCCACTATATCACAATGCCAGCCCCAAGCAATTAAGTTTACATGCTTTATCATTTAGGACCAAGAAGAGGTGCAAGCATTTGACACAGTGGCTAAGACACTGCTTTGGATGCCTGTATCTCATATTAGAGTGCCTGAGTTTGTGTCCCAGATCTGCTTCCGATTCTAGCTTCCCACTAATGTGTGCCCTGGGAGGAGCAGATGATTACTGAAGTACTTGGATTCCTGCCTCCCAAGTGGGAGACCCAGATTGAGTTCCAGTCCTCTGGCTGTAGCCTGCTCCAGCCCTGGCTGTTATAGGCATTTGGAGAATGAATCAGTGGATGGAAGATTGATCTCTCTCTCTCTCTCTCTCTCTCTCAAATAAAAAATGAAATTAAAAAAAAGAACTAAGAGGAGAGAAAGGACTAATTTTCTTCAACTATAAAACAATTCTTGAATTTTGCTCTAACTGAATCACCTAGAGGTCATAGGTCAAGGTCACACATTGATTGCTCTGCTCTGGTTTTCCTGAGCCACTATTGAGGTAAGAGGAATGCATTCATGTTAATGGACTTAGACCAGTCATAGCTGGAGGGTAGTATCAGTTCCACTCAATTCTGGCTGCAACACAACAGGTAGAGATATTTAAAATTCACTAAAAGGAGCAAGAACATAATCTTACAGAGGTGCCATATTGGTGGGATAGAAGGCACTTTAAAGAAATTGCACTGCCAGGGAAACCCAGACAGAAGAATGCACAGTGAGGACACAGTGGCCAACAGAGGGTGATGACTGATAAAGGGCCACTTGTTTGGCTGATTAAGAAAATTATGGGTGGCCTTGAACTGGCAACTTCAGTGGGATGGTGGTCATGAATGAGAGAGAGCAAAAGGCTGAGAAGGAACTGGAAAATGAGAAAGTGACAGAGAGACTATTCTTTCAGAAAGATGAATGGTGATGGAAGAAGAGAGTAGTTCAGGGGGAGAAAGGGAAATTACTTACTGCTTTTAGGAAAGGGAGAGCTGAGGGCATCGCAGGCTGCGGGAAAGCGGGAGAGATGGATGATGTGGGAAGGGCGGAATAACGGATGCAGTCTGCTTTGGAAGAGACAGGAGGAGGGAATGGGGCAAACATGCAGGCAGGGGCTTGGTGTGGAGAGGAAAGCGGACACTTCTTCCGCAGAGGACAGCCGAGGGGGAGCCGGGGCGAAAATAGAAATGTTGACGTGGAGAGAACCTGAGGAAACTCAGGGACAAGACTGCCACTTTCTCAGGAAATCGCGCCTCTGGGGGTGAGAGTACCTGGATGCCCCAGGCAGGCCCAGAAAGCGTGGAACAGTCCCTGGGGGGGCTTCATTAGGCAGTCACAGACACGACTAAGAGGAATAGAGAATTGGCAAACATGTACGATCTTCATGGGGTGCAGTCTGGCACCTTACAGCAAAAGCCGTACAGTGGCTCTAGGCTTTGTCCCAGTAATCCCTCTTCTGGGAATACATGCCATAAACATAACTGAAAAGGAAATAGAAGCTATTTGCAAAGAGATGGTTATGATTGCCTTACTCGTAGTGACGAAGATCTGGAACACAGCCACAAACTCCGCAGCTGGGGAATGCGTAAGCAAATGACAGACGCTGTGTGTGAGGGAATATTATATAACTATCACAAATGAGAAATCTAGCACTCCATCAACACAGGAGAAGGCGTACACAGAAAAATGCTAGGTAAACAAGGTAGAGAATGAAACAGGGTGAATACGTTGACTTCTGCCCTGGAAAACGATGCTTCCACAAGGGCATGGTTCATAGAAGGTCACTGAATTATGTAAATGGTGTGAAGAGGTGACGAGTTTTTTCCCCTTTAGAAATTGTTTAAATACACATTTTAAAAAAAGAATTGGCAAGCAGCTGGAGCTAGTCAGCATGCATCTGTACGGATCTCCAGGGCTCTTGGGCAGTCTCCTTTCCAGAGGAGGAAAGGAAGTACAGGGGACAGCCACAGCCGAAGACTGCTAAGATAAGTGGGTCATGCAGGTCGCCGAGAGATGACTGAGTTGTTTGCTGAAATGGCTTATTCTGTTGTCGGCTTTGTAGGGAGGGGAGCAGAGGCAGAAGAGGAGGTAGTGGGAGGAGTGTGGGGTTAGACTTATACTACTTGGGGTGAATGAATGGGAGCACTGGGGGTCACAGGGATGTTGAGAACAGATGAGGGGGTGGGGGTGGGGGAAGAGGTGGAATGTTCTTGCTGTTTTCCAGAAGTCATCCATTGCCATTTACTGGACGTCTGCTGAGGTGTGTGGCTGTCAGCTAGGGCTTGCAGGGACTTTAGAATTGAAAAAAAGCAACTGCCATTGTCAGGAAGCTTACAGGCAGAGTTGGTCCTGAAAATTGGGGCTTAGGGAGACAGGAGCTACCTCTGAATCCTCTGGTGAAGAAAGCTGCTCTGACAACTGCCCGGGGCTCTGTCCCCTCTGGGACAGTGTGAAACCTGGGGACAGAAACAGGAGCCCTGTCCTGTGACGGTTGTCCAGGGCTTGGCCGGAGGCTGGAGGCACCCTGGCACCGGGCTGCTGGGGAGGGAGCAGCGCAGTGCGGCAGGGCCTGGGAGCAGGGAGAGGGAGTGGGAAGGCATGGCCAGGAGGCTCCGCGGGAGTGGGGACAGTGAGTGGTCAGGGCACGGGGTCGGTTCTAGGGAGGCGGCAGAGGTCTTTCTCCAGGGCCTCATCTTGTTCCAGGAGAAAATGCACAAGAGGCCTCTGAGCAGGCGCTGTGCTGCCCTGGGGCAGAGAAGCCCGTGCAGGCAAATGGCGAAGGGATGGACTGCTGGCCTCTGGCTGGGGAGCCGACAGCTCACAGCTCCTGCTGGGCTGCCTGGAACCTAGTGGGGTGACTCTCCATCAACGAATCTTTTTTTTTTTTTTTTTTTTGTGCTCAGAGAGTCCTGGTTTCTGAGAGTTGCTCTACCATGTATTGACCATGTGCCCTGGGACTTCTCACTGCACAGCGCTAAGCCTCAGTTTCCTCATCTGGTCTCATAGAAAGGGTTGTTCTGAGGATAGCATGAAATGATGCACACAAAGGACCCTCAGAGTGCTGAAGAAGCCACAGTACCTGGTAACGATTATTTTTAAACTAAGAACTGTACTTAGTTGTGTGAGCACAGCTCTTCTCCCCTCCTGACAGATAGGGAAGACAGATAGATTACAACGGACTAGAATGTGGTCATTGTCAAAGCAGTGGCAGCCCTGCCACAGGAGCGTGGAAGAGGGAATAATTAGTTCTGCCTGGAGAGGTCAGGGAGGGCTTCCCTGAGGAGGGGACATTTGAGCTGAGCCATTAAGCGGATCACCTGGCAGAGAAGAGGAAGAAAGGCCACACAGACAGGGCAGCCGCCTTGAGCAAAAGCAGGGAGGCAGGCAAGGGCAGCGCGCTAGGGGGAGTGTGCTGCTGGCCTGCCACTGAGTAGGGGCTGGGCACAAGGCTGGAGGATGGTTTGGGGCTGGTCTGAGAGGGCCTGGAGCACTGGGTGAATGTGTGCGGACAGATTCCTGTCGCGGTAGATGATCTCTGAGTGTCTGCGAGGAAGTGACCGAGGGAGGCAAGGTAGCTCAGGTGGGACACAAGACAGAGGGCAGGTGCAAGACGGCAGGAAGAGGGGCTTGGTCCCCATGGGCCCTGCCGCTGCATCCAGGCTACAGCCCTGTACCCCAGCCATTTCTTCTTCAAGAACCCAGGGCCCCCCTGCTGCGATGGCCATCACTGGTACCCCCAGGATCCTGCTGCTGCTGCTGCTGCTGCTGACACCCAGACGTCCCTGTGGCAAGGGAGGAAGGGCCGGGGCGGGGGGGTGGGGGCTGGTGCACACAGCCCCTCACCTGTCATTTTGAGTGCTCTGTGAGCCTCACACCAGTCTGGGGGCTGGCAGGAGGCAGCCTGGTCTCGTCCATGGGAGGAGTGAAGGGACAGTCCCCACCTGTTAAGCTGATTTTCCTTTTCAAAGAGAGAGCTTTGCTGATGAAGAGCGATAAGTGTCTTTCACTGGCGAGGAAAGGATTTTAATAACGTCTGCTGATGACTCTTGCCCTGCTTCACAGAGATACAGCCTCATTCTTCTTCGCTTTAATAACCCGGCGCGACGGTTCCGCCCGGGGAGCCGCTCCGGCTCCTTCTCGCCCCAGCAGCACCGCCCGCCCTCGGCGCCCAGCTCGGGCCCTTGCCTGTTCCCTCAGCCTCCCTCCCCACCCCGCTGCGGATTCCTCTCCACGTGCCCTTCCTTCTGTCCCCTGCTTCTCATCTCCCTGAGTGGTCAGGGGGCTGGGAGGGACTTATTATCAGGAAACTCAGCCCAAAGAGAAAGATGGGAGGGCTGGCAGGGGGTGAGCTCCCCGTCACCTGGTGGGATCACCCAGGCTGGAGGTCTTGCCAGGGAGATTCATGTTCACAGATAAAATGTGGTTCTCGGACTTCTGTTTGCATTCAAGTCACCTGTGGAACTTATTAAAAGCAGAGTTGCAAACCTTGCCCGAGCGTCTGCCCTCCAGGGCTGTGAAGAGTCCAGAGGATTGCAGTTCCTAGAAGCCCTCAAGAGGTGCGATGCCGAGCAGAGGAGTGGGCGGGTTGGGCATAGCGTGTGCCTCACACTCTCCTGCTGGTCTCCCCTTACTCCACCTTTTCTTCAACAATCCACGCGTGCAAGTCCTGACCCGGTCTGGTGGCTTGGGAACCTGGGCCGTGTGCTGTGTTCGAGTTGATTTCCTGAGACAGGCTTTTAGCCTGGTGATTCGGATGCCTCCGCCCTACACTGCAGTACCAGCTTGTTGAGGCCCAGCTGCTGCTCCTGACTCCGGCTTCCTGCCAATGTGCACCCTGCAGAGCAGTGGTGATGGCTCAGATGGTGAGGGTGGTACCCGCCACCCTCGGAGAAGACCCGGATTGAGTTCCCAGCTCCTGGATTTGGCTTCAGCAGCTGTATGCGTGTGAATCAGCAGATGGGAGCTCACTCACTCTCTCTCCCTCTCTAATTAATTAATTAAGAAACTTAAGTTGTTTTGTCATAACCGTAGCTAATGCTTGTTGAGCATATGTGTATACGGAGCCTGGAAGAGCATGTGACATCTTCACATGCCTCCACATCACCGCCTCCATCCCCACGATGGTTTTATTGTTCCCTTTCTTGCCCTTTTGTGACTTGACGATGGGCTCCAGGCTGGTAAAGCCAGATCTACAGCTGAGATACGAGATCTGAGCTGCGAGTCTCCTGAGCCCGTGCCCCTGGCTCCACTCCACTGTGCCCACCAAACATGACCACTGGGGATAGGCCATGGGAGAGGAGAGATTCAGAGAGAGCCTGTGGGGAGCAACCCGGACTAGACTGAGTTACTGGAATTAAGACTTATTCTATGCATCTGCTCTCCCACAATATGGCGCTGGGAGAGAAGTAAACAGCTTCCGCACAGCTGCCTCCCGTTCAACCAATTAACTGTAGGACTTGCTCCTGATTGGAGAGCAGCGTACTCGGCGTGTGGGCAGCCGAGTTGGGATTGGCGGAGGAGGACTATATAGGAGGAGAGAGACGGCATGCACCAGGAACATCTAAGGGGAACATCTAAGAAGGAACATCTAAGGGGAACATCTAAGGGGAACACCTGTGCAGCCCCCCAGAGAGCCGGCCGGCGGTGTGCCGCTCCCCTGCGGAAGTGGGGAATGTGGCCAGGGGGAACCGCCCTTCCACGGAGGTAGAAGGGACAGTAGCCAACCCGGGAAGAACCAGCAGCAAACCCGGGGAGGGCCGAGCAGACGAAAGAACAGCGCAGGGTCCTGTGTCGTTCCTCCACGAAGAGGGGGAGCGACATAATAGTGCCGTGACTCGGATATGAAGCCTAGGCAAGGTTTAGTGTCGTTCCTCCACGAAGAGGGGGAGCGACAAGAGCCGTCATGGACACGGCTGCAGGACAAGGATCCTCAAGAGAAGACAGAGAAGGTGGCCATTTCCCCATCACTTGCCTTCCCCTGCGGCTTCTCATGGTTCGCCTTGCTGCCCCTCCTCCTACGTAGCCATCTCCCTTCCCACCCACAAGCTAGCTGTGCGCCAGCACTCCCAGGCCTGTAACAAACCTGTGATTGCATCCGGTGCTCTCTCCAGCCCTCACACCAAGCTTCCGTTACCCCTTTGTTGCAGCCTCTCTGGGCTTCATCCTTGATTATCTCCTGGCATCCACACCACCCCCCACGACCCCCACGACTTCACGCCTGGAAGACTCTGCTCGTTGTTTCCCTGCTAGAACTCAGTCCCCCAACCTCCAGTGTTCTGGGATGTCTAGCATCCGTTACGTCTCCCTAAGCCCAGGGCTGTCATCTTGCATTACCCTGCTTAACCATCTACACTGGCTCTGTCTGGCCTTCCACACTGAATCTGAAACCCCTGCCAGCCCAGCACACGCCTCCCGGTTTCAGCAGTGCAACTTCTCCTTTCCTGTGGCTGCCACAGATTCTGCCGCATTCCCTCAGCCACTAGACCTTAGTTTATGTGGCTTCTACCATCACACAAGCCCCCTCTCTCATTATGTCTAATCCCAACCCTTTCGTCCCTTTAACAGCTCAGTTCCAGACTCTTGGTCTCCACTGCACCACCCCGGCTGAGCCTGCTCCCTTTATTTTTAATCCCCAGGTGCTCAGTCTACACGATTGACATCATGCACTGTCACACTTCTGTGTTTCTTTGGGGGGGGAGGTGACTGCATGTTTTTCTCTCTCCAGCCAGATGCTGTAGGTGTTTAAGAACAGAAACCAGCCCTTCTTAGCACCTGCACCCCCAGAACACAGCGACTGGCTTTAGTAACTTTGCCCTGAATTCAAACAATTCCTAAATGGCCATCCCTTTCATTACAATGAATGACTCTAAAGTCCAAAGCCAGTGGAGTGTGTGCTTTGTGGAAGGAGATGATCAGGTGATATAATGGGGACAGAGAACACAGGGCTAAAAGACAGGACACTGCTTTATAACCCTGTTTTCTGCCGGCTAGCCATGCGGTCCAGGGCAGGCCATTCCACTTCTCTACTTCAGGGGTCAGGACAGATATGAGGGCACTTTAGAAAGTTCATGGAAAATGGAACTCAAAGATGTTTGTTTTGGTGTAAAAAAAAAAGTTTGAATTCCATGCATAGAGGGATCTTCAGAGAAGTTTAGGGAAAATGCAGATTATGAAAAAGTATGCATGGCTTTAAAAACTTTTGCACCTAAATAAACAGGTTGAATTCCATTTTATGTAAACCTTTTTGAAGGCTCCTCATTTACAGTGAGACCCTTTCCAGCTTTTCCACATACTATGATCTGTGCTAATCCATCCACCCTCTCTCCAAGCCAGTGAGCAAGGGCACAGTGTCTCTCTGGACCTCACTTTACTTACACGTGAAATGGAAACTATGGCAATAGTAGCTAATTTATAGAGTTGTAAGGATTAAATGCAACAATTCAGAGAGCTCTTAGCCTAGAGCATGGCCCATAGAAAGTGATCAATAAATGGTAGCTATTATTAAGTCACTTGGCCAAGGTTAAGAGGATGGGATGTACCCGGGGGGGTAGAAGAAGGCCTCCCCTTGTATTCTGATCCAAGCAGAAAGTCTCAGAGACCATGATGCCATGAGCTCTGAAGAGGTCAGGCTGGGGCCCCCGTGCTAGGGCCCTGTCCAGCAGCTTGCAGTGGCTGGAGCACCAACTGGCCTGTTAATGACAGCACTGCTGGCCGTTGGGGTGACCCTGTTGTATGGTCCCATCGATTTTCCCATTACCCTTTAATGCTGCGTATTACAGGCTTTGCAGCTCCACTCTGTTACCTGCTTTCTTTATTATCTCCAGGGCCTGCCCAACTACTTGGGAGGATTACATTGCCTGGATGCAGTAAACCTCTTGGCAGGGTGAGAAGTCTCTTCTTGGGCAGCACTTGGAAGCCAAGAGCTTGGAGTCCTTCCTGGACTGCTCCTCGGGTCGTGCACACACTGACAAGAACTCTGCAGGGAGCGCAGGCTGTGCATCTGGGCCTAATGGCACAACCCAGTGCGGCCAGAGGAGGAGCTGCCAGTGCAGCCATATCTTCGTCCTTCTCCCCCATATCCCGTCTGGTCTTAGCTGGCCTCAGCCTGCTCCTGGGGGCCACCATCTATGCTCGATCCTTCCCTCCCATGGCCCACATCTTTCTTTTGGCCCCCTCTATTTCTGCCAGGTCCCGAGATCCATCCCCTGCTTCTGCCTCCTGCTTGTTCTCTTTGTTGAGTGATTCCATTTAACCTTCAGGGTCCTAGTACGTATGCAGCGTCACACACAAAAAACCTTCAGTTTGTCTTGTTTTTCTTATTTGTGAATGGGAATATGAGTCCTCCCAATCAAGACCAGGGAGAGATGAAATCCATATGGTTCTCTGAGCAAAAGGGGCCAAGGGAAGAACATTGCAGTTATTTTTGAGGTATGACTAAAGATAATGAGGCTGATATTTCATACTACAACTCATCTATGCAAATTAATTTCCTCCCATTCACCTTGAAAAGCAAAACACCGATTCGCAGATGTGCCCGCGACCCACTCTCAGCTGGCGCTCCAGCCGGCCAGTCTCCCTCCGCCGACGGTAGACGGGGGTTTTGGAAATAATCAATCAGAGTTAAGTCTGGTGAACAAAGTAAGAGATCAAACACAATAATCATCCCCTCCCTCCTAAGGATGGAAAGCCAGACAACTGCTGTATTGTCAGATTGATACTAAGGGTTATCTCAGTGAGGACTTCTAAAAATTACTTTGGAATAAGTGTTGCTTCCCAAGGTGACCACTTTGAAGGGAAATGCACTTACATGATTACGCTTTGATCTGTTTGTACAGTAAGCAGGAGTTTACTGGTGGCAGATGAAAGAAATCAAACTCAAACTGGCATGAGGGGAATATTTAAGTTACTGTCTCAGCAATTGAAATGTCCACAATTGGATGTGGATGTCACTGTCAGGCATGGCTGGATCCAGGGGCTGAGATAATGGGATCAGAACCTGGCTTTTCTTCATCCCTCAGCTCTTTTCCTGCACTTTGGTTTTACTCTCAAGCAGCCCTCCTGGTTTTTGTTTGTTTGTTTTCTGTTTTTGTTGTTGTTGAAGCTTTATTTATTTATTTGAAAGACAGAGTTACAGAGAGAGAGAGGAAGAGACAGAGAGGTCTTCAATCCACTGGGTTGCTCCCTGGATGGCAGCAGCTGGAGCTGGGCTGATCCGAAGCCAGGAGCCAGAGGCTTCCTTTGGGTCTCCCACGTAGGTGCAAGGGCCCAAGTGCCTGGGCCGTCTTTTACTGCTTTCCCAGGCTTTACCCTCTATACCACAGTGCCAGCCCTTTGTTGGTTTGTTTTCAAGCAGGCCTTACGAACATGGTGGCCCCCAGCAGCTCAATCTTAAAATCTAATAAAGAGAGAGTTTGCTTTTCCATTGATTTCAAAAACAGCTCCCAGAGAGAATCTCACTGGTCTCACAGGTGTGAGGCCCTTCCCTGAACAATCACCATGGGCAAGGGTGTAGAATTCCTTGGGTCCTATCTGTGTTCTTGGAATCGGATTGATCCCACATGGACAAAGAGTGGTCAAGAGGTGGCTCCATAGTGGAAAAATGGCATCTGGCACCAGAGTGGGTGGGCAGGCAAAAGAGCAGCTGGCAGACAAAAACAACAGATATCCATTATGGCTTTTTAAAAACGGGCTTCATAATGGTCACATTAAAGTGATAGAATCAAGAAAGATTTTTAAATTTTTACTTTATTCTTGTATTACAGTTCATAAAATAAATTGAAATGCAGATATCCCTAAAAAGCAATTTATAACTTGAGCAAAATTAAAAAGCAAAAAAAAAAAAAAACAACCCCTACTTCATTTCAGGTTGTGTCTTAGGGTACCCCGGCCCTGAAGTGTAGAGCACTGGTTTGGTGAGATTTTCAGGACGTTGTAACCAATTAGCATAGATGATTTCTCATTCATTTTTCCCCTTCACACAGGATCTGACTGAGCCGTTGGGCAGCACTCTGTGGTTTTGGAATAGAAGAATGGTTTCCAAACCACTTTTGGAAGCATAACTCTTTTCAAATGCCATCTCCTACCTTGTCAAGCAGATGAAAGTGGAGTTGACCCATGAGGGAAACTCAAATCCTATCTACTGAGCTTTCTCCTTCCCTTGCTCTCCTCTCCTCCGCAGCCTCTGATTCATTACTGCAGAATCCCGAGGCTCCAGGAAACGTAATTTGAAAACCACTGGAATATAGCAAAGTAAATGGATCTCTAGAACAAGGTCTGGGGCGTTGGCTACAGCCCCATGGTTGGGATAGGCACAGAATGGACATTTATTGGGCATTACTGTTAGGTTCTGTGCCTTCTTTTTCTCATTTAGACCCTGTGATAACCCTGGGAGGTAGCAATGATTACCCCTTGTTTCAGGTGGGAAGATCAAGAATGAAAGTGTCACAGAGCCAGCAAGACACAGGCTGGTTTTGAAGCCCAGACTTTCTTCACCTTTAAGCAATTGTTTTATTTATTATTTATGTTCACTTTATTTGAATGGCAGACACAGAGAGAGACTAAGAGATAAACCCAGAGATCTTCCATCTGCTGATTCACTCCCCAAAGGCTCACAACAGCTAGGGCTGGGTCAGGCCAAAGCCAGGAAACTAGAACTCAGTCCAGGTCTCCCCAGTGGGTGGCAGGGATCCAAGCACTTGAGCCATTACCTGCTACCTCCTAGGATGTGCTTTAGCAGGAAGCTGGATGAGGAGTAGAGGAGTTAAGACTTGAACCCACCACTCCATTATGGGATGCTGGTGTTCCAAGCACTGTTTTAACCACTGCGCCAGATGCTCATGCCAAAACTCAGTCTTTCTGATTCATACTGCACCATGCCTCCTTGACTATTCACGGAGCACCTACTGCACGCTAGATCCCATATCAGGTGCTTTAAGATGGACTACAGGCCGGCGCCGTGGCTCACTAGGCTAATCCTCCGCCTTGCGGCGCCGGCACACCAGGTTCTGGTCCTGGTCGGGGCGCCGGATTCTGTCCCGGTTGCCCCTCTTCCAGGCCAGCTAATGCTTGGGCCCTGCACCCCATGGGAGACCAGGAGAAGTACCTGGCTCCTGCCATCGGATCAGCGCGGTGCGCCAGCCGCAGCATGCCGGCCGCGGCAGCCATTGGAGGGTGAACCAACGGCAAAGGAAGACCTTTCTCTCTGTCTCTCTCTCTCACTGTCCACTCTGCCTGTCAAAAAAAAAAAAAAAGATGGACTACAGTCAGACGTTACTTAAAGACGGAGATACATTCTTAGATATTGTTAGGCAATTTCATTGGGCAAACATCGTAATGTGTGCTTACACAACCCTAGATAGTATAGCATACCACACATCCAGGCCATGTGGCAGCCTGTTGCTCTAGACTACAAACCTGTACAGCATGCTACTGCACTGAGTACTGTGGGCAACTATAACAGTGGTATATGTGAATATAAACATGAAAAAGATATAGTAAAAATACTGGGTAAGGGCTGGGCCCTTGACCTTGTGGTTAAGATGTTAATGGGACATATCAGAGTATCTGGATTTCATTTCCCTGGGAGGCTGAAGGTAATGGCTCAAGAACTTGCGTCCCTGCCACCCACAGGGGAGACCTGGATTGAGTTCCGAGCTTAGCTCAGGCTCCAGCCCAGCCCCAGCTATTGCAGGCTCTTGGGGAGAGAACCCGAGGACAGGAGTACTCTCTTGTCCCCTCTTTTTCTCTCCTCTGTTTGTCTCTCTACCTCCCAAATCTAAAAAAGGAATAGGAATTTTCAGCTGCTTTATCATCTCATCTGTCTTATATGCAGTCTGCTGTTGACCAAAACATCATTAGTCAGTCCTGACCATGTTTCACTGGATTTGATCCTTACAAAATCCTGCAAGAGAAAGAATCCAGACACCAGAGAACACTAGAGTATGACTTTACATAAATTCCAAAAGCACATCACCTAATCTGTAATGATAGAAATCAGAAAGAGCGGTCACCCTTGTGGGTTGGGGGTGGGGTGGGTGGTGGCACTGACTAGGAAGGCGTCAGAGGCAGCCCTGTGGAGTGGTGGCAACGTTCCAGCTTGGTCTGGGTGATGGCCACATGGTGCACACAAATCGAAAAGGTCATCGAGCTGCTCACTTAAGGTTTATGTGATTCATCGTGTGGAATTACATCTCCGTTTTTTTATTTTCATTTTGAACCCTACTTGTTTTTAACAGTTACCATTATAACTATGAGGGCATGGGTGCCGTAAGGTAGCGAGTCTAGGATCAAGCTGCTCCTGTGAGGGACTGGGCCCCTCCAAGGGCAAGTGCCTGGGCACGTCTAAGCATTCTCAGTGCCCTGTGCAGGGGAGCAGTGATGTGCAGGGAGTGCTGGCCAGAAAGAGCTGCCTGCCGCTGGAGATGGCGGGGTGCCACTGCCTTCCCCTGCTGCACCCCCATCCTCTACTGCATTCTTTGGGTTTGGTTTCATGGTCCGTTAGCTGTCTCTAGTGCTTCTGAGTTGGTGCAGTGGCTACCAGGCCCTTCTTAGGGATGTGGACAGAACAGCGGGCAAGATGTGGGCTCAGAGCCAGGAAAGGTGTAAGGAGAGGGACTGTGGGTGGGTGAGGGCAGAGAACCAAGCCTCAGGGCCACTTTGTCGCAGAACTCCTGTCCCACATGCTCACAGCTCCTGAAGCAATCCTCCTGCTCCCCAGAGGGCCCTCCAGAGATCACGTCTGTCCACTTAAACCCTGCCAGGGTCTTTTGCCTTTTCCTTTACTCTATACAAGTGGCTTCTATTTTTAGCTCCCATTGTAAAGGAGACCCTGGGATTCAGGCCAGGGATCCAGGGAGCTGGGAAACCACAGTCCCGGGGGCCGGATCAGCAGCATAACTGAGTGGATAAAATGACAGCAGCCTTGGCATCAACTGGGTATGAATCTAAGTCTGGTGATGAATCACTGTGAGACCCTGAGCAAGCCCTCAGCTCCAGGGGTATGTAGACACTGGGCTAGGGGTGTTCAGAGGGAAAAAACCGCTTCCTTTCCGTCCCCTCCCCCTCAAGTCCCCCATGAAGCCTTACAAATCCTCAGTCCAAACCCAAATCTGACCACAACACTCTTCCATTTAAAACGTTTCAATACCCTGCCTTCCATCTAATAGCAAAGGAGAGCCATGGGCAGGTTTATAGCAAGGCAATGAGTGCAGTAATAAAGTTGGTATTTGAGTCCAGTGCTAAAGGGTGAGGAAGCTTTTGCAAGCAAGCCCCTGAGGACTCAGGAAACATGAAAATGGAATGACTGAGGAGCTCAGGTTCCTGGGGTTTTAGGACTTCTTGCACAGGGCCTGGCGGCTACAGATGCTTTGGAACAGAAAATGTACCAGGCCATGGCATTTTGAATGGTTGTTTTGAGTAATATGATCCAGAGAGATAAGAGGCAGGAGGCTGCCTGATCTAATCATGCTACAAGCATTTAATGAGCACCTAATATGTGCTGGGCAACCATACTGAGCCCTGAGAAAATGGTGGCAAGGAAGATGTGGCTGTTGGCCTCCTGGACTTTATCATCTAGAACTATTGAACAGGAAGTGACTGTGAGTGATGGGAAGGAGCAGACTGACGTGACAGATGGGAGTGCTTTCCCAGGGACATTCTGTCCAGTCTTGGGGAGGCTTGAGCCTGAGGGCCTGGGAAAGACCACTTAGGCCTTCAAAGATCACTGTGGCTGCAGGAGAGGGAATGGGGCTGAGAGTAGGAGGGATGCAGGGCAGCCAATAGGAGGTCATTCATGCCAGGAGAGACACGATGGGAGGCATGGAGTTGGCTGCAGTAGCAGGCGGGCGGAGGGGCCCTTGTGAGGACTGAAACTGCAGGACCCGGTGTGGAGAAGAAGTCAGGAAGGACCCCCGAACCCCTGGCTTGGAAGTGAAAGCCTCTCTCCCTGTTGGTCACTTCTGGAATCCAGCCGCGTGTCCGAGCTTTGTCCTTTAGCTGCATCAGAAACTCCTGGAAGCCAAATACCAGGTCTTGCTCTGCCCTGCACATCACCTGGGCCAGGACCTTCCAGGCAAAGATGCTCAGTGAACAGCTGCTAAATGCATGAGGATTCCAGCTGTGGCCAGTGCCCGGATTTCCTCCCCCTCCCCCTTTCCCCTCTGCCTCCCTCCCCACTCCCCAGTGACGGGCAGAGCACAGGGGTAAGGGGCAGAAGTGGCTTGTGGGCACAGAGCCACCTGGAACACTTAAAACATGAATTGCGAGTCAAGTGGCCCCTCTCACAGTTAATCGATGGCAGCATATCCTGATCGCTTTCATTATTATTATTTTCTTATGCATGTGTGATCGGGAGATTTATTGTTGAGGCTACAGAGGCAAAATCAATTATTCATGTTATAAATTAGAAAATGATTTATGTCTACAGGAGACGGGGCCTCAGCGAGCCGAGCCCATTACAGATAAGCTTTGCTGAAAGGACCAAGATTTATCTGTAAACTTCACAAATTGCAGCTCACCAATCCAGTCCTGTCCCCAACCCCTCCCCCCAGGGCACCCATCCCTCTTCCTGAGTCACTCTGTCTTCTGTCGTCCACCATCCCCTTGACTCCTGTCTCCTCGCCCTGATTCCACTGATTCCTCTTTGTTCTTCTTGCCTGCTTGTTTGTTTGTTCACCTTTGACAAATGCCTCATCGGTGGCTCCCATCTCTTTTGGGGGCAAAATAATAAATAAACTTTCTCTGGGTATGGCCTGCCCCGCACAGGGCCGAGTTAAGTTGGGGAAGAAGTCCTCGTGGTTCAGTTCATCTGCAGAGAGCTGTGGGGGTGAGAGACTGACTCGTGTGTCTCAGAGCAGCCGCCTCCTGCCTGGGGAAGGGAAAGCCGTTACCCAGCACGTGTCGTCTGCCTCTCTCTTGAGCTCTTTCCAGAGAACGTTGTCATGACAAGCAGGATGACAGAGTCAGACAGACGGAGGGTTGACTCCCAGCTGGGCTGCCAGTGGGGTGACCCAGGGAAAATCACGCCTGCTCTCTGGCCCACAGTTTGTGCACCTGCAAAATGGGTTTCCAATGTCAGCTCTCATGGGATTTTGAGCGAGTGAAGGAGGAACAAGAGGGTAACCCGGCGTTGTGCCTAGCCCACGGGAACACCCCTGAGAAGTTTCATTTGAGCAGACGAGAGATTGCCAGTGGACTATCACCATCCCCAACTGTCACCTCCACCCTGTAGAACAATACAGCTGCCCTGGGCTTCCAGGAGGTCTTGGGCTGGAGCTGCTGGGACAAGGAAGAAGCATGTCCTGATGACGGTCTCCTCCAGCGAAGGCCACTGCCCCAGGAGCTGGAAACCCAGGGTGAGAGGCTCACTCTCTCTTGCAAGCCTGTGACCAGGTAAGTCCCCGCACTCTCAGCGTCTCATTTTCCCCTCCTACAAGTGGGGGTGACGGTCCTTGCCCTGCCTCCCCCAGGGACGGCTGCCTCAAATAAAAGGAGTGCACTCTCAGCAATGATCATGGCAACATCATGTAGCGGTTCTTACTGCATGACGTTAGAGGGGAAAACTGGCCAAAACACGGAGCTTTGGCTCAGAGGGTGGGCAGCCACAGCAACGGCCACTTCAGTTCCTTAAATGATTGACCGGATGCCCCTAGAATGCCCTGAAATGGCCCCAAATGCTCTCTGAGCATTCTTCACCCCTTCCCAGAGGCTATGGTGGCCCTTTCAGCCCACGGACACCTGACGTCTGGCCCGCAGACCCCTAGATCTGAGGTCAGCACAGTGGCACAGGGCACTGCTGTGTCTGGCTTGGTGCCGTGGCAGAACGTGCTGACCCTCGAGAGTTGGGCCTCTGCTGAGTGCCCAGGCACGGGGATACTAGTGAGCACACCAGGTAGAGGTTGCCCTCTGAAGCCTGCAGAAATGAAACACACTGCTGTGCTTTGAATATTGGCTCATGCAGACATTTAAACCCCAACCTCAGAAGAGAGTGGTTCTAAGAGGGTAAAAACTTCATTCAATCGCATGTTAAAAAGGCGGGCCTAGGGAGATCCTTAGGTCATGATGAATGCCCTTAGAAGGTAATTCTCAACAGAATATTGGTTATAACCAACCCAGAGTAGATAATCCCACTTCCTGCCTAGAGATTCCAGATCCAGGTAGGGTCCAGCCTCTCTTTCTCTCTCTGCTTCCTGGCTCACCACGTGGTTCTGCCCTTGAACAGACACCACCTGCCACCTGCAGCCCACATCAGAGACCGACTCAGTGAGTCTGCCCAATCTTGTATTTGAACCTCCAAAACTGTGAGCTAAAGATGCCTTGATGCCTTTTTTTCCCTTTATGAAGTTAGTTGCCTTGGATATTTTTGTTATTTTTTTAAAAAAGCTAACACACTTACATGAATCTATAAATTGCAAACTTTGAGAAAATCCTATGGTGAAGAAGTACCAGAAGCTATGAGATCTGGGCAGGAGACTAGCTCTAGGTGGGGGAGCTGGGCAAGTCTCCCATGAGGATGTGGATCAAAGCCAAGGTGCAAAGAACCAAAGGACAGTAGGGATTTGCTGTGGTCTGCAAGTTCGTGTTCTCCCAAAGTTCATAGGCTGAAGCTTGGTCCCTGCTGTGACAGTGTTAGGAGGTGGGGCATTTGGGAGGTGATTAGATCAACAGGGTGGCACCCTCATGAATGAGCCAAGTGCTCCCAGCCAAGAACTGCCTGCTGTTTGGTGGTTGTCTTACTGAAGCCCAGGAGCCTGACCCAAGAGGGATAGCCCTGGCCTGGGAGACTTGGTCATAGCCTCTTCCAGGAGAGTGGACCCCTGGTACCTGCCAAGTCTCCTTGAAAGGATCTAATGTGGAAAGACAGAGCTGTCTTACCCCAATGATCATGGGAGACCAGCTCCCAGGCTCCATGCTTTCCATCAAGGCCACTCAGTACTCCCCCTAGAGCCCTGAACTCTTTCCCCATTTTCATGGAAGCCTGCCCTCACTCCAGGATTCCAAGGCCTGGAAGCAATTTTTCTCCACCCACCATGGCTCTTCCTGAAGTCCTGATGCCTGCTTTGTCAACTAATGGGACCCTGGAAGCCCCTTCTGTGCTTGTTCCTGTAAGATAGTCCCTAAGGCCCCAGCCCTGACCCAGGTAAGAGACCGCCTCAGTGCCTCTGTCTTGATGCCTGCTCTGTTGTTGACCAAGAGGCCTCAGCTTGTCCCTGTCTGTCCTCCAGCAGGATGGCCTGTCATTTACTGTTTCACCTCCATGCCTCTCCCGAGTCCTCCCCACTATACCTGCCACCACCTAGAACCCTGTCCCTGAAGGAAGGGGACAGCACAGTGCAGCAGAGAGAGCCCTAGCTTCTCCATTTACAGCTGTGTAACCTCGCTCAAGACATCACTCTTAGGGCCTCGGTCTCTCCATACCTGAAGTGGGGTTCACACTATTTGCTGTGAAGTCTACCTATAGCTGTGCAGTCTACCTATGCAGGCAAAATCAAGGGCTTGGGGTTCAAATCCAGCTGAGGAGATGAATGAAGACTTGAACGCAGACAAGGAGACAGGGAGTAGCTTTTCAGAATGTGCTCTAGGCCTTGCAGGACCACCAAGCATGCATGGGATTAGAGTCTCATTGCTCTCGCAGAGGGGAACTGATGTCCCAGAGGAGAGGGTGCCTGTGAAGACACAACGTAGGTGCTAGAACGCTGTCCATATCACGGTGATCACCGTCTGCGGGAAACTGGGGGCTTGCGAGGGAGAGGAGGTGGCAAACACAGACTCATAGCAGAGGCACTAACCTGTGCCCCTGGGACTGCAACCTGCTTGGGTCAGGATGGAGCTGCAGCTGCTGCTAGAGAGGGAAGTGCAGGAGGTTGATGAACTAGCTTTGGCAACGCTTGGTTACCTTGTCCTGCCAATAAAGTCACCAGGATTGAAAAATGGAACTGACTCCCTCCCTTGCCCTTGTCCTCGGGTGTTCTATGTGTCTGAGCTCTGTCCTTTTTGCTGCTAAATTACCTTTGCCTCGCCTTGCTCTGAAAAGCTGGTGGCCAAATGACCCCCGTATGTGGGCATACAGCCGCGTCTGGTTGCCCATCCAAAGGTGGATGGACTCACAAGGGAGGGGGGTGGCTCAGAAGCGAATGGGCCTGTCTGGTTGTTCATCCCCAGGGAGAGACCACCTGTGAGTCTTTGCTGAAAATGTGAGTACAATATGGTGTTTACTAGCACGGGTTCAGCATCAGGTAAGGCTGGCCTGGAACACAGGTTCTGCCGAATGGTAGCTGAGTGACCCTAGGCAACTTAACTCAGCCTCTGTGCGCGCATCTGAAAATGGGGGAAAGAGGAACAACCTCTACCTTATGGATACTTACTTATTTCATGATTAAATGAGGTTATTCCTTTAACATAGTACCTGGCATTTCTAGAACTACTCAGTAAACAGCAGCTATTATTATTATTAATAACCCTCCCAGTTGAAACCCCCCACCCCCCACTTCCACTCAGAACCTTGAGGAAAGAGCAGGAATTAACGTTAAGAGGGAGAAAGAAGGTGAAATTGGCAGTGGAGATAACATGGCCAAGAAGGGAACCAGCTTGTGTGAGGAGCAGAATCCCCTCTGGTTTGCCATCGATCGGAGGAGTGGGCACAAGAACCGAGCAGCGGCGCGATTTCTCCGGCCCAGCCAGTGTGCCGTGCAGATGGGGTCTTCCAGAGACTCTGGGCTGGGAGCCAGGCTGAGTATAACTAGAAAAGGGCCTGAGTTTTTCTCTTTAAAAGGATCTCTAGGGCTCTGTGCAGAGGAAAGCCTAGTATAAGTGTAATAAATGCTTAATAAATTTGTGTTGCATGGAAGGAAGGGAGGTGATGAAGGAATGAGGGGGAGGAAGCAGGAAGGAGGAGAGGAAGAGAAAGGCAGATCCCGGGGGAGAAGCATGGCGGGGGGGGGGGGGGGCTTCACACCTGTTCCCTGCCTGTGCTACCTGCCAGGCAAGTAGTCTGCAGCCGGTCAGCCGCACGGCCTCAGAAGCCCGGCTGTGTGTGTTCCAGTCTGATCACTCCCCAGCCTGCTCTGAGCCCTGCAGCTGGTCCACAACCCAGCGGTGCGGATCCCGTCCAACCCAGCAGCCCCTCACCTCCAGCCCCAGGCCTCGGGTGGGGTGGCTTAGGTAGGAGCTGAGAATCCCAGGCTGCTGCCTCCTCCCTCCTCTGCTGACCCTACGTGTCTTTTCAGCTGCCATCCCGGCTCCTTTCCTCGCATCACTGCCCAAGCAGCTCATCAGTGCGCTGTCCCTCCGGCTCCCGAGCCTTCCACGCCTTTGCGGAGTTGGCCGGTCTCACCCTTCTGAACAACAGCATTGTCTGAAACCTCCCAGCTCTGCCTGCCTGCCTGCCGCTGCCTCTCCCCTTGACCCTCTTCTGCCTGTCCTCCACCCCCTCCCACCAGAACAGCCTCTCCGGTCCTCTGGATGGTGACACCACTCCCTTTTAGTGAAACCAGAGCATCTGGTCTTGTCCTGTGTGGGTACTTAGACATCCAGGGCCATGTTGGAAGACCTCCCCAACCCCCACCAAGCCCTCTCCAAATTTGAGTATACCCTAGGCCTAGGACATTCTCTACTCCCCAAGCAGCCATCCTCCCAGCAAAGTCTACAGGTGAGGCTTCTGTAAGTCCCTATAGTCTGCTTATCTTTTCCAAGATAGATTGCACATAAGGCCCAGCTCCAGTGTCATCACCTCCATGAGGCCCTCCCAGAGCCCCACTGTCTGAGTTTCTTACCAGCACTTTGCTCTAACACCATTTTGAGCACTGGGTTAAGCCCAGACTCCCTGCATTAGAGTCCGTCATGTACCTGCCTCCCTGTCCTGCCCCCATTCTAACTTTATGAACAGGGACCCTCTCTCATTCACTGCTGTGTTCTCAGCAGCTGGCCTGTCACCTGGAACATACAGGATACTACAATAATGCTTGTCGCCTTGACTGAATGGCAGGCACTTGTGGTTTGCTTGAATTACCAGACACTAAGCTCCCTTAGAAGAGGAAGAAATGGGTTGTTAAGAAGGAAGGGCTTCAGGGCCACCATCTCCAGGGAGGGAGCAAAGACCTGCCAACTTTCCCTCCCAGCCCCGTGGCTTCCAGCACGCACAGAGAATGGCCCCTGCGTGGTGATTTCTGTCTCCTTGCACCTCCGCATTGTGGTTCTTTGCTCCCAGTGCTCATTTCTGCATTGGAGTCAGCTTGTTTTCTACTAGGACCTCCGAATCTTTTTCTCTCATGTGCCTCTGTAGGCCTCCCCCACACCCTACCTTATCTATACCCCTTTTAATGCTTACAGTTTAATTTTCCCTCTTTGAAGGAAAAAAACACAGTTTTGACCACACATACACACACGTTTATGTGTGTGTGTGTGTGTGTGTGTGTGTGTGTGTATATATATATATAATTGAAATTTGAATTTGAAATTCAGTTTGACATAATTGAATTAGGGTCAGTGTTCATCTTTTCCACTCTCCCAGTTTCCTTTTTCTGTGTCAGCAACACCTTCAGGTTGAACACTTCAGTCATTTTTGCCTCTCCTGGCTCAGCCGTTTCCAACACTCAGTCAACTCATTCTTGAGAATGTTTCTGGATTCACCCCTCCCTTCCCATTTCTACAACTCCCAGTGTTGTGATTCAGGTCCTCATCACCTCATCCCCCAGGAGCAGCCCTGTGGAGTTACAGAGCAGGAAAGGACATTGGAAGGAACCGTAGACGAGGAGACTGAGGCTCAGCACTGAAAATTGCCCAGTGTCTCACAAGAAAGTGAATGCCCCAGGGGGCAGGGTCCAGGTCTGCCACGTGCAATTCTATATTCCCAGAGCCTGCAGAGTGGCACAGAGCATCCTGCTCTGTGAGTGCAAGACTTGACTGATGGAAGGGGTTCAGAGCAGGGTCCTGTGACTCCCAGTCTAGGGCTGTTTCCACCTCTGCCGTGCAGTGGCTGCCTGGCTCATCCCCCAGCCTCCAGTCCTAAATGGTGCCTCAGCTCCCAACAAACGCACCCTTTGCTGTGCTTTTCTCCTGCCTTAGAACTCAAAATGGCTCCTTATTCTTTGTCTTGTAATGAAACATGTACTTTCTCTGCCTTCTCAAATTATATGGCATCAATTTTTGTCCTCCAATAAAAAGGTTGGATAGTATGTGTTGTTGAAGATGATAGGAGGAAGAACAGGCTTTGGCATCCTAAATTCATGGGGATCCAGAGCTGCTCTCCTGGCATTGGGATCCCAGGCCAGGAAGGGATGGGTGCCTTGAAAGGGTCTGACGGAGATGAGGGGCATTAAAGGGGGGCAGGGCCAGGCAATAGAGGGTAGAGGAGTCGAACCTGGCCTTCTTAGGGGAGGCAAGAGCCAGGGTCTGTCCACATCAGTAAGCTCTGACCAGCTGCTGGTTAAGCAGGGAAGTCAGAATGGAGCCCAGCAGGTGGTCTCACAGATGGATGTCTTCTCTGAGTGCTTCCTGGTGTCAGGGTCTGGTGTGGTGCTGCGGGGAGGACTGTCTCCGAACACCTGGTGTCTCAGTCAGTCATCCAAGACCTGGCTTCTCCCTCTCGTTTTCTAGGGCCACCTTCAACTGGGGACAGAATCAAGATCGAGGTGTTGGCATGGTTGGTTTTTCCTGAGGCCTCTCTCCTTGGGCTGAGGGCTGCCATCTCCCTGCATCTTCACATGATCTCTCTTACCTCTCTGGGTCCAAATTTCCTCTTCTCATAAGGACACAAGTTTTATGGGGTTATAGTCCACCCTCATGAGCTCATTCTAACTTAAACCTCCATATCCAAAACCAGTTGTGTTAGGAGGTAGTGAGAGTTACAGTGCTGAGAGTGAGGCACAGTTCAGCCCATAAGACACTCGCAGAGGACAGAGGGCAGAATCCAGAGTGGTGTGGGCACAGGACAAAGCCTGCAAAGGGCCTACCTGGCTTCTTCTTGCTATCTGTCCATGGGCAGGAGAGACTCAGAAGTGAATAGTAATTGATGAGTGCCCAGGGGTTTAGAAACTTCCAGCTAAAAGAACTTTAGAGGATACTGCTTCTGAGACTATGTTGGCAGCAGACAAGTTCTGGGCATCTGCGGCCTCATCACTGTGCTTGGAAAAGCAAACCAGCCTAAAGAGGGAGACCCAAAAGTCTAGCTGGGCAGAAGCAGCGTCTGAGACTCACCTTGTCGTTTCTGATTGCACTCAAAGCATGAGGGTTGGAGCCAGGTAAGTAGCCCACTCAGGAGGGCCAGCATGGTGGGGAGCAGAGCAGGGCAGCAGAGGAAAAGACCCTGGGAACAGAGGCATGGTGCTAGACCGATTGGTGAACTGTGCTCCTTGCCCTGTTGTTTTGTAGCCCTGCCCACTCTGACTCTAGACTTGGTCATATAATTTGCTTTGGCCAATGAAATGTTACCAAACGTGTTTTCAGAGCCTTGAAAAGTGCCTGTGTGTTCCCATTCATGGCACAGTTGAGTTCGTTGATCATGCACCTCTCTGCTATGCTGTGAGAAGATACCTACTGGGCCTTGTGAGAGAGCTGAGTCGTTTCATTCGTTCTGGTCCTCCAAGCCATCTAGTAGAGGCCATCCTGGATCAGCCAACAGCAAGCCAATCTCCCTACAGATGGGAAAGAATCCTGCCATTATAATCACTGTCCAAGCTTAACCCAGCCTCAGTCATTGATCCAGAGCAAGCTAACTAAATGCTTTTCACTTGAAGCCTCTGAGTATTGGGGCAGTTTGTTAGCCAACATTTTTGTGGCAATAACAAACTAATGCAAGACAGTCTCCAAGCACCAGACAACAATGAATGACCCAGAGACCCAGAGAGAGACGGGGAGAGTCCAAGACCCTAAGACTCTGGAAAACTAGGCTGTCAGAGGACTGGAGGCCAAAGCCAGAGCAAGACCCCAATTCTGACATCATTGCAGCTTCCTTCTTACTCTGTACCTCTGATCCTCCCTAAGTCCCATCTCTCACCCTGGCTTCAGTCAAGGGTATATGTGCACGTGCCTAATTTTCACACTAGGTTTTATATGTCTTGTTTGATCCATCACTGTCTTTCCCTGACTCACCATCTCCCATGGGTGCCAGATATACACACTGCACTAGAGCCAGAAGCCTAGGGTCTGATTCTGGCTCTGCCAACACTCACTGAGTGACCTTGGGCAGCTCACTCCCCATCATTAACACTGAGCCTCATTGTCTCTAAAGAGTGGGGTGCAGCCAGAGGTCATGTAGGTCCCAGTCCCTAAAAGTGATCCCAGACCCTCCTCCTCCTGCAGGTGCTGTGCCTTCACCCTCCACTCTGCAGTTGTTGTCCTTGCCTTCTAGTCTGTATGCAGTTAGCTCCAGCTTCCCAAGGAACAAAGCATTAAAAACCTATGCATTTCTGGTGTCATCTATTATCAGCTTTCTCTCATCATCTATTAGGAAGAAACATTCCCCCTTATCTTTCTCTTGTTCCTGGTGTATTTTAAAGAATGTTTTTCCATTTCCTTTTATGTGTTTTGCAGGTTGCATCTCATTTCTTTCTTTGATTTTTTTCTCTTCTCACGCCTATAAATTCTGGCTATTTCTTTGTTCTCTTCTTGGGCAATCGGGCCAAGCTTCCTGATTTTGCCTTTCCAACTGGCAGAGCTGTTCCCTCTGCAGCTTTTTGTCTGGCCAATGAAATTTGTCCTTTATCACATAACCAATCTTGTTCGCATTGGAGTTTTTTTCATAGGCCTTTAATTAATTCAGTATGCTAGAGAGCAGGTTGATAGCCACAACTCTGCAACTTAATGAACAGAGTGACCTTGGGCAGGTCATTTAGCATCTCAGAGCCTCAGTTACCTCACCTGAAGAATAGGGAAGTAACACCTGCTCTTACTACCTGCCAGAGTTATTATGAAGCCCTGAGATAATGGTAAACTACAGAGTTGTATTAAGAGAGGGGTTATTGGTTGTATGGATACTGCTTGATCTCTGCCCTATGAAAGTGAAATCTGAAGGTAAATTCAGGGACAACAACTGCTTCTCTGTTCCCAAAAGTCCACTGAGTAAGGTCGCTTGACTTTGCTATGCTCTGTTTCCTACAGTACCCACCCCCAGGAGATTACCACTATCTAGGGAGCCCCTGATCTATCTGAGGAGGAGCATTTCCATTGTAGGGGTCCAGGGTGTTTATCATTTGTGTTTGTCCAGTTTGACTCCTCATCGTCTTTCCACTGGTTCTTTAAGGAATCCTTCCTTCACTTCCATGGACCCCATTTGAGATATCATTCTCATATCCTATGTGTCTTTCCCTCCCCACAGCATGCAGGCTGATCAGAGTGTGCACATGACCTAAGAGGGCCAATCAGAGTCTTATCTGTGATTGATATATGGAAATTGGAAGAGAGAAGGTATTTTCTGCTAGTGTTGCAAATCAGGGAGGGTATGATTTGGGAACTCCTAATAGCCCTCTTATCTCATGTGATGGGAGCTCATTTTCAGAATAAAGCAAAGCAGAGAATGAAGACTGGATAAAGAGACCAAGTCATGATGACGTCATGTGGTAATCCCATCACCACCACTGCCAAGATTCAGCATGCCTGAAGCTAGATCTGTGCTTGGACTTCCCAGTCTTGTGAGCTAGTGAGCTTTTTTATTCTGTGTATATGAGTTGAGGAGATTATTGTTCTACTAAAAGATCTCTAACCAATGCATCTCACACATCTCAAATAGTTCTGGAATATCTCTGCTCCCTGTCTCCAACATGTGGTATTGCCCCAGGACCAAGATGGCAAGGAGACACTTAGAAAAGGAATGGGAGCAAAGGAACTATTCTTCCCCTCTACAAGCTCAACAGGCAAGCTCTGGGCAGAAAGCACCGTTATGTAGCACAAAACCAGGCTTATAGTAGTCACTGACAAAATGATACCTATTATCAAAATTTCTTACTTTGGGACTGGGGGCTGGCTCTGTGGTATGGCAGATTAAACTGCCACTTGCAGTGCTGGCATCCCATATGGGTGCCATTTCGATTCCCAGCTGCTCCACTTCTGAACCAGCTCCCTGCTAATGTGCCTGGGAAAGCAACAGAAGATGGCCCAAGTGTGTGCACCCCTGAACCCGTGTGGGAGAACCAAATGAAGCTCCTGGCTCCTAGTTTTGGCCTGGCCCAATGCTGACTGTGAAAGTCATTTGGGGAGTGAACCAGTGGATGGTTTTCAGGGAGTGAACCAGAGGATCTCTCTCTCTCTCTCTCTCTCTCTCTCTCTCTCTCTCTCTCTCTCTCTCTCTCTCCTTCTCTCTCTATGTAATCCTGCCTTTCAAATAAAAAAAAATCTGGGGCCAGCATTGCGGCACAAGTTAAACAGCCACCTGCAACTGGCATCCCATGTGGGCATAGGTTCAAATCCCAGCTGTTCTGGTCCTGATCCAGCTTCCTGCTAATATCCGTGGGAAAGCATCAGAGGATACTCTGAGTGCTTGGGTCCCTGCCACCCACATGGGAGACCCAGATAGAGTTCCAGGCTCCTGGATTCAGCCTGGCATAGCCCCAGCTGTTGCAACCATTGAGGGGTAAACCAGTCGATGAGAGAAGTCTCTCTCATTCTCTCTGTGTCACTCTGCCTTTTGAATAAATAAAATAAGTCTTTATTTAAAAACTTAGCAGGGCCGGTGCCATGGCTCACTTGATTAATCCTCCGCCTGTGGCCCCGGCATCCCATAAGGGCGCTGGTTCTAGTCCCAGTTGCTCCTCTTCCAGTCCAGCTCTCTGCTGTGGCTAGGGAGGGCAGTGGAGGATGGCCCAAATGCTTGGACCCCTGCACCCACATGGGGAGACCGGAAGAAGCACCTGGCTCCGGGCTTCAGATTGGCACAGTGCCATCTGTAGTGGCCATTTGAGGAGTGAACCAACGGAAGGAAGACCTTTCTCTCTGTCTCTCTCTCTCTCACTGTCTATAACTCTACCTGTCAAATAAATAAAATAACTTAGCTAATGTTTCTGAATTCAAATTTCTAAACTGAAATAATAGTCTTTCTTTTAGATTTTCTTTCCTGTTTTCCCTGGAAACCTAACGTTTTAGTAGTTTCTGGCTATTTCTTCTGAGATTATCTTCAACTTCAAAATACTCAAATACTTCTCCTTCCTTACTGTATCTAGAAGTTGTCTGCTTATAATATGCCCTCAGGGGCTGGCGCCGCGGCTCACTAGGCTAATCCTCCGCCTTGCGGCGCCGGCACACCGGGTTCTAGTCCCGGTCGGGGCGCCGGATTCTGTCCCGGTTGCCCCTCTTCCAGGCCAGCCCTCTGCTGTGGCCAGGGAGTGCAGTGGAGGATGGCCCGAGTGCTTGGGCCCTGCACCCCATGGGAGACCAGGAGAAGCACCTGGCTCCTGCCTTCGGATCAGCGCGGTGCGCCGGCCGCAGCGCGCCAGCCGCGGCGGCCATTGGAGGGTGAACCAACGGCAAAGGAAGACCTTTCTCTCTGTCTCTCTCTCTCACTGTCCACTCTGCCTGTCAAAAAATAAATAAATAAATAAATAAATAAAATAATATGCCCTCAGGAAATGCTTGTGGGGTGAATGAATTGATAAACAATGACTGGGGGCCAGCTCCACGGCTCAATAGGCTAATCCTCCACCGGCACACCGGGTTCTAGTCCCGGTCGGGGCGCCGGATTCTGTCCCAGTTGCCCCTCTTCCAGGCCAGCTCTCTGCTGTGGCCAGGGAGTGCAGTGGAGGATGGCCCAAGTGCTTGGGCCCTGCACCCCATGGGAGACCAGGAGAAGCACCTGGCTCCTGCCTTCGGATCAGCGCGGTGCTCCGGCCGCAGCGCGCCAGCCGTGGTGGCCATTGGAGGGTGAACCAACGGCAAAAGGAAGACCTTTCTCTCTGTCTCTCTCTCTCACTATCCACTCTGCCTGTCAAAAAAAAAAAAAAAAAAACCCACACACACAACAATGACTGGGGAAAGCAAGTGAATTCACCTCGTTATAGCTCTACCTTCAGCACCATGGAGCTGTCCCCAGTACTCCGGATTTGCACAGTGCCGTTGGAATTCAGAACTTAAATACTGGATTATTTGGCAGACTTCTAACTATTTCAAGTGTTCTATCAGATCTCTTTAACCTGGAAGGAGGCTCTTTGCATATCTTCTATTTACTCCTCATTTGTTCATTAATCAACATAACCTTATGCAACTTTATTATAGGAAGATATCTATTATCCTCAAAGATAACATACTCCCAAAAGTAAAACTTCAGGGGAGAAAGTGCTTTCCTCTAGAGTCCCTAGCCCCCTAGCCCAGTATTTCCCCCCATTGGAATAAAAGAAAAATCACATGATAGTAAAGGTTGAAAAAACATTAGAAATCATTAACTACCATTCTCTGCACCCCACTCCACCTTCCCCACCAGAACTGATTTACTTACAACTGTAGAAACTGACACTCCATGCCCTCCTCATTGATATCCCTCTGGTTTGTTATTTGTTTTCCTTTTTTCCTTTTTTTTTTTTTTTCGACAGGCAGAGTGGACAGTGAGAGAGAGAGAGAGACAGAGAGAAAGGTCTTCCTTTTTGCCGTTGGTTCACCCTCCAATGGCCACCACGGCCGGCGCGCTGTGGCTGGCGCACCGTGCTGATCCAAAGGCAGGAGCCAGGTACTTCTCCTGGTCTCCCATGGGGTGCAGGGCCCAGGTACTTGGGCCATCCTCCACTGCACTCCCTGGCCACAGCAGAGAGCTGGCCTGGAAGAGGGGCAACCAGGACAGAATCCGGCACCCCGACCAGGACTAGAACCCGGTGTGCTGGCGCCGCTAGGCGAAGGATTAGCCTAGTGAGCCGCGGCGCCGGCCTATTTGTTTTCCTAAACAAGGAGTTCTGGTGACCATGTTGAAGATCGTCCTAGTACCTTTCTGGTCAAGAACCTGCACCATGGATCCACATGCTCCTCTCTCCTTCCTCTTGCCCATGAGACTGCCTGTGCCTTGTGTTCAAGGCCTCACCACAGCCTCTTTCCCTTTTCCATGTGTCCTTGCCCTCCTGGTCTCTCAGATTCATCTGGCTGCAGATCCAGCCCGGAATTTCAATCATGCACATCACATCATGGTCACCAGTTCCAGGAACCCCTCTGGGGAGGATGTTTTACAGATTGCCTCTGGGAAGTCAGAATTCTCCTGCCAGAACATTCTGTCTTCCTCCCCATCACCTCTGGCTATAGAAGGCATTCACCATTTTCCTCTTGTTTGCTTAAAAAAAGAAAACTCCTCCATCCCTCTACAATTCATGCCACTCAGTGAGGGATCCTATTCAGACCAGAGACATTTATCTGATCCCCAGAAAGAGAGACAGGAGTCACTGATAGAATCAAACAAGGCAGAAGACAGGTAAGATTTCCAAGACCTTTCCAGATGGCCCCTTACACCTAGCAGTCACCCATTGGAGCACTGCCAGGCTGGGTGCCTGGAGTCCTCTGCATGGATACACCACTCCCTTCTCCCTCCCCCACTCTTGGTGGAGGCTTCCTGAGAGAGAGTTGTGTTGGGAGGAGAAGAGAAGAATGTGTGTGTGTGTGTGTGAGAGAGAGAGAGAGAGAGAGAGAGAGAGGATGCTAATTGCTGACTCTTTCTCCCACCAGACTATAAGCTCCGTGAGGACAGAATCCAAGTCTGTTACAGTCACATTGTTTACACAGTGCATGGTGCATAGCACGTTCTTTGATAAATACCTGTTGACTAAGGAAATAAATAAAAACCAAAGAAGAGAAACCAGTGAGACGAGCAGAAGCGAGGGCCTTCCCTGCTATCACATCTCTGTCTCGTAGCTAATGGAACGGGATGGATGAGAGGGCAGCCTGTCCTGAGAGGCTTGTCCGAGGGACTCACGTGCCCCCTCCCCTCACCCAAAGGCCAGGGTTGCTTCTGGTGATTTCTGATCCAGGGTTGACGTTAGTCCTCAGAGGAAGACACAATGCGCAGCTGACTCTCTCTCCTTCTCCTTGCCCAATCATCTGTAACTGTGACAGATGGCAGCCAGGGAGGGCTGCCTGTGAAAAGGGGTGGGGCAATGGAAAGACCCAGGCAGAGAGAGAGCAGCAGCCTTGGGGCTTCAGAATCAGGTCATTTCTGAGCTCTGAGCAGGTGCAGTGGACAAGCCTTTCTTTGCTTTCCCACATCGGCTGAGTTCTCTCTTCAGCCGGCCATGCGGGGCTCTGGGGACATGGGTGTTTTGGCCAGTCTGTAGCAGTCTACGTGCAAGGCATTACAGACTAGTTTCTTAAGGGAGGGGCCTGAGTGCCAGAAATTGTCTCAGCTTCCTTAGAAATGCCCAGAAATGCTGTGTGCTCTGCATGTCTTGGCTGGACAATCAAAACCTCCATTATTTGACCTTCAAACTACTTTCCCAGCCGCATGGCCCATTACACTCCCTCTATGCCTCATGGCATTCCCTTCATGCCCCCTGTGATTTTTCAGGGAATTTGATTAGCAACTTCTAAAATTCAAATGGAAGAGTCAGTGTGTAAGAAGAGCCGTAACTATTTTGAAAAAGAACAAAGAGAGAGTACTTGTCCTACCAGATGTCAAGACATATTACAGAGCTGTGCGAATTTAAATAATGTGGTACTGGCTCAGGTACAAAAAGAACAATGAAACAGAACAGAGTCCAGAAACAGACCCAAGTCTTTAAGAGAATTTGGTATATTAAAAAGTGTTATTTATAATTAGGAGAAAACAGAGTACTAATTCCTTAAATAGTGTTAGGACAACTAACCATCCCTATGGAGGAAAATAAAATCAGATCCCAACCTCACACCACATACAATGTATTAAAGATGGGTAACAATTTTTGAACACCCTCTACTGCTTACATTTCTTTAAATGTGGATGTCGTTAAGTATGCACGCATCCATCTCTCTGCCTTTGCTTACGTTATTCTAGGGTATCACAAGCCCTCTTCTGCCAATGACCCTCCCTGAAAGACCAGGCCTCGTGCACCTCCACATTGATGCCTTCTCTGGTTTCTAAATTGGATTGGAAGCTTCTTAAAGACGGGACCTACATTACATCTCTTTATAACTATCCTCCGAATCCAGAACAGTCTTGTAAGCCCAAAATGCTCTTTAAATGTGTATTGATGATGATGATATGATGATGATGAGGCTGGTGGGTAATGAGGGAGCCTATCTGAATGCCCTGGGGAATGGGATGGATGACTCATAGTTTGCAAATAAAATAATTATCATCAAGCTCCCTAAGTAAATTGAGAGTCAGGAGCTCTAGTTCCTTTCCTTCTCTGATATCTATCTATTAATTCCTGATTTGGAATCCAGAACTCAAAAGGATGTTTGTCAGCCAACGCCATCCAAAATCTTCAATGGCTTATCCTCGTGGAGGTTAAAATGCCACTATTTAGAAATAAGTAGTAAAATCATGACAATCAAATCAAGGGAAAAACTATCGCTACCAATGAATTAATTAAGAAGTGCTTACTGAATTTCCTCTGTGTGCCAAGATGTATAGAAGACACAAAGAGCTGAATTCAGAGTGCCAGTTACGAAGGATGTGTAGCAAAATATGCCAAATGCCAGTTCTAAGATTAATAACATGAATTTTGAAATCAGAAATATGTGGGTCTAAATCCTAACTCTGCCACTTATTATTCATGTGGCCTTGAAGGAATTCCTCTACTTCTATAAGCCTGTGTTTTCTCATGTATAAAATGGAGATAATACGGTTATCTATTTTATAATGTTGTCGTGCTAATCGATCAGAATAGGTATGTGAAGCTCTCACGATAGTGACAGACATGTAGGAAACACTCAATGTACAACATCACTGCATTGTTTTGTTATTGGACAACAATTTCTAATCTGTAGACAACAGATCTAGTGGAATCTAAACCCTATTATAAAGGAACCCCAAGTCTACATGATACAACTAAGAAATATCTATGGAATGAATAAACACTATGCCTTTCATACATGTGTCTTAGTGTTTTCAAATGGATATAAATGCTGCTGCAATGAAAACAAAATCATCTAAGGCAAGAAAGGAATGTCACTGTTAACTTTACCACCTGATATTGTCCCAACTTCTAAGCTACAAAGAAAGAATTAATTCAAAAGCAGCATGACAATTCTGCTTCCTTTTCCTTCAGCAAACTCAGAAACATGAACATGAGTGGTGAACAAAGGATTCTAAAAAACCATTCTTCGTGTGAGAGGGCTCTTTTTTAAAGATTTATTTATTATTTGAAAGGCACAGTTACAGAGAGAAAGAGGAAAAGAGAGGGAAAGAGGCAGAGTGAAGGGGAGAGAGACTGAGAGATCTTTCATCCACTGGTTCACTGCCTTCATATACAAAACAGCCAGGGCTGGCCCAGGCTGAAGTCAGGAGCCTGAAGCTAAATCTGTGTCTCCCATATGAGCAGCAGGGCCATCTTCTACTTCTTTCCCAGGTGCATTAGCAGAGAGCTGGATCAGAAATGGAGCAACTGGGATTTGAATAGGTGCCCATAAGGGATGCTGATGTTGCAGGCAGTGGCTTAACCCACTGCGCCACAACACCTGCCCCAGTGTGAGAGTTCAAGGAGAAAATCCAAAGTTAGGGATGTGTGCTGAAGGTTGTGTTTTCCTCTCACTGTCTTTCTTCCCCTCAACATGGTTTGCAGATGGAATCAAATGACCAGGGCCCTTCCTGATAGCAGCACTCAGAATGGGGTGGCATGTCACAAATAATCCCCCAATTTTTCCATAACTGTCATTACAGAAAAGAAGAGATGCCCTGAGGCAGAAACTGGTTCAGCTGGGGAGGGTCCTGGTGGACAAAGACCCAATGAAAGGCTAAAGGGCCACTTCTTAATAGAGCATGAGGGATTTGGAATTATGAAAAGCAACATTAAGATTGATTTCCCTGCAAAGTGCCTTTTCCGTAAATGCTATCTTTGGGTGTTTAAGTGGATAATCTTTATTTTCAGGAACTTTTCTGAGGGAATTGGACTTGAATCTTTTAAATGTTGAAGTTTCATTTATTGAAATCCCTGTTGGTCCCTGGTGGCCCAACATTTTGGTCTCCTCTGAAGTTATTGCCAATTTTAGATTTCTCAGCTAAAAAATCCCAGCATCTAGTGGGAAATGTGGCTGAGGGAGCGCACAGGGGAGGCAGAGGTCAACCCGGAGATTGCAGATCTCACAAGGCAAGACCCAGACACAGAGGCCAAGTGCTCAACCCTCCCAGACCTGGACTGGACTTCTGTATTTCATTCAATCCATACACACACACACACACACACACACACACAGAGAGAGAGAGAGAGAGAGAGAGAGAGAGAGAAAGGTTTCATTTATCATCAATTTCCAGAATTACAGAATCAACAAGCTACTGAAACTCAGAGTGGGAAGGCTCTTTCCTAAGACTAACAAATAAAGGCCTTAAAGAGAATTAGAATCTAGGTCTTGTGGCTCTTTGTTATGCCCTTTGAATACACCAGATAGGAAAAGGAGAGCAAATTGACTCAACTTCCTCATGTATCTCTTGCATGGTGACAGAATAAGGATTTGGGGAAGTCTGGAAATGAAGAAGGAGGGAGACTGAATACATTTTCCTTGAGATGTGGTTAAGAATTTGAAAAAGGGCAAGCACTGGCTGCTGGTCCCTGTTCCACTGCCCTCAGCAACGCTTAAGGTTCAGGCTTATCAAATGTTCAACTTACTCAGCCATGGAGGCATCCTGCCCGCCTCTGTTCAGTAGAGACTGGGACTGGGGAGCAGACTCAAAGGGTCTGATGAGGGATGTAGCTCCGGGCTCAGAAGTGGTTGGATACTAGATGTCCTGAGCTTGTTTGAAACGTGAAGTCATCTCTCCTGGCTGGTGGATGGGAACGACATGATGACTCAGCCAGTTGGATTTCTTTCTGGAAGTTAGGGTAGCTGGGAAGGGGCTCTTCCAGAGACTATATAATTATAGGATAACCCAGGATATACTGAGATGCACCTAAAACCCAGTACTCATCTCTCCTACTCAAGTTAATTAACCTCTACAAAAGGCAGAGTTGGAGAAGTAACAACAACATCTGTCGCCAAATTTAAGGTTCCAGAAGAGCAGTGAGAATGGGGAGCACTGTCTCTGTTACCCCTTTTGGGACCAGCCTTGGGAAGGGACCCAATATTCTCATCCCTGCTCATCTCACTTTGTCCCCTTTGAATGGGCCTGAGCTTTCTAAAAAATGCCAAACCAAAGCTACTGTATTCTGTCTCCAGAATCTATGCAGTCAGTCCCATTTGCAAGTTTTGACCCTTGGACATGCATTCTCACTTTTCCTTGCAACCCCCTTTGGTTCTGCATCTCATTTCCGGATACTAACACCAGCACTCACCCACTCCTTGTGGATGACCACCATGAGCTGTCTTCCTCTGGAATACAATCTCTGGCTCAGTCTCTGCACTCTTCTCAGGACACACAAATACTGTCCTCCAAGTCCCAGGAACAATGGCCTGGAGAAAAGACCCAGCTCTCCAGCTTGCCTCTGCCCTAGGGGCTGAAGATTGATCATCTCCTCATCAAAGACCACTTTATTGAAAGAGCACTCTCTTGGCACCTCTTCTCTTTGGCTGCTACGGTTCAGTCCTGAAATTCTATTGAGCTATATACTAAGGATGCAAAGATGAATAAGACAAAAATCCTTGCTTTCTGGAAGCTTATAATCTGGTGGGAGAAAAAGAGCAGCAAACAAGCAAAATATAACAGTCAAGAGTCAGTCCCAGGTGACAAGTTTAGGTGAAAAGTAAAAGAGGGGCTGGGAAGAGATGGATTTATTACTTCATTATATCATAAAATTTTAAAAGTGAAGGGTAAACTGTCTTCAGGCATGACATAGTCCAAGGCTTCTAATGATATCCTGAACAACGTGCACCCCTCCTCTCTCCACTCTGCTTTCCTCTGCCATGACTTTGTTCTCTGACAGGCTCTCCTTCCATCAGTTCCTCCACCCCACCAGATGTCCCAACCCTACATTCCTACTAGCTTAGCAACCCCTCAAAATAGAACTCTGTCCCCATAGCTCTTGCATAAGTCTACCGAAGGCTTCCTGTTGGCTTGGTTCAAGTCACCTGGCTGTTACAGTGATCAGAAGAATGTAAGGCTCTGATTGGCTAAGTTTAGGTCACATGCCTATGGAAATTCTATGGACTTAATATTACAGGAGGGATGTTTCCCTCAAAGATCAGGATCCTGCATCTAGAAAAATATATTGTTGGGTGAAACCAATAAGTAGCCACTCCCCAGCCAAACCATACATTACTACCTGTACTTCCCCAGGTTTTCCAGGCCAACAGCTGACTATCCTAATGTGTAATTGTGCACTAATGCATTAATATGCCAGCACTTACTCTTCACATATGGGTACTCTTGATCTTTCATACAAAGCCCAATGCCTTTAGAACATACCTTCTATCAGTGATCAATGGCAAAATGTCACAGCCCACAAGGCATAATGGAGGTGGGAAAATTGTGAGAAAGAACAGCATTTTAGATGTCTCTCAAAAGGCATACCCCATCAGCTGCTCTTCTCTCTGATTCTCAAAAAGCTGACCCTAGCTAAGGCCACACTCTACTGATCTGTAACATTCTTTTAATTGCATCATTTAAAGGCAAACACAGCTGTTTGTACAATAAAGACTGAAGTTTTTCATCACAGAGTGTTTGTGTATTTGTGTGCATGCCTGAGTCTTATTTTAAGCACAAACAACCCAGCTTGAATTGTTAAAAGGCTTCATCATTTGCAGTTTACAAATATACCCCCTCTGTCTTCCACCTACCTCCGCCTACCCTTGAGATTTTGAAAGCATTCTGTGAGGATTAAAGTTTGGCCAAAGACTCCCTAGAACAGAGTAAAACTCTGCTTTGGATAAAGAAAACCTATAGGTTGGCTAATGAAGCCAGTTGGCCTACATCAATTGTTCCAACTGCCACAACATTGGCACTGTCCTGCCAAGGAATGACTCAACATTGTCAAGAATTCAGGGGCAGCTAAAAAAAAAATTAAGAGAGGTCTACCTGCCAACCAAGGATGATTCACTCAACCTGGAAAATAGTGTGCTGGAAATAAAAGCCAATGGGCTAAAGGCACGATGTTCGTGAGGCCATGCTGTCCCCCAGCACTGAACCACAGTGCCTGAGACTTTCCATAGCCAGGGGGCCGGATGAATCCCGAGATCATGATGAGTCTGTACCTCCAGCCTGACTTCTCCCTCCAGGTGGGAACGATGTGAAAGAACCCCCTTCCTTGGGCAATTCCAGAGAATAGGAAACTCTTGTGTCTGGGGATTAAGTAGATCTGAGTTTAAGTCTTGGGTCTACAACCTATTCTCCCTGTGGCTGAGAGCAAGCCTCAGTCCCACATTTATAAGATGGAGATGACAACACCAACTATTCAGTTAGCTGTGGTGAGTTGACAAGCATTTACTGACTATATACTCAGCCCCAGACTCTGAAGGTATAACAGGAGGCCAAATACTTAGTCCTTCCATCAGAGAGCTACAGTGATTTCAGTTAAATAATCATGGATGCAAAGTGACTACCTCATAGGGAATGGTAAGTTACCAGTTACGATGGAGACCTTGGGTTAAGGAATTCCAAAGCTTTACTGCTCTCTGGGCAGAGGGAATGACTGGGGGTTAGGAGGCATGGGAAAGAGTTCCACAGGACTTGGGGAAGTGGCTGAGCTGAAGTTCTCCCTCTACAAAAAAAAAAAAAAAAATAGTCTGTTGATAAAGTGTTCATAAGTGCTGAATCCTTAACAGGAAGTCTTCATCAAGACTTAGTTGGAATAACAGAACCCTCACAAAGTTAAAAACACTGTGACAGTGACACATTTTTGATGGAGCTACGGCTCTGGCTCTGGGAGAAGTGCTTTGCTAGGGTCACACAGCTGGTACATGATGGAGCTGAGAGCAGTACTTGAGTCTGTCCAATGCTAAATCCCATGCTGTTGATCCCAGTACCAAAGTACATTCTTCTCCACCTCCTGCAAAAGGATGTGAAATCCTTGAGCTCTAAAGGAGGTGGCCCTTTGCCTGAGGTCCACCCCACTGCCAAAGACACCAATGTGACTCTGAGTGACAGCCATTTTTTTATTCATTCAACAAATAGCTATCAAGTGCCAGGCACAGTTTTTGCCTTGGGGACACAAAACTGGACAAGATAGACAAAAATCTCTGCCCTTATGAAACTTACATCCCAGGGGTGGGTGTTTGCTTAGGATACTGGTTAGCATGCCCATATGTCATACTGGAGTGCGTGGGTTCAATATTCACCTCTGGCTTCTGACTCCAGCTTCCTGCTAATTCACACTCTGAGGGCAGCAGGTAGTCGTTGAGTCCATGCCACACATGTAGAGAGCTGGAGTGAGTTCCCAGCTCCTGGTTTCAGCTTCTCAGCTCTTGCAGGCCAGCAGCTGGGAGCTTGTTTTCTCTCTCTTAAATGAACTTTTAAAAAATCTTTCAAAGAAGCCTATATCCTAGTAGGAGAGAGACTATAAACACAACAAACCAGAAAAACAGATGGTAGGTTAGATGGTGATAAGAGCTAGGGAGAAACGTAAGTGGGGAAAGAGGTGAGGGGTACTGGACAGGATGCTGCAGTCGTTCTTAGATGGAGTGGCCAGGGAAGGCCTCATGAAGACGGGGCAAATGGAAGTAAGCCCTGTGCCCAACTTGAAGACTAGGGAAGAGTGAGAGTTCAGTGGAGGGCGGGCTCACTCTCCAGACTGGCTTCAGGCATGCAAAGCAGATGGGGATACAGTGGCCAGGAGCATGTGACTTGCACCCCTGCAACTGTAGGGACTGGTCTTCACCAAGGCCCTCGGTGCTGGGCTCTGAAATCGTTTCCTCATTCTAACCAAAGCCACACTTCCCAAGAATGGCTCGCAGCCAATGGCTGCGCTGCAGGGTTACGGAGGCAGGCCCACTCCTCGGAGACACCGGCCTCTTCCACCAGCCCACTTTGGCTTGAGAACTCTGCAGTGACCCTGCTGAAGCCAAGGCAGTCAAGTCAGCTCTTACCCAACTTCTCTTCCTCCCTTTCGTTGGGGTCACACTAGCATTGCTTCTTCCGGCCTGGGTTGGCGCCCACTCATTTTCTCTCACTTCAGCGTTTCTCCTGATCAACTGCATGCTCCTTTAATTCCATCTTGGCATATGCTTCTTGGAAGACCCAGATATAACGGGTTGGGGGAAGGAGGCAGAGAGAGAGAGAGAGAGAGAAAGAGGAGCAGGGCCTGGCTTTCCAGTGGTGTGTGCTCACTTGAGCTCATCCTGAGCTACCTTGGGTTGACGGATCCCACTCTGCAAAGTCCTCCATTTCTAGGCTTTTGCACTTTCTCTGATTTGTTTTTGTAATTTACTAGTGGAGTTCTTTTTAAGTAAACGACAACAACAACAAAAGCTCCGTGTTGTCTCAGCTAACCCCGGGGGCTGGAGGCACTCAGCCACATCTCCACACGCAGTGGAAGCTGATGACGGTGGCAGGGGGATCGGAGGCCAGATGTGGCGGTGGCAGCCGCCAGCCCCGTGGGAGGCTGAGGAAGGCATTAACGCTGGAGGCCATCCAAGGTAACGAGTGGGGAGGAAGGAGCAGGGCTGCCTGCAAGTACCTATCCCACACCCCCGGCCGGGGTATCAGTGGTGGGGTGGTGGTGGGGTGGGGGTGATGCATGGCGATTTCTGGAAGGGAAGGGAGAAGGACTGGGGACACAGAACCCCTTTGCAGGGTTCAGCAAGATCCGTCCTAGGCTCATTGACTTCAGTTTCCCTATTGGTTTTGAAGCCGAGTAAGTCATTTCCGGCTGTTCTGCAAACATCAGCTCCAATCGATGGCATCGGAATCGTTTCCTTGGCCCATTTGTTTCCAACAGCCAGCCACCAGCGGTCCCCACGCTGACTTCCTCCAGCGGCAGCTGTGCTCCCGGGGCTCCCTGGCGGGGCTCGGCAGCGCTCCCCAGCTGAGCAGCAATCACAAGTGCAGGCCTTTAATCTCTTGCTCAGAGGGACAAGGCCCTGGGTGCGCTTCCCTGAGCAGATTACAGGCGCTTACTGCGCCAGCAACAGCCAGCCCTCCTTTTCCTGGCCGTCTGCTTTGCAGAACAGCATTTCTGGGTTAAACAAGACCTTCCCTCCATCACAGCCACTCCCGAGCACTCTGTAAACCTCAGCAGCTGCAGGGAGGGCTGCCTCCAGCTTTCCAGGGGGAAAGGCCTCAAGAAGAGGCCAGGGGCTGGTCCCCTATGGTGAAGGCTCATGGTGGGTCTGGCTCCAGTGCAGCCCTGCCACGGCCAGACCTCCCAAATCAAGACCTGTCGCTGGCTTCCTGGGGCCTGCTGTCACGCCGACATCCCAACAAGCTCCCATTATCCATTCACCTATCTATCCACAGCTTTGTGAGTCCCTGATGTAGGAGCAGCACTACGCTACCCAGGGGGCACACAGTGCCCTGTCCCCAGTGACTCTGAAGAGAGGGCTGGCACTCTCTTGTCCAAACTGAAATGATTGTCAAGTCCTGGAAAACAGCATGGTGGGTCTGGGACCAAGGGAGGAGGGTCATTGGCTTTGTGATTTATTCTGCCTTCTTTTGAATGTTAACTGAGTCTGTCTACACCAGACAGTGCATCTTGTCCATCATATGGATTGTTCTATATGAATGACCACACACACACACACCAGTCAAGGAATGGCTAGGAATAGAAGCTAGATGTATAAAGTGAGGGCTCCGGGTGAAGTGGTAATTGTCCCACTAGAGGATTAGCTCCTTGCGGGCAGGAAGCTCAGGCTGCTTCGTTCACTGCCATAGCCCCAGCTCCCAGCATGAGGCCTGGCACCTACCAGATGCTCAGTAAACACTTGTTGGATGAATGAGTATCGGACAAGCTGACAAAGAGAGAGAAGAGAGATGTGATTTTAAAATTCAGATCAGGAGCTATAGTGTATTATTCATTAAAAAACAGAAGGTAATGATGAATGTATTTCTATTTATGGCTAAGTAAGAATGGTCACGGGAGGAAACACAGGCAAGAAAGTCACCAAGATAGGGAGAAGGAGACGCCGCAGCGGGAAGAGCAAGGTGCGGCCAGCGACGGGGAAGGACCACATTTCCTGCTTGCGTCTCTGACCCATCTGTGTTCCCTGGTCAGTGCCTCTGCTCTGCTACCCAATCACACCCTCAAAGTGACCCGGCTTATTAATATTTCAGGCCTCTGGGTCCCTCAAACAGTATGGCTGCCCAGCCTGGAAGGTCGGTGTGTGCTGGGGAAAGCACAAGGGTGGAGTGGCCTGGATTGTCCCACTCGGCCCTCGGCAGCGCCCTACAAGGAGAACACGATCCTCCTCACTTTATCCCTCGGGAAAATGAGGGCTCTGGGGGTCAAGGCAGTGTCCAAAGTCACACCGTGAAGAAGTATCAGAATTGGAAGTTACTCCACCTCAAATTGAAATTCAGTTCTAATTTTAGCTTGCCACCACCCTTGCAACTTTGGCCAAGATTCCCCATAGGTAAAATGGGGCAATCATGGAACACCTCCCAGTACAGCCCCACTTTCAGATCCGTCTATCCGTCAAGGCAGGTACCAGTCCTCCTTTGCACACATCTCTTTGCAGCTTGGAACCCTGTTGGGCAAAGAGTGAATCCAGCAGTCCCACAGTGGGCCTGACCCCTCCAGCTGCTGCCCCACCTGCACAGCTCTCCTCCACCCAGACTACTTGGTGTCCCCAGCCTTCAAACCCCAACCAACTAGGAGCCACGTCCCCCTCTGGGAGAACCCGTCTGCACGTGGCAGATTCTCAACTGACTCTTGCTGCAAATAGTGCAAGGTGGGCAGGAAGGGACAATCTTAGAAACACAGCCGAGGTGAGCAACCCACTTTCTTGCTTTTTCCTGTCCTCCGCATCCCAGAACCTGGGGTAGAGCAGCACAGCACCCATTTAGGACGGACGCTGCTGCCATGTGGCATCGCGGGGGAGAGGGCAAGTGAGAACAGAGGCCACAGAACTGCAGCAAGTGGCTGGGAGAGGCAGGCAAACGATTGATCGCCAGTGCTGGGAGCCGGCCAGGGCACCTGGGCAAGTGTGTTGGCAAAACAAGGCAGCATCTTGGCACATCTTCTCCTCCTGGGATTTGGGTCAATCCTGAGCTGAAGGACAAAACGCCTGCTCTCAGCTGCCCCAAGGGAAAGCTGAGAGTGGGGGTGGGGTAGTGGGACCGTGGAGGAACAGGTGGAGCCACCTCTGGTCCTGCTCTAGCAGAGTCCCAGGCTGCATGTGGCCGCAGGCAGCCGGGACACAGAGCTGCTGTGCCGCCATAAATGGTGCTGCGTTTTCCTGGGTAAGGCCCAGTGTTTACAAAGCCTTTCTCACTGTGGGGCTCATTTGATCCACACAATAATTCTGTAAGAAAGTAGGTCATGAACGATGCTTTACAAATGAGGAAACTGAGGCCAGATACACCATTCAAACCTGGAGTATATAGATTCTGCCTTCCGCCAAGACTACCTGAGAGAGAGAGATGTGCGCAGATGACACAGGGCCAGGGAAGCAGCACTGTCCTCCAGGAGAGGCCATGTGTCACAGTGGTTAATTGCACGTGTTTGCCGAGCCAGCATTGCTGGGCTTGAATCTTGGCACCACCACGCTCTCGCTGTGTGACCTTGGGCAGCTCGTGTGCTCGCTGTTCTCTAACCTCAATTCCTGTCTCTCTTCAAAAGGGGTTAGATAGCATTGAGGGTTTGGGGGAGAATGCCTGTGCTTCACGCTTGGCACCGCACCACACAACTGCACAAATGTTAGCTAGCATTGCCACAGTTAGCTGGAGCTTGCACTCATGTCCCAGTAGGCTGGACTGTGCAGGGCTGACCCCTTGCACCACAGGAGAGACGCTGCTTTCTCCAACTTACGAATCCCGGTCTGAGATGACATTCCCATGGGACACCATGCCACACCAACCCAGAGGAAGGGTAGAAGGGCGAGAGAGGGGGCTGGTAGAAGCCTCCTCCCCCAGGCTCCTTAGTACGAGGCACCACCTCAAATGGGGCTGCTTTGGTAAGAAATGAGGGTGGGTGAGACAGCAGTAAGGGTTGCTGGTGCTGGATCATACCCCGCCTTCAGCATCCTCAGGGGTGGGCAGGTGAGGGAGGTGGGATCAGAAACCATCCTCTGAACAAGGGACCCCCAACTGCTCTCTGCAACCTCACCAAGTCTGCTGTGACTAATCAGTCCTTGAACTGGCTTGTTCCCTCAGTTACATAGCAAATGGGGTGGGGGTGGGGCAGCCTGGGAGACAGATTCTCTAGCTCTTGTCCTCACTGCCTCTAGTGCTAATTCTGCACCACATATAAACCCTATTGACCCCTGAGCCCTTTTCCACACTAGCAAAATGGAGGTGATCGTTCCCTATGGGCTCACGTGCTTGTTTGGGATTACTCCGCAAATGGCACGGAAGGCCCTCACCCATGGGCGGGGCTATATTTAGAATGAATGAATGGCCAGTTCAGATCCAGGTGCAGGGCTTCTAGAAACAGCAAGCAGAGTCTGGCAGATCTGACCTCACATTCCTCGGTGCTGGAGAAAGATCAGGGGAAATGGACCCATATCCACGATTGCCCCCGTGTCCACCGTGCTGACTCCCCGCACCCTCAGGAACTCCACACACCCAGATTTTACATCACTCCTGGGAAAGTGCAGTTTTCCCATAGTATCTTTAACCCAGGGCAGAGTGCTGGCTTTTTCAGAACTCTGAACCCCCTTGGAGATATAATTAAAGCTACTGACTTTCTCACCCAGGGGCTGGTTTGGTGTGGATGCCCACTATGCTTTGTACACAGTTTGGAGGCCAGTGCAGACCTCCCTCAAGACTGTCCCTGGGTCCCTGGCTCAGACCACACCTTTGGACCTAGTGGGTTAAGGAAGTGGTGAGATTTTCCTAAGCTATTGAAGCAGCCTGTGAGTAACAATTATTTTTACCTGTATTGAATACTCCACACTTTGCCAAATATTTTCCAATCCACATCCTCACACTTCTTACAGCCAGCATGCTCATGATGAAAATGAGGTTTAGGCGAGGTGAGTGACATTTGCCCAAAGTCATGCAGTGAATGATAGCTACAGTTTACTACGACTCCCACTAGGAATTATAGATCCGTTAAATCTATTTTCCCAGCTATAAGGTTGACAATTATTATTATGCCCAGTTTGCAGATGGGGAGACAAAAGCTCAGGAAAGCTGAGGGTCTTACTAAGCTCACCCAACTCCGAGCAGCCAGCGCAGCCTTAGTGCAAAGCCCCACCCGGCTTGGAATGCAAAAGAGTATTTTTGTGCAAACAGGCTATTAGGTGAACAAAGGAAGGGATTTTGCTTCAAGGGAGCATTTGGGTAGTGTGAAGGGGCGCACACTGGCGTCTCTCCAGTGTGGAGCTGGGTGGAATGTGTTTAGATGCACCTGTCACAACAACCTGCCCAGATGCAGGTATCCAAACCAGGCCAAACCACCCCAGGCCCACAGAGCTGCCCGAAGAGCAAGCTCAGGGCCTACCAGGCACCCTGGTTCTAAAAGCCACGCCCACTTTTGTTCCTTGAGTTTTCCAGCACCTACTTGGCACCTGCCCTCTTGCCTTGTGTCCCACTCTGAGCCCCATCCCTTCCGCACCTGGTAACAAACTGAACTTCCCTTCTTTTAGAGCCCTGGCACCTTCGTCAGACGCTCTTTGAGCTCCTCCTCTGCTCTTACTCTTGTCCTCTCTGGGGTCTCCGTCCCTCCCTCCACACCCAGTCAAGCCTGTGGCCAGGCACATGCTGTCTCGCCTCCAGGTGGGGGTCAGACAGTAGTCTCTGGCTCAACAATTGGCTTCTTATGGAGCTGATTTGGTTGCAGTGAATCAGACCTGCACCAGTTAACCTCCGCTCCACTAGAAACCTGAGTCCCAGGTGCTCGTGTGTCTGCATTCCCATGCCTTTACTGTGCCAAGCCAAACTCCAGCGATGTGTGAGGCACTCGCCTGCGCTATGGTCACCGAGGCACAGGTGCACCCATTCCCACATTTATCAAGCACCTAGTGAGTGTGAGTCCAGAGCTGCAGTCTCGGGGCGCATAAAGGGAGCCAGCACTTTTTGGTCTCCTACATTGGTCTAAGCTCAGGGTTAGATGCTTGTCATAAATTCTTATTCAATGATTAAGACACAGTCCCTTAAAAAAAACACCTAGTGACAAGAAATATAAAACTGGTGTAAGAAAAAGAAAAATTTGGAGGTTCATGGAGGGATTAAAAACTACAACAATTGGAATGCATGATAGACTATTATGATAAAACAATATAACTAGTTAAGGGAGAGAGATTACACTTTTTAGGACAGGCTTATGTGCTAATCATTTGACTTTAAATGGTGTGCTCTGTGTTTGCATAGTGAATCACTCTCTTCGTAGTCATCTACACACTTGTTTTTCTTCTCCACCCCCAACCTGGTAAATACCTGGCCCATCACATGCCAGCAGCGGTTCATTCAAGCAGAAGATCAAAGCAGTGATATGGATCCAATGTATCTTGATTTCACTGTGGCATTTGACAAACGCTTTACCTGGTGCCCTTGAGGATACGATGTGGAAATGAGAACTGGGTCAGAGGACAGGAAGTGGAGTCATAGCTGGATGAGCAACCACAGTCAAAGAATGTTGATTAGATTTTCTGTGTCAAGCCCAAGGAGGCCTCCAGTGGCATGCCATAGAGCTCCGTCCTTGGCGCTGACCTCACTGGCATTGTTACCTGTGACTTAGAAGACAACGTCCAAGGTGTTCTAATCAAGTTTGCAGCAGACACGAAGCTGGGAAGCATAGTTACCACCACAGATGACAGACTGGAAATAAGAAATGACCTCAACAGGAAGGAACCTAGGGCTGAAACCAAAATGATGGAAAGAAACAGAGAGAAATGCAAAGTCCTGCATTTAGGTTAAAAATTAATTGCACAAACACCGGATGGGGTAGACCTGGTTTGGCAGCAGTCCATGCGAAAATGACCTGTTTATTTGTTGTTCTGCAAGTTGGCCGCTAGCTCAGCCTGGCCCCGCTGTGTCATGTGGTTGATACATGAGACTTAAAGTGAGCACAATCTTGGCTACATTAGGGGAAGGGAAGCATCTTTGGTCTAGACTACAGCAGGGCCTTGGGGTGCTTAGAACTGGCGAGTGCCGTCTGGAGCCCATGCTCACGTCTGGGCATTAAGAGTAGGAGGGACGTGGAGACATTGGACCATGCCCTGAGAATGGCAGCCAGATGGTGCACGAGCTGAAAGCTATGCCCGTTCAGAAGGCCCGAAGGAGCTGGGACACTTGGGGGCAGGAGAAGAGGCGAGCCAAGGGTACCCGGGTGTGGCTTCAGATACGTGGTAGGCGGTCCTGCGGAGAGGAGAGGGCTGCCTTGGCGGCTGTCTCCACTCCTGCCGTTCCCAGCGATGTTCGTCTGGGACCCATGTGACCCCAGTGCCTTCCCCATGGCAGACCCCCAGTTTGGACTCTCCTCCCATATTGCAGCAAAGTAAAGAGCTTGAAATAACTTGTCATCGCCACGGCAATCAGAGCCGCATCAGCCGTGAGGACTCGCCGGCCTCCAGGGGAGCCTCTCTCACTGCAGGCGCAGAGCCTTGGCGTGGGGATGAAGTGAACCCATGCTGCACGGCCGTGCTCTGGGCCCTCGCGCTCTCATCCATTTCCCGCGGGCAAGTCTGGCCTCTCCTCGAGCCGAAACGCTGGAAGCCAAGAATTAGGCAGCCACGTTGGCATGTACATCAGCAGGCGGGCCTTCCGGCTGACTGTGGTTCTAGGCTGTTCTCACTGCAGTAAGGTTCTCGGAAGGGTCCAGCAGGGCTGGCTGGCACCCTGCACTGGGACCTGGGCCGCAGCCCCCAGAATCCTAACGTGCTCCCTTGCGGGGCCTTACTCCCCCTGTTCTCTGTCTCTGAGGTCCTCTCTGGGACAGTGGCAGGAGTCCCTTCTCTGGGTCCAGGGACAAGGACCAGGTGGACCTCAGCAGCCATCTCCAGCCTTCCTGGAATGCCTAAGGCCTAACAACACAGACAGACTTCCTCACCTACTCCACTTCTCAAGACTGTTCTGTTTCTCCCCCCAGCCCCCACCTTGAGATGTATTTCACCTGAAAGGAGAAAGACAGAGAGATTATCCATCGACTGGCCCACGCCCCAGGTGACCACAATGGGTTGAGTCTAGCGCCCCCACACGGGAAGCTGGGGTCACGGGCGGCACCTTCACCATCTGCACTACAATGCCGGCCCTGGCTTTGCTCGGTTTGTTTGCCAGTTAGGTGACCTTGAGCAAGTTAGCATCTCACCTTTGTTCTCAGTGTCCTCGTTTGCAAAATGGAGCCAATAATGGTTGTCCCTCCAAGGATTAGTGGGAGGGTTTCGGGAGGTAATGCAAAGGACGTTCTGAGCACCTTGCTGGGCTCTGCGGAAGCGGATATTGCTGTCCTGGATTACTGACCTCACTGGGCAGAGACGAGCGAGGTGTGGGTGTGCACAGCGCTCCTCCTGGGGCAGTGATACCACACCCTTCTCTCCCAGCGAAGCACTACCAGAGGAAGGATCTGGAGTCTCCAGTTGAGCTTGAGAAGTAAATAATTTAAAAAAGTAAGCCCCTTTACTTTTTAAATGTGTGTTTATTCATCTTATGTATTTAAGAAACATAGAGAGAGATACAGACACATAGACCGAGATAGAGAAAGAGAGCTCTTATCCACTGGTTCACCTCCCAAACACCTGTAACAGCAGGGGCTGGGCCAAGGTCAAAGCTGGGGGCTGGGAAGTCAATCCAGGTCTCCCACGTGGGTGGCAGGGACCCAACTGCTGGAGCTGTCACCTGATGCTCTCCCCGTGTACACAGTATCAGGAAGCTAAAGTTGGGGGCAGAGCTGGGACTCCAATCCAGGCACTCCAATGCGGGATGCAGGTGTCCAGCCGGCAGCCCAACCACTGCTGCAAACTCCTAGCCCTATTTAAGGGAGACTTACTGATGGCTGTGGCATAGCTGAACACACTGTGGGGCACTGCGGCACCAAGCTGGAGAGGCCCTGCTGCGGATCTGCTTCTCACAACAGAGTGTGTGTATGTGTGTCATATGTGTGTGTGAGTGTGAGTGCGTGTCGGAGTATGTGTGTGAGAGTATGAGGGCATGTCAGTGTGAGAGTATGTGTGTGAGTGTGTGTGTCTGTGAGTGTGAGTGTGTGGCAGAAAGAGACAGAGAAGGAAAGAGACACACATACCCCTGGCATCACCCAGGAGATTTTGATTCAGTAGGTCTTAGGGGACCCTCAACTTCTTGCTGTATTTTCTGGAACTCTGAAAAGCACGGTTCCAGAAAATAGAACTCGGGGTTATTTATGGAATGCAAGCTCCTGCAAAGGAAGGCTGGATAAAAGGGACAGGTTTCTAAGAAGCAGAGCTCTCCGACTGTGGGGCAGACGGGCTGTCGCGCTGACTATCATGGGAGGGCCTCACACGAGGACCTCCCGGAGACGCACAGGCACAGGCTGTCCCACTGAGGGCAGCAAGGACCGGGCCGAGAGCCCGCCTCTGCCCTGCCGCCGGAGTGCCCAGGCAGCTCGCTGGCATGCGGGCTGGACTGGAAGTGAGTCCTGCTCCAGAACTGAGAAGCCGAGCTGAGCCTGGGACAAGCTCGCTTTCTTTCAGCGCTTCCTGAGGTTTGGGTGACAGGGAGGGGCGAAAGACTCAAGGTCAAAGACCATTCCCGAACTGCCCTGAAGTCTGGGGACATCCCTCGCTGAGGAGTCTGCAGCTTAGGAATCTGAGGCCGACAGAGCCCTAAGAACTCAGATTTAGAAGCCCCGGTGAGTTTGTGACCAAACCCTCACTAGGACGTCGGTCTCAACAGCTCTTCACCGCTGTGACAGCAGCCTGGGCAGCGAGGAGCAGGCCTCACGGGCCAGTGCAAACAGAATACGAGCTACACACGCCCTTGCAAATTTCCTGGTAGTCACATTAAAATTAGGGTGAAGAAGCCGGTGAAGCTGGTTTGAATAATATGTTTTTATCTGGCTCAATATATATGCCAAATATTACCACTTGGACAAAGTAAAAAATATTAATGAGCTGTTTTGCCTTCTGTCTCTTTTTGTATGGTCTTTGGAATGATGGATGTTACACACACTAAGGACACATCTCAATTCAGCCCAGCCACATGTCAGAGACTCACACCCACTTCCGGCAACAGGCTATCACCTTGAATGACCTTGTGCTAGATCCTGAACTAGTCTGAAAACTCCCCCGCCCCCTCCTTCCTGGCACATGACCTCAACCAGTTACTTAACCTTTCTTTATTTGACCCTTCTTCATAATCATGATAATAATCACTACTAAATAAAAATATATAGTAATAATCGTTTCTCTGTTGTGAGGCTGTTATGGGGAGTAAATGAGTTAATACACAGAAAACACTTCACATGGGGGCTGGCACACAGCAATGGGTCCAAAAGTCAACCTCGCCAGCTCTGTCACATAGGAAGGCTGAGGATAAGACGTGAGGAGTTACTAAGCTCCCACAATGCATCAGACTTGAAGCCAGAGATAGTGATTATATTACAGTCTCCAGTATCTCAGGGAATCATTGCCATGTTTCCGTGATGAGGCTCAGAGAGGTCATCTAACTTGTCCAAGGCCGCCCAGCAAGGATGCGGTGGAGCAGAGATTCAAACCCAGGGCCCTGGACTCCAAGAACCCTGTTCCTCTCATCGAACCAAAGCGGCCTGAGATGAAGAGAGGGGACCCGAGCTCTGGCAGCTCCTAGTGACAGCTCTGACCCTGACCTCCACTCTCCTCTTTCCACCAAGGGCAGAAGTGGGCGCATTGTGGCAGGGAGAGCCTCCCAGGATGCCTTCACGTTACATCGCTTTGGGTGGCTCCCCATGTCTGCCAGCAGAAACAGGTCCTGGCCCCTGAGCTGGAGACGCATAGAGTGGAAGGGATGAGGCTGACTCAGGTTCACCACGAAGACTGCAGAACCTTGGAACCCAGGGCTTGCCCACGTCCCGCCCGCTCTCTGTTCTCAGTGTCTTGAAAGAAGGTTGTGTGCGTCCTGCACAGGTTGTGTTCAGGTGCCTCCCCTGGCTGCCCCGCTCCCCCGAGACATACCCACTCCCCAGTCTGCAGGTGAGAGGTGAGCAGAGGAAACCAGGAGACCCAGGAACCAGGATCCAGTTACAGAAAGAAAGGGGGAGAGGGAGACAGAATGAGAGCCATCGAGAACAGCAATGCAGCAAAAAGGGCTTTTAGTGATAATGAATAATTAACATTTCTAATGATGTCCCGGCGACAGGAAGAGGCCAGCACAGGGCTCTGGGCACCACTGGGGATGACAGTGACCTCCAGGAGGACCAGCAGCCCGAAGCTCAGTAGGCTTCCCGAACCCTCCAAGCCATGCAGCCAGTGAGGTGCCCGCTGCTAAGACAGACATTGTCACGACAAGCCCAGGAGAAAGGGAGGAGGGGGCACAGTCGAGGGAGACGGGCTGCGGGCATGAGAGGGTTTCAGAGAATTCCCTTTCTGGGCTTGAGGTCCAGCTCCTGTGAAAGCCTGGCTTTCCCTTGGCCAAGGCGAGCCGCCAAGGGAAGTCGCGTTCAAAGACAGAGAAATTCCTAGGAAGCAGCAAGGTGCTGAGAGCCAAAGGAAAGGGGGAAGGCAGGGAAGGGAGCAAAGGCAGGCCACAGCGCATGCAGGTGGGCACTCTCCCTAGGAGCAGGTGCAGCCAAAGCCAGGAGCAAACGGGACCGGCTACTCGTCAATGTTATGGTTGTGGTGGTTATCGTGGACTGAAGGTGTCACCCCAAAATTCCTACACTGAATCTCTGACCCCAGTGTGACTAGCAGGGGATAGGGACTCTCCCAAGCAGTTAAGGTTAATGACGTCATAAGGGTGTGGCCTGGATCTTATAAGAGAGAGATCCCTGGAAATTCTCTCTCCTTGTGTAAGAGGACAGACCAGGTGAGGACATGAAGACCTCAGCTGTCTGCAAGCCAGGAAGGAGCCAAATCCGCCTGGATCTGGATCTGGAACTTTCTACCCTCAGAGACTGTGAGAAAATGGATTTCTGTTGGCCAAGTCGCTGGGCCCATGGTATTCTGTTATGGCAGTCCAAGCTGCCCAATGCAGCCGTCGTGACTGCTGAGAGCTGGGAGCAGGCTGTGCTCCGGGTTTCCAGCCAGCTCCGTGTGCCAGGGTGGGAAGCATTCCCGGGATGCCAGGATCAGGACAGCCCGTGTACGGCAGGCTGGCTGCCACCCTGGTCAGTACTTGTAGTTGTAGGTGGCCTGAGGGCTAGCGGATGTGTTATGTTCCATTTACATTATTTTATGTATTTATCCACTTCTAAGCTGCCACATTCCCAAAGGATGTGGCTGCTTTAAGCTCTTCTGCATGTATGGCACTTTGAGAATGCAAAGCGTTTTCGCAAACACATCTGTCCCGCCAACTTGAGCCAGCTCTTTGCTCGTCAAACCCGTGTCTGGCCCATCCTACGCTACAGGCCAGTGTGGCCTCAGCCAGCTGGAAGGAGCCCTCTCCTGCCAAGGTCCTGTGACCCAGGGAACCCTGCCACCCCCCCACCCCAGGCCAATGCCCAAGCCATCCCCTTCGAGCTTCTGATAGCCCCGTGTCCCGGGAACCATGCACCCCAAACCCCCACCCCCAGGCCGATGCCAAGCCTCCCCATTAGAGCTTCTGATAGCTTGGAGCCTGGGTGAGGCCTGGTCTTTGGCAGGGTTCATCAACATTTAATCCCTGTTTCTAAAAACACTGTGCAACATGTTCAGCAGCCCCTCTCTCCACCGCTACCTGGGTTTACTTTTTATTTTGATAGAATGCCAAACTTAGAGAGAACTTTCATAACTGTGTAAAAACCTCTCACATCCCCTTGACCCAAATTCACCAGTTGTTCACACTTTGTCCATGTGCTCAATACTTTTGTCTTATTTATTTATTTTTTAAAACATTTATTTTATTTAGAAGTCAGAGTGACATTCACACATATGCAGAGAGACAGAGAGAGAGAATTTTTTTGCTGGTTCACTCCCCAGATGGTTGTAATGGCTGGGGTTGGGCCAGACAAAGCCAGGAACCTGGAGCTCCATTGGGTCTCCCATGTAGGTGCAGAGGCCCAGGTTCCTGGCCCATCTTCTGCTGTCTTCCCAGGCATGTGAGCATAAAGCTAAATCAGAAGCAGAGCAGCCAGGACCTGAACAGGTGCTTTGATATGGGATGCCAGACATGAGTGGTGACCTAGCCCACTGCACCACAATGCTAGCGCCTCTTGTTTATTTTTATCTAAAAAAATAAAACAGGAATTAAGCTGTCCTGGTGTTCATGATACAGACTGACAGCAGGGCTGCTACAGTGTGTGAGTAAATGCATACGCCTGTTGGGAAACGCCTGTACATTTTGGCAGGCCAACAATGGCTCACTGATGGCAATGCGCCATCATAACACATGGAAGCCAAGATCAGGGTCGCCCAGGGCTGAGGGTGAAGGGGGGTTGATTGAACTGAGAGGCAAGGAAGGTTTTGGGGGTGATGGAAATGTTCTACGTCCTGATTGTGGTGGTTACAGAAATAACAGCCATTTGTCAAAACGCGTCCATCCAGATAGACACTTACAATAGGCGCATGTTATTGTGTACAGTTTACAGTTCAATAAAGTTGATTTTTTAAAATGCAACAATTTTTAAGAGTAGTGGCCTGTTCTAAAGCACCCAGCAGAGAAAAACTGAAGCCTAAAAAGTATGGATTTTGTGCCCTTAATTATCAGACACTTACATGGTATGTATTAGGCGCCAGGTCCCGTCTAAGCGCTTTGCAAAGCTGACTTGTTCAGTCCTCACCACAAGCCCCTGGCACAGAGGCTGCCCCAGTCCCCATCATACAGGTCAGCAAGAGAGGTCAGCAGGGGCCGAGACGGCGCAGCGAGCAAGGTCAAAACATGACTCTGAACCCAGGCAGGCTGCACCAGAGCTCCTGCTTCTGGACACTGGGCTAAGCTGGATCTTTACGGGATAAAGAAGACCAGGTCCTGTCCAAACACGGACTGTGCTCCAAGGCAGAAGAGCCCCCTGAGCTCCCGGGGCCAGCCAGTGGACACAGCAGAGCCGCTGGCCTTGAGGCTTTGCCGCTGAGCACCCACACGCACGCCCAGAATCTCCCAGCTTCCTCCATCTTCACACTCATCAGGCCGCCGCTCCCATCCCTGGTGCCTTCCAACTGCCCCGTTGTCGGAAGCATCCAGTGGTGCCTTGTAGCCTGCACTGGGGACAGAGCAGCTTGTCTGAGCCACTCTGTCTGCCCCTGAGAGATGTTAGCAGAAAACAGAGGGCAGTGTGTGACTTCCTGAAAGTCTATGACCCAGAAGCCAGGGCTGGCATCCTCGGGACCCCTGCTTCCCGTAAGTCGGGGCTCTACCGGGGGAGCACGGAACAGATCCGTGGAGCCCGGCTCGGCGAGGACGTCACTGGCCGACTCGCTGGGAAGCAGGTCAAGTTACTTCCCTTTGCAGGGTCCCAGCTTTCTCACCTGAAATATCGGAGGTCAGACCAGATCAGGAGTTCTTGGCCCCTACCCTCCCAGGAAGCCCACAGCTGTACTTCAAATGGCTGGGAATGCTCACGTTTGTGCATACAGTAAAAGGACCCAGAGGGCTCATCTAATTTCCGAAAGGGACCCCTTTCCCTCTAAAATTTTACATCACTTGGCGGCCAAGGTCTGGAAATTCTAGTGTTCCAGGGGCAGGCACCTGGCACAGTGGTTAAGACGCCACTTTGGACACTTGCATCCCACGTCAGAGTGCCTGGGTTCAAGTCCCAGCTTCACTTCCGATTCCAGTTGCCTGCTAACGCACGTCCTTGGAAGGCAGCAGACGATGGCTCCAGTACTGGGGCCCCTGCCACCCACATGGGAGACCTGGATTGAGAGCCAGGGTCCTGGCTTTGGTATGGTCCAGCTCTGGCTGCTGCATTGGTATGTGGGAAGTGGACCAGCAAATGGGCAATCTCTCTCTCTCTCTCTCAATAAAATGAAAATAAAAAATTTAAATAAAATTCTAGGACCTTGGTTTCAATGTACACTTTGTACCATGTACCAACCTGGAAGCTTCAGTCACAGAGAGTGACAAAGGAGATCCAGGGCATCAGTGACACAGCCGGGTCCACCCACCAGTGGATCCCCCAATTCAGTCACTCACTCAACACTGTAACAAACAGACAACCTGTGACCGCAGCTCCAGAGGCCCTCAGAGCTGCCGGCATCCCCCAGGGCCCCTAACTCAGTACCTGGCACAGAGTAGGAACTCTAAAAATATTGAATAAAACTGCAGTGAAGAGGGAAGCGTTATTAGGTGCTGGGAAAGGAAGGGCTGAACCCCCAAATCGGCAGACTCGAGTCTGAGTTTCAGCTGGGATGCACACAGAGCCTCTTCCTCTCCCGACCTCTGTTTTTCCATCTGGAAACTGGGGAAGCAGACTCTCAGAGCTCCACGCCCCCTTCTGGACTGGAGATTCCAGGACGTGAAGACAACCCGTGACCCTGCAGGTGGGGGCTGGGAAGGAGCAGTGCCCCAGGGCTCCCCAGTGCCGCGAGGTCTCCAGCCCGGGTGTCAGGGCTCTAGTGTTGCAGAATGAATCATTCTATTAGCAACTTCACACAACAGGGACTTCTTATGTCACGCCGTGGCCGTGGCCGTGGCCGAGGGTCGGGAATGCAGGAGCGGCTTCCCGGGTGGGTGGGTCTGGCCTCAAATTCTCTCTTGGGGGTGCGGTGAAGACGCAGCCGTCTGAAGGCTGCTCTGGGGCTGGAGGCCTCAGCTCCTGTCCACCTGGGGCTCTCCACGGTGATGCTGGGGGCGTGGCAGTGGTCTCCCCGGGGAGAGCGACCAGAGACAGAGGGAGGGTCATGATGACAAACACTGCAAAGTCTTTTTATAACCTAGCCCAGAAAACAATGCACTGTCACTCGCGCCGTATCTTACTGGTTACGCAGGTCAAGCCTGGTGTCACAGAGGAGGGGACTATGCAGGGCATGACATTGGGACAGGGGGTCATCTGAGAGGCTGGCAGTCACATTCAGATTGAAGCCAGTTCCCACAAGGCCCCGACTTAGACATGGCCATTGCTCGTGACTTTTCGGGGGGAGGGGGCAGTGGGGGCCAAGGGACCACCCTAAATAACTCAGCACAACCTCAGCGAACCAGACAAAGTGAGCCAGGAAGCTCACACAAGCAGCGTTTCCTTGATTCAATCACCCACACTGATAATTCAGTCCAGATACTGCGGATGATGATCAAGAGACAACCAAGAGGCAAACCTACTGCTATTAAAGATGGAAAGAGGGCCGGCGCCGCAGCTCAATAGGCTAATCCTCCACTTGCGGCGCCGGCACCCCAGGTTCTAGTCCCGGTCGGGGTGCTGGATTCTGTCCCGGTTGCCCCTCTTCCAGGCCAGCTCTCTGCTGTGGCCCGGGAGGGCAGTGGAGGATGGCCCAAGTGCTTGGGCCCTGCACCCGCATGGGAGACCAGGAGAGGCACCTGGCTCCTGGCTTATGATCAGCGCAGTGCGCCGGCCACAGCGGCCATTGTGGGGTGAACCAACGGAAAAGGAAGATCTTTCTCTCTGTCTCTCTCTCTCACTGTCCACTCTGCCTGTCAAAAAAAAAAAAAAAAAAAAAAGGAAAAAAAAAGATGGAAAGAGGGGCCGGTGCTGTGGCGCAGAGGGTGGAAGCCACCACATGCAGCGCCACCATCCCATTCAGGTGCTGGTTCCAGACCCAGCTGCTCCACTACTAATCTAGATCCCTGCTAACATGCCTGGGAAAGCAGTAGAAGATGGCCCAAGTGCTTGGGGCCCTGCACCCACGTGGGAGACCCAGATGAAGCTCCTGGCTCCTGGCTCCGGATCAGCCCAGCTCCAGCCATTGTGACAATTTGGGCAGTAAATCAGCAGATGGAAGATATCTTTCACTCTCTATTTCTCCCTTTCTCTGTAACTGCCTTTCAAAAAAAAAAAAAAAAAAGATGGAAAGAACCTTCAAAGGTCTCCATCCACAAGCTGTGGCCTGCACAGCTAACACAGTGTGAGAAGCTGTGAGGTCCAGAGGCCCAGGCCCATCAGTGCAGGACCCGCTGCCCTCACTTTGCTTAAGAAGGCAGGGAAGTAGAATAAAACAGTTTAGGAAGTTTTTTTAAAACTCATCATTTCTATCAAAGCAGCCCTTGTGCAGAACTTCCATCTAATTAGGAAATTAAATTAGCCAGACCATTTCACTTCCTCAGTAAGTGGGATTGCATTTCTTGTGGCGACTCAGCCTCCTTTCCCCATTCCCTGACATATCCGGCCCTGCCCCTGCCCCTGCCCCTCCCCTACCCCTGGCCTGGGGTCCGCAGAGAGCCCAGGGTCGCAGTGAGATGCAGCTTCCAGTCTCTGGCTCCTCACTAACACCTGGGGCGCCAGGCCCCTCTGAGCCCCTGTTCCTCTCTTAGGAAAGGAGGAGACCAGGGTGCGTCCGGATCTCCTTACCCTGTGCTCAGAGACTGCTGTCATCAGCCATTTTTCCCTCTCTCTCTCCCCCCGCCCCCACCTTCTGAAAACCGACTGCTTTTTCAAGATGCAGATAAAACGCTGTCCTCGCCACGGAGCCTCCCTTATCTCTGCAGACAGAAGTCATTTTCCCCTCTCTGTGCTTCTCCAATTAAGTTAATAGACGGTAACACATTGTTTTGTGGATTGTGTATAACACATACACACATTTTGTCACTGCTCTAAGACCCTAAGCTCTTTGAAGACAGGGGCTTGGTTCTTCCCATCTCGATATCCCCTAGCATTGCACTTAGCACGCACTAGGTGCTGGGGCCGGTGGCTTGGAGGGGGCCCAAAAGGTTAAACGGGGATTTTGCAGCACACCATGCACTGACTGCCCTTGGCCAGCAGGGGGAGCACGTTTGCTCCTTAAAGGAAGAAGCCAGCTCTGAACTGTTAGGCTGGTACCCAGCTGATGGGTGGATTTACTTCTGGGGCACAGAGAGGCTGAGGTCCACCTGACTGCGATGAGGGCAAGGATGAAGGAGAGGCTGTTGTTTCTAAGAAGATGCCATTTCTGTTGCCTGTTGGCAAACAGGGTCACATCCCAAGAGCAGAGAGCACCCTCACTGAGAAGCCTGGAGCGCTGCCGTCTCAGGCTGGGAAGCAGCGTGGAGCTGCCACGGGGATACAGCAAATTAAACACCATGGGGCGTGGGGTGTTCAGTCCACGACAAATTAGGAGATAGGGCATTGCAGCCTCATTTCCTTTAGGACACTTAATTGCAAAACTCTTTAATGAAATTACTGCCTTATTAAAATAGTTTCTCACTGAAGAGAGGGTCCCCAAAAGGTGATAGGATGCCAACAGGAAAGGTGCTATAGGGATTTCCAAGAGCTTTCTGTGTGTCACTGTCCCCACCGAGAGGCCAGAACAAGTAGGAAAGCCATCAGTTGGGTCGGGTGGCCTCGTTCTCTACCTGTCCCCATGCACCTGCATCACAGCCTTGGAGAACTAGAAAGCTGGGACCCTACTGAAGAGAGCTGTCTGCGGATAAAGTAGCTTTTCTCTGGAAGAACAGACACCTGCCAGTACCGTGCAGCCTGCCTGTCACTCACACAATCAGCTGTTGGAGTGTCTCCAAATAAATGGGTGGGCATTGTTTAGCCTGTGAGTGGCCCGTTTGGTGCAGATTGGAAGCAGTCACAATCTGGGAGTGTGGGATACCCTTCAGGGAGGGAGGTCGGAGGGCCGGCCTCTGGAGGAGGCTTTGGGCAGCAGGTGGTGTGGCAAACGTGGGCTGTAGAAGAGGGGGCCAGGAAACAGGTGACCGTGCTGAGAAGCGTACTGACAGCAACGGCTCCAAGATCCTTCAAGGACCCTGCTCCATCACCAGGCAGCTTCTGACCCTGTACCGCCGTGTTCCACCTGCCTAGTGAGTTGACAGCTTCTGTGCTAGACAGAGCTCGGTGGCGTGGCCTGGGACACCTGTTTCACCTGTCAGGGACTGAGTTCCGGTCTCCTGAGCCAGAACACAGGGAGCTCCCTCCGTCTCTCTCGTCTTGTGGGTGATGTGTTTGTAAGGATGTAGCTGGGCCTGGTTCACGTGAGCCCTGGTTAGGGGCCACCACCCACGGCTGCTGCTGTCATTGCTGGCACTGAGCACATACCTGGCCCTCAGCACACACTGGCTTTTGTAATTACAGGATCCTCCAGTGTCCAGCAGGGCCAGCCTGTGACATGGGGTCCCGCTCGTTATCTACATCAAGGTCAGCGTTTGGTCCCGAGCTACCTGATTAGGAGGCAGCGAATGGCGTTGAACTCCACCAGCAGCCCTGGCGACCCAGCTGAGCTCTGCTGTTCCATGGTGGCTGTGAGGTCAGAATTGCTCCCCTTAGGAGGCAACTGTAGGAACGAGAGATCAGGTAGAGGGGGCTCCTAAGTCACCGGGTCCTTGTGGCCAAGGCATGAAAACACCGGTTGGCATTGCAGCCACCACTGCCCGGCTATTGTGGCTCTAGGCACGTCACACGGCCTCTTTAATTCCCTCCCTCATCTGCAAAGACCATGCTGGTGCCCCTGCAGAGAGGAGGCCCTGTGCCACGCTCAGTGTCTAATGCGGAGGAGGAATCAGTGGCCATCAACATCTTTCCCTCTAGAACTTTCTATTGCCCCCACCCCTAAATAATGACCTAGAACATCAGAGCTTCGGGGAATTTGAAGGCTCATCCCGCTGTGTTTTGTTTCTCCAGATGAGAGGAGAGACGGCGGCAGGCCCAGAGCAGAGGCCAGGCAGCCCCGCGGCTCACCCTGCCGCCGTCCTGCACTCGCAGGAGAGGCGCTGTGGGCTCAGGGCTCATTTCCCCTCCTTTCCCTTCCGGGAGGTTGTGGCCTCCTCCCTCCCTCCCTCCCTGAGCGCGCAGCAGTGACGCTCTCATGACCAGTAGCCCCCGTGGCTTCTTCTTTCTGAGCCGCTGGTGTCTTCGGCCGTGAACTTGGTCTGTATAAGCGCTTGCACTCTGCTCAGCCTCAGCAGGCCTTAGGTGTTGGGCCTGGGTCTTAGCACCTCCTTCCAAATGCAGGATTCTAAATTCAAATTCAAAGACCCAGAGCCTGTGTCCTGGAGCCCGTCCAAGTGTGGGTGAGTGAGCGCAGGCACTTTATAATCCTGAGATGCTAATCTGCCTTCCCAGGTTCTGAATGTGGTGCACAAAGTAATAAAGTTGGGGAAGAGGATAGGTTCCAGGCCAGAATGACCAATTAAGCCTGTTTCTAAATGACCAAGAGCAATATCTGTAAGATACAAGCTAATTACAAGAATTAACAACAAGCACAGCCAAGAAAACTCAGACACTTCAGCTACATCAAACACCGAGGACCAGAAGTACAAACCGTCCGTCTCCTTTCTACTGCATCTGGGGGTTTACTGCGTATCTGCTGGGTTGAGCCAAGTCCTGGCTCTGGCTTCAGTTCCCGTCTGGTCCTGCACAAGTGGAGAAGGGGTCCAGAAGAGGCCGAGATGACGGGAAGCCACAGGAGGGATGGGAAGGCGTCTGAGGTGGTAGATAAAATACCTACCACAGGGCTTTTCTCTCCTGCCACCTTCCTGCTAATCACTCGGTAACCAGTGCTGGAGCAAGCGCCGCCCGGCACCGTGGTTCTGAGGTGCAGCTGCCCCTGCCCCAGGGAGCTGAGGCTCTCGGTGGAGCACGCAGACAGCAAGCAAACAAACAGATAACCTCCAAGGATGCCAAGCCCTCAGAAGTTGGTGGGTGCGAGAGCGAGGGACTGGCTCTGAGCAGGGAACGGCGCCTTGCAGGAGGCGACTGGTAGGAGCTGGGGCCTGGGTAAGGAGCCAGCATGGGTAAACCTGACGGAAGAGCGTAGGCAGAGGCACGGCAACTGCAAACGCGCCGCGTGAGGATGAGCTCAACAAAGAAAAAAGGTCAGAGTGGCGGCAGCCCGGTGAGCGGGTTGTGCCATGGGCGAGAGACAAGAGGTGGCAGCGTTCTGGTGGCGGCAGGGTAAGGGCTTAGGGCCAGACAAACCTGGCTTTGAATCCCAGCGGCATGACCTTGAGAGGTTACTTAAGCTCCAAGCCTCAGCTTCCACATCTTTGAAATGGGGACGGTGATGATGCACTTCACCAGATAGAGGGAGGAGCAAACGGCAGGAGCCCCTGAAGAGCGCAGCAGAGCACCTGGCACACAGGGGCCCCCACCTGGCACACAGGAGCCCCCACCTGCCCACTTCAGCTCTTAGGGCTTCTGAAGCCCGCTGCTCACAGGCCAGCTTAGGCCAGCTTAGGCCGCCACCACTGAGAAAGCCACCAGGTGGCGGTCTCTCAAGCTGCTCTGCTCAGCCTGGTCAAGACCGTTTTGTCCTTGCTCTCACCCAGGAAAGTGCAAAGGCCCAGTCCTCCACATGCAGGCGGGCACAGGGGACGGGACGTGCATAGGGGATGTTTTCTGATTCCAGCAAGAAAGGAAAGGGAAGGACATCAGCTGAGACGCGGACCTGGATCCAGTGTCTGTTTCACCTGGAGGCCGGTCGAGCTTGGCAGCGCACGTGGTCCTTCTGGTCCTCAGTTTCCCCATCTGCCTCCACCGCGGTGTTGTTGCGAGGCCCACATGAGGTCTGGTGTGTGGAACGGCTGCACACTCTGTCCAGTGGGTGTTGAGCGGAAGTCCCTGCTCTGCCACTCACTTGCTGTTTACCTAACCTCAGGCTTTTCATCTGTGAAATGGACACAGTAGCAGACTCCCAGGCTTGTTGGGGGTGATCAAATCAGTCAAGCACAGGTAGGCACAGCCTCAGGGCTGCAGTGGCTCTGGGGCAGGCGATTTCTGGTGGGGCGGGGCGTGCAGAGAAAGGAGAATGTTTGACTGAGAAGGAGACAACTGGAAACAAGCAAGCAGCAGGGAGTCCCACAGGCAGATGGGGCGGGAAGGCAGACCGCAGCCAGCCAGGGGAGCGCCTCCTGCCCACCTGTGCTCCAGGGGAGGGAGCTTGCGGGGTGCGGGAGGTGACCCATCCCCCGGCAGGCCGGCTCCTAGTCCTTATCCCTTTCCGCACGGGTTGGACATCAATTCCCTGCTGTATTGTAAGCTCCTTGAAGGCAGAGAAGGTCTTATTTATCTTTGTTTCTCCACCGGCCTAACACAGAGCCTGCACCTAACAAGCCTTGGACAAATGCTCGCCAGTGAGCCATCCATCCTGGGCCGTGCGGGAACCTATCACATCCCAGGAGACCCGGGGCTGTGCACTGAGCCGGAACTCCTCCGAATCGAATGCTCTGTCTGCGACCTGCGGATGCTGGCTACTCTGTGTTGATGTCCTCACCTGTCAGTCCGTGCAGAGCGCCGTAGTCACAGGCAGCAGGAGAATGGGCACGGGCACCGGCACTGGCTGGTTCTCCTGGCTTTCTCATTGCCAGTGACCTGTCTCCCCTGCATGCAAGGCTCTCGGGCGGGCGGCATGTGGTGATGAGCGCTGCGTAAATTGCTTAATGGCAGCAAGGTTGAAGGAGGAGTCAGAGAGACAGAGGGAGGGGCAGCAGGCATGAAGGGGCACCGCATGCCAAGGGAGATCAGCCATGCTCCTGGCCCTGGCTGGCCCCGTGAGACCTGGGGGAGGGGGTGGGGAGCCCCGCATCTTCAGGCACCTGCTTCTTCATCTCCACAATAGGGAAAACACGTAAGAGGCCTCACAAAGTCTGTGGAAAGTGAAATGAAAGAATAAGTTTATTTTGCTGCCAAACATTTGGGAAATCCATACCTATTCACATAGACCCATTTCCTGCCGTCAAGGACCTAGTGCTTGGCACACAGGCAGTGTTGAGATGAATATCCCAACGAGCTGGGGCTTTGTCCATGCTACAGCAGCCCTCTCAAAACGTTTCCACAGGGGCTGCAGTTGTGGCACAGAGGGTTAAGCCATCACTTGCAATGCCAACATCCCATACCAGAGTGCCAGTTTGAGTCCGGGCTGCTCTGCTTCTGATCCAGCTCCCTGCTAATGCACCTGACAAGGCAGTGGAAGATGGCTCAAGTGCTTGGACCCCTGCCACCCACGTGGGAGACCCAGATGGAGTTCCAGGCTTCTGGCTTCAGCCTGTCCTAGCCCCAGCCACTGGGGCCATTTGGGGAGTAAAACAGCAGGTGGAAGATCTCTCTCCATCTCTCCAGCTCCCTCTTTCACCCTGCCTTTCAAATAAATCTATTTAAAAAACAACAACTTTTCTGCACAGTACCATAAAGGTGGAAGAAAGGGGTCCCACAGGCCCCACCTGGGGGTCATTTTTATTTCTCACCAACTAGGTGACTACCATTCCCCCCTTGTTCCCTGCACTGAGCAAGCCTTCTAGTAACCATGGATACTCCAGGAGGATGCAGCACTTCCATCTGGGATACCTTGTGTTCCCAAAAGACTCCCAAGCATCCCTGTTTAAGGAGCCCTGAGCAAGGCCACAGCTCAGGGTTAGGGATCTGTGCTTAACATTCCAGTGGGCCAGCCACTGCACCCTGCTTCGCTTCTGCCCACTTGAGTCCAATGCACCCAACAGTCTACAATGTGCTTCTTGCCTCTGTGCTGCCTCGCCCACCACCCCAGCCCACGGCCCACTGGAAGCCTGTGGGCTCTGCCCAAGCCTCTTCCTGTTGCCTGTGCCCCTCACCTCTCGGGGACTGGCCCTGAATCCCCACCTCAGCCCTCACCCTCCTCAAATCCCACCAGGCCCGCAACATGGGGGATCAGGCGGCTGCCTCCTGCGCCCTCCTCCAGCTGCCTGCTGTGTGTGCCCCACACTCCGGGCGCCATCCCACATCCCGCTGGAAAAGCTGCCCTCCAGCTCCTAAAGACCTCCCGGGGAGCATTTCCACAACTTCTGTAGGAAGCTCTTTTTCTTTCCAACATCTCACAAAGCACGGGAGAAGAAAGCCCTTTTTCATGCACTCTCAGCTCCTGTCTGTGCCAGGAGCACGGGGCTGCCTTTATTCCCTACCAGTCTGCGCTGCACTTCAGCCTAATTCCTCATGATGTTCTCCCTGCCCCACCACACTGTGGCGTGGCTTCCGGTCAGCCCTCGTCTGCCACGTGCCCAGCTCTGGCTCAGCCAACGGGCACCTGCCCCTAGGCTGTGAGCAGACCAAGTCTTCCACTCAGAGGCATGGCTGAGCCACAGGTGGCCCTGTGAGCCTTTGGGTGTCCGGAAGTGAATCCACTGACACTGGGGGCTCCTTGGGGCCAAACCCTGCAGACAGGAGAAATGCAAATCCGTCTGTCTTCCGGAATCACACCAAGAAGGGATCCATTACTTATGCAACCCTGTGTGCAGTGAGCGAAGCAGCCCAGCTCTCTTTCCTCCGCTGTGCCACATCAGGCAAAGCCGCTTGGCCTCTCTGAGCCTTCCCATGCTAGTCAATGTCTACCTCCCAGGTAAGCGTTAATGATGTGCTCCTCATTCTGCAAGGTGCTGCACAAATGAAAGGGTTGCTCTGAGCAGAAATGAAGGTGGGGGCGGCCGTTGTAGGAGTACAGTGTGGCTGGCTGGGAGGAAGCGGAGGAGATGGAGGGAGGCAGGAGACGGTGCCGTCGGGCGGGGTGCGCGGAGGAAGAAGGGAAGGGGAGGACAGTTGCTGTCTGTGGAGCACTCTCTGCAGCCTCGCGCGTCGCGTGTGCTTCTCAGGCAGGGGCTCCCACGCTCCGTGTACAGACCCCAGTGAGGTTCTCTCATGCTCCTCCCCACCTTGCATCTCCTTGCGCATGCCAGACCTCTGGGCCCAGAAGCTGACAATGTGAGATAGTGGGATTTGGTGTCGGGACAAGGGTGGCATTTGGGGGTCAATCAGGGGAAAACCAAGAGGTGGGAGGGAGGGAGGGTGTGCAGCAAACCTGGGTTCACAAAGCCAGGGTGGGCGATCAGAAAGTGTCCCCTGTGAATTCCACATGTGGATTCTCCCTCCAGATGCCTCGGCTTTGGCCCACCTGTTCCCGTTAACCCCTGCTGCTGCCCCATCTCCTTCCTGGAGTGTCCACATCCTCTCTCCCTCTGCCCCCGCCCCTCTCTCTGTCTCTCACACACAGGCTCCTCTTCCATATTCTCGTGTCAGTGCTTGCCTCCTTGTTGATGACGAGACCTCCTTGCTCAGCCCAGACAATGAACACAGGCTACGCACGTTACCCCTCACCCTCGCTTTCTCTCTCTCTTACCACCCTTCCTTCCCTTCCTCTCTTCTCCCAATTCTGCCCTTCCTTTTTTTTCCCACTCTTCCCTGTTCACCTTTCACCCACTTCCCTCAGGATGAAACTGACAAGGACACCCCGAGCCCCAGAGCTCCCCAGCCGTTTGCAGCAGGTAATTGTCTGCCACCACTACCCAGTGGCCAAAAGGATTTTTTTTTCCAAAACCACAGCCAGAAGTTCACAAGTCTCAGAAACCTGGCTGGGTTGGGAGCTGGAGACGTCAGAGCAGGAGGAGCTGGAACTTACAGCAAGGCCTGCCCACCAAGGCAGGGCCAGGGTCCGGGGAGCTGGTGGGAGGGGGGAGGCCAGACTCAGGGCACGTCGTGGGAAGCTGGCATAAAGCAGCTGGCCGCGGCCAAGGAGATGGCTGGGGTCAGGAAGGTGGGGCAGCAGCCATCGGGAAGAAAAGAAAAGTAGCCAGACCCCAGGACCCTAGACCTTAAGGGCCTGGCTCACGGGGTGGGGCACCAGGCTGAGAGCATGAAATAGAGACCTGGTTACTGGAGCTGGGAGCGCCGGCTGGAGCCCTGTCAGAAGGGACAGGTGAGAGTCAGGCACGAGGACCCAGGACAAAGGCAGAGCAGGACCAAGGTCAGCAACCATAAGATTCTCCATGAAGCATGAAGCTTCCTGCTGGTGACCTTGGGCTCCAGGGAGCCCCCTTACCTAGGAGGGGTGCAGCTGTACAGTCAAGGGGCCTTCCAGGTTCCTGTCCCCCTCCCTGCATCACAGTCTGAGGCAGGCCGTGGACTGCAGAGCCACCCCGCCCACAGGGAGCCGTGAAACTCCACACCCAGGTTCGTGTGATGAGCGGACTTCTGCCTGCACCGCCGTCCCAGGCTCCCCCCAGCACTAAGAGCCTCTTACCTTCCTGACCACACACTCCCAGCATCCCATAATATCCTCCTCTGTCTGCCATCCCTTTCCCACTCCACTCTCTATTGGAAGAGTTTGCCCGTGGCGTGCACTCCCCGTTCAAGCCGTTCTGAGCGAACTCTCTCTGGCCATCTGGTGGACTCCTTCCCGTGGCTCCACAGTCCTGCTCCCGGACTTGTGGCTCCTGCTTGCCTCTCTCAAAAGTCCATCTGTACATCTGCCACTTATAACACGGGAGCTTCTGAAACTGTCTGGCCACTTGAAAAGCGTGTCCTCCTTGCAGGAAAGGGCCTACACCCTGTACAACTTGGCTCGAGAACGGGTTCTTTCCACACATTCCCTGAAGGCCTTCCTCGGTTAGGTCTCCCATTTCCTGCTATTGCTGTTTTCCACATCCTCACAACATTCACGTCTTTGGGGACAGCCAAACCTAAAATACCATTCCACAATCCCTCGTCTGCAATTCCAAATCCCCAGATCACTGGAAATTAAGATGATTTTTTTTCTTTGCATGTTGGTGAGAAAACCTGACTTAAACTAGTGTGAAACTACTTTATGCCACCCCCACTTAGTATAAAACTGCAAGTATCGAGGCCAGCGTTGTGGTGTAGCAGGTAAAGCCACCGCCTGCAACATCAGCATCCCATATGGGTGCTGGTTCGTGTCCCAGCTTCTCCACTTGCAATCCAGCTCCCTGCTGGTGACCTGGGAGGGGCAGTGGAGGAAGGCCCAAGTGTTTTAGTCCCTGTCACCCAGGTAGGAGACACAGCTGAGGCTCCTGGCTTCATCCTGGCCCAGTCCTGGTCGTTGCGGCCATTTGGGGAGTGAACCAGCAGATGAAGATCTGTTTTTCTGTCTGTCTCTCTGTCTCTGTCTCTCACTATATCTTTCAAATAAATAAATCTTTTTTAAAAAAACTCCATGTATTTCACTACAGAAATGTTAGATTCTACGCAGGTCTTCTCTGGGACGTGGTGCCTTTCTGAAGTGTCCCTGGCGGCAGGGCGGCAGACGTGGGCCTCAGGGCCTCAGGAGCCTCTCTGTCCTCTCGTGACAGATCTGTTCCAACAGAAGCATCGCGAGGATCTGAGGATCCTGGTCCTGCCTTTGCACCTGGAGGGGAGAAGACCGCACGTGGACAAGTCAGAGTCACGGGGAAATCCAGGACAGCAAACCTTCCGATTCGGACGAAAGATTATTAACAAGGCCCTTTGTGAAAGAAAGGACAGAGACTCGGGCATGGTCTGGAGCATTTTCTGTAGCTTTGTCTTGTCGACTTGCTGTGTGACTGGGGGCAACTTGCAACACTTCTCTGAGCCTGGACCAGAGGAAAGAGCCAGATCCTGAGAGCTCCTGCTCCCACAGACGATGAAGATGACTGAGACAGCGCATGTGACATGTCTGTACTTCCAGAAAATGACGTCCTCATAACCTTCCTAAGATTTTTTAAGTAAATGTGTTTCAATGGAATAAATGAATCAGCAGATACCTGCACTGATTCTGCCCAGTTTCACTCACGCTGCATTCTATGAGGCGGGAAAACATAAAATACAAACTCTGGACTTCAAGAGGCTCACGGCCTGACCCAAAGGCCAAGTTCAACGCACAAGAAACAATTAGAGGGACGAGACAATGTGTGTAATGGGTTGTCGAGATGTTGTAGCCCCGCAGGGTAGCTCAGCCGCACTCACTGGCCAGGGCAGTGCTGAAAGCAGGTGCAGGAGGTGAGACTTAGCCTGGATTTCAGAAGATGAGAAAACAAGGTAGGCAAGTGCCCAGAGGAGTCAGGACCAGGTTCGCTGAGGGAAAGCTTAGAAAGACCTCCCTAGGCTAGAGAAGACTGCAGTCAGTGTTGGGAGGAGATTTTTACCAGAGGTGGGTAAGCTGCATGTGGAGAATATGTGTCTTAGCTCTGGCTGCCAAAACAACCTCCCCTATTTATATCGGGTGCATAAATACCAGAAATGTATTTGCTCACAGTTCTGGAGTCTGGAAGCCACAGGTCACGGAGCTGGCAGGCCTGGCTTGTACACAGCCGCCCTCTCTCTGTGTCCCACATGGGCTGTGCCCTGCATGCCTGAGCAGAGAGGAGATCCTGGCGGCCCTGTCTCTTCTTATCAGGACAGCAGCCCTGGTTGATTACAGCCCCATTCTTCTGACCTTACTTAGCCTAGAAACCTCCTTAAAGGCCCTTGCCCCTAACGAAGCACATGGGGGATTAGGGCTTCGAAACAGGTGCTGCGGGAGGCACAGCTAGGCCCTCCCACAGCAAGGAGGGCGTGCCTGCCCAGTGTGGGAAGCCGAGATGTCTGCTGTGGGGCGGGCAGGGTCGGGGCTGGAGCTCTGAGTGCACACTGACCTGGACCAAGTGAATGGACGCGGAACACAGGAGAAGAATCGCAGATGGTCGGGGCCAGGACTGCCTGGCCCACTGAGCCCAGCCCTCACAAGCTCGCGTGCTGAAACCAGACTGCATTTCCCAGGGGAACTGCCCAGCTAGCACCTTCCCATCATCTGCATTCCTCTGTCCGTGCCCAGCACCCCGGCCTGTTGTTCCCATTGCCTGGCTGTGTGCAGGAAAGTGCGAGATCATTACAGACTTGTTTTGTGCCGAGAGCCTGCTCACATCTGGATGGTCGATGCTGATAATTACAGTGCCGGTTACTAAACCTGTTGGGTTTAGGTGAGGCGAGGCTCCACAGCTGGGGCTGCTGCTCACAGCTTCACCGGCAGGCGGGGAGGTGAGAACGAAACCAAGAAAAGTGTGCTCAGATGCTCGGGATGGAGTGAAACCGGTTAATTACCAGTCACTCGCTGTCTCTCCGAGTTGGAGTTTCTGGCTAAGGAACGTTCGTGGATCAGACAGACGATGACAACCTGCAACTTGTTTCCATGATAAGAGGGTGGCGGGGACCGCGATGCAGAGACATGAGTGTGGAGTCGTCAGTCACGTGCCAGGGCCCTGGAGGTGATGTGATCCTTCGGGGTGCAGAACAACTAGCCTCTTTACGGAGGGAGCCGGGGAGCAAGTGGCACCTTGGGGCTGAGTCTTTTGGCTGCCCCGTGAAGGTTCTAAACCTGGGTGCTGGATTAAGTTTCGATGGTCTATGACACACATACACCCCCACTGCAAGTCAGCACGTGTGTATGTGAGTGAACGTTTTCCCTAGAGATAGGCCCATAGCGTTTATCAGAGTCTCAAAAGTTTCATAAGGATTTGTGATCTCCAAAAGAAGGGAGAGCACCTACCACTGGCTGCCCCCTGGAGAAACAAGCCGACCCTGACAGAGCCCCAAGCCTCCTGGCCCCTAAAGATCATGAAATTACACCCAAGGGATGCCTGTGCCTCTCTCCTGCTGAAGTCCCGCCTGTGCTGTGGGACTCAGTCATTCCTGCCAGATTCTCAAAGGGCTGCACAGTCCCCGAAGGGTTGAGGACATGAACTGCACAGGAGCTCAGCAAGCTAGGGCTGTGTGCCCAGCCGCTCCTTGTCAGAGGAGGAGCACAGACCCGACAGCGGGGCGCAGCCTGGGTGCGCGTGGTTCTGCTCACAGGCGCGGATCACCGGGGCTGGCAGGAGGCGCCCACGGTAACACCTAGAGGCACTGTGAGACACCTGGTGATGGTGATGGTGATGGTGGCAACAGCGCCAACGGCTGGGAAAACGCCCTGGCTCCCTCCCTCGCTGTTGGCGGGCTCCCAGGTCTGCCTTTCTCTTCCCTTGGGGTTTCAGAAACCCCAAACATAACTCGTGGGAGTTCCAAATCCATTCAGTGAATACTTACCGGGCGCCCACTACGTGCCAAGCGGCATTCTAGGTGCAGACTTCAGAGTGTTATCGACCTAGGCCTGTTTCCTGCCCCGGACACGGGTATTTTGGGCAATGCTGACCAAGCGCGTTGTTCCAGAGCTTAGCCCCCGGGGCTCTTGGTCCGGAGAAGCAGCAGATGCCATCGCGCCCACCGCGACGGGCTGGGGGCGAGGGCGAGGAGGCTGCTGGCACGCACCGGGACCAGGGCAGGTGCGCCGTGCCCGCACCGGTGCTGCGGGGGGACGCGCCGGGCGGGGTGAGGCGGGGACCCTGCCGGCGGCGGGCGGGGGGCGCGGACGCTGCCAGAGCTCAGAGCGCCGCTGCCCGCTCCCCTCCCGCCCCGGCCGCCGCGAAGCTCTGCTCCCCATACTGAGCAGCTCCCGGGAGGCTCGGACACGTCCCCAGGCCAGATAAAAATCCGCTCAGCAGCGCGAAATCTCGCCATCAGCGCGGCTCGCGCGGCAGCGCGGCCAAGCCCGGCCCGGCGACGCCAGATCGCTATCTGGGGGGACTGGCAGGCGGCGCGGCCGCGGGCGGCTGGGGTTCGCCGCCCTACCCCCGCCCCGGGCCTGCCTTCCTGGCGCTCTCTCCTCGGGGAGAGCGACTTCCCGCCGGCCCAGGCCCGCGCGCCCCGTCAGGCGCCCTCTCGCGCCGCGCCAGGCCCCGCTGCCTCCTGAAGGTTACGCGACGCAGCGGCGGCACGAGGGGGGCTCCCGCCCTCGCCGCCGCCCACCCCGGTGCCCGCCGCGCCGCGCCGGGCCAGCCCGGCTGCCGGCTGCTGCCACCGCAATCCCGGCTCCTAAATCAGCGCGGGGAGGCGACCCCTTCCCCCACCCGGCTCCCGGAGCTCCCCGGGCGGCGATTGGCCGCGCGGGCGCCCCCCGCCCGCGGGCCCCCCGGTTCCAGCTGCCGCGCCATTGGCTGCGGGCCTCCGCCAGCCTTTACATAAGGCCGGGCGCGCTCGAGTGGAGTTGTATAAAGCGAGCGCGCGGCGTCGGGGCGGGAGGCTCGAGGCCAGCCCGGGACCGGGGCTGGGAGCTGCGAGGCGGCGGCGGCAGCGGCGGCGGCGGCGGAGGCAGCAGCGAGCGCCCGCGCTCCCACGCCCCCCGGCGGTGGGGCCGAGCGAGGCCCAGGATGGTTCGCGGCACTGACCCCGCTGTGAGTACCCGCTCCCGCGCCCCCACCCCCGGAGGAGAAAGTTTTTCCGGCCCCGCGCACCCCTCCCGATCTGCCCGCAGGGGTGGCGAGGATGCCGCCCGGAGCCGGGGAAGACCCGGCCCGCGAAGGCAAGCAGCTTTGCTCCTAACTTGCCAAGAGGCGCGGGACTTGGTGGACGCGCGGAGTATCCCCCGCGGGCCGAGGACGCGGCAAGCGCCTGGCTGGAGATGGGGGAGAGCCGGGAGCTGAGGTGTAGGGGCGACCTCCGGCAGCCGGCCGGGAAGGTGGTGTTGGAGGCGCGCCGGAGGTCAGCAGTTTGGGGAGGGGGCCCCGGGGCCGCGAGGGGGCGGAGCAGGTGAGGAGGGATGTGCCGGGGATGTCGCGGAGTCACCCAGCCTGGCAGGCTGGGCTCAGGGCCGGGGACGCTGCTGCGCGCCTGGCCGAGTGCCTTCGCTTCCCGGCTAGGGAAGAGCCCCGGAGGGCCGGCTCTGCGTCCCCGGGGAAGCCGAGCTGTCTCCCCGGCTCAGCGCTGGGTGGCAGAGAGCTTCAGGAGCCGGCCCCGCGCGCAGCGAGGCTGACAGTCGCCTTTTGCTGGATCGAGGTGTGGTCTCGCTTTCAGACTGTCTCGGACGAGCCCGCTTCAGGCATTCCAGGACAGCCCGGGGTTCCCTGTGGACCCCCTGGGAACACATGGAGGCTTTGATGAGGGCGTCAGGCCGGGCTTGGGGGCATGCCCAGCAGTGCAGCGCGCGTCTTTGCAGTACAGTAGTCGGGAGCTCTGCCTGGTCCCGCTTCCGCAGAAACCAACTCAAGAATCCGAAGTCATGCCAGGCTGGGTGGGAGCCTCGCAGAGTGGCGGTCAGACGCTACTGGGGGTGGGGCGGGGGGCGTCCTCCGGGAATGACGAATGAATATTCCCGCTGCCGCTGGTGGTGGGCTCACCGAGGGCGGACTCTGTGTACCCTTGGGGTGCATCAGTTCCCGGGCAGGACACATTCTTGAGTCGCACTTGAGGTGTCTTCTGGGCTGGGTCAGGACTCCCCAAGTGAAGTCAGTGGAGAAGGGGGCAGGGGTCTGCGGGCGTGGGGCGCGGCTTTGTGGTGCTTGAGCCAGGGGAGACCTTGTGTGGGAACAGAAAAGCTCTGGCGGGGAGATGTGTGACTGTGATGGCGCGGGGCGGGAAACACCCAAGGAGGGATTGGAGCTACTTGGGAGAGTCGCACTGGAGCTCCCTGGAGCCCCGGGGAAGGAGTGGACAGGTGGGAACATGGCGGTTGCTCCAGGGTAGTCCTCTAGGAAGCGTTTCCCCCCTCTGGTTTGGTTCCGAACATCTTCCTGGAAGCACACCCACCCAAGAGGCAACAGAGGGAGTTGGGGGTATGGATGCTGGCTCGGGGACCACAGTTAGAATATTCTAGCTTCCAACTGGTTTGAAGGGAGAAGGCTGAAGGCACAGTGGCGTTGACCTCTTGTTCATCTGCTCGCTTAGGGTTGTGTCCCTCACTTCACCCCACCCCTGAACATGGGCGGGTGTTCACATTCCCAGGATGTCAGCTTCGGCCTGGAGATCTTTCACGAGGGCCATCAATCCAAACCCCAACCCCAGCTCCATCTTCTGTCTGCCTGCAGTCCACATTTTCCTGCTGCGTTCCCAAGACCTTCTCGCCACTGGGGATTTGTGCAGCGAGATTCCTGCTTGTTGTTCCTTCTTCCCTTGGCTCCATCTGGGCTGCACCTGCTGTTCTGAGCTCTGGTGTTTATTCCTTGGCACCTTGTTTGGTTTAAGGCATCCTGTGGCTGCACAGGGCTTGCCCCTGTGACTGTGTGGGCCAGTGGCTTGTACAATTCTAGGGAGTGCCACATGGACTCATAGGGAGGACTCCAGATCAGAAAGGCGGTCCCCTTAAGCATCTTGTGGCAGCCTCCCTCTGGTTCTCCTCCTTGCTGCCCACTGAGGCTACGCCAAGCTTTAAGCTGGAGTAGGCTTCCTGGTGTCCAGTAGGGGGCGGCAAAGATACCTAGCTCAGGACCCCTGGCTCTCACTTCTTGCCCTTCACTGGCCATATAGTAGCTTAATGGTTTGAGCAAACTCAGGCCACAGCCCCCAGCCATCACTGTTGTCAGTGACACCCTTCAACCACATGCTTCCTGGATGTCCAGGGGTCCGGTGGCCTCGGGTGCAAGCAGGCATCCCCGAGAGAGAACTGGTGCATAGCTCCACGACTCTCTAAGATTGTTCCTCAGTACTTGGTGCCGGAGTGTTCTTCGAACTCACTGGAGACTCACAGGGCCCGAGCACGTTAGAGCAAGAGAGTAGCATTTAGGAGTATCTGCTCCGGCCCTGTTCCTTCCCCAGTAGGCATGCACACCTTCATTCACAGACGAGAAAGCTGAGGCCAGGGCCCCTGGCCAGCATCTTGCCCAAGGTCCCCTGGCTGCTGGGTGGGAGGGATGGGATGAGGTCCTAGGAGCCCCAGGTCTGTGTTCAGAGCTGTTTCCACCCCGGGGATCTGCGTCCTCATCACCACGAGGACCGCGGGGTGCCCTCTGTGCAGCAGGCACTGGGGTGACCGCACTTGGCTGGTTAGTAAGTCGGAGGAAATTTCTTTGAATCTCATTCAGAGCAGCGAGGTGAGGAGCAGATAGGTTCTTGCGACGTTCGTACTCAGGTCATAGAAGGTCCTGACTATCCTTTGCCTTCCTCCACTAACTTTGCTGGATATTCAAGTTGCCTTTTAGGCAGATGTGCACCAGCTGCAGGTTTCTGTCTGTGTTTAGGAATCCTCAGTGCCCAGTCCCTCACCAGGGTCTTGGCACCCAGGCCTGGAGCCCTTGCTCTCCTCTGCAAGACTTGCTGAAGTGGGCCTTTCTGTCCCGCGGCCATGCCACTGCTGCTGGGCCCTGCGTGGACTGGAGAGTTTGTAAAGAGTGTTCACCTATTTCCCCCATCCTTGCTGCTTCCAGCTCAAGGTCAGAGTCCTGGGCTGTTCTATTTTTTTGCAAAATTCTCATGTTCAGGTTTCCTGGGTGACCTGGAGGACACTGCCATTCCCACTGCCCTTTCTTCTGCTCTGGGAGTCTAGCCGTCGACATCTGAGCTGGGCCCCGGGAAGGAGGCCGCCCCCTCTGCTTTCCTTGGCTCACCCAGCTGCTTTGCACACCCAGCGGCCTTCCTCTGGCTTCCCCGGGAGCCCTGGCTGACTTGGCAGCCTACCCTCACAGGACCCATCGTCACTGCCCCACCAGAAATCTGAGAAGCAAATCCTCTTCTGTCTCTCAGGCTCAGCCAAGGGAAGATGCTGGAGTTTCCTTATTTCTCTCCGACTCACAGACGGGGTGTGTGGTCCCCGTCAGGGACAAATGGAACACTGGGGAGCACCAGCAACCTCTTCTTGAGAGGTTGTGGCTGGAGTCCTCACCAGCCCCCAGCCTTAGCCAGAAGAATGAGCCTGCTTTCTACTTCTGGATAAGACTGAAGGCATATGAAATATGACCAGGGCACTAGCTCTCTGGGTTTTTGCTTTGATGGGGGAGGGGTGTAGAGTCTGAGACCTTGAGAAAACACAAAGACGCCCCTCTTGAGAGCCCCACTAGAGGGCTGACACTTGCCCAGGTCTCATTGTAGAGCTTGGACTCCGGTGTCCCCATCACTGGCTTGGGGACCCTGGACAAACCCCTTGACCTCTGCCGGTGTCACTTGCCACCTCAGCTACGTGGTGAAGCTGGCAGCCCTGTGATGAGCGTAGGGTAGCAATCGAGGAAGGCAGTCCATGGTGTGCCTGGGCTCTTGGTCTGCCGGAAGGGCGAAGGTCCTTGCTGTATCACCGAGAGCCCCCCTGGCTCTTCTCTGGCTCACCAAATGAGGCTGAGTGTCCAGGTCAGGGCAGCAGCCTCCGCTTGCAGCAACATCTGGGCCGGTGGACAGAGGCATCCTTGGCAGGCTCCCACCTTCCCACACCTCAGAGTTTTCACTTTGGGGTTCTGCCTTTCTTGGGGAAAAGGAACGTTCTAGGCCCTTGGGTAATTCTGAGCATGGAGGAGGGCCCTGAACTATCGAGTCCTCAGGAGGGGTCTTTGTGCTGGGAGAAGGCTTCTTGGAGCCCCGTGATGCAAGAGGGCTGACTCCCACTGAGCTTCTGCTGTGGAGCTAGGCGTCACAGCCAGCCTGGGGTCTGCTAGGAATCTCCCAAGAGCCTGGCGTGGTTGCTTAGGGGACACAAGCCTGTGAACTCTCCTGGGGAGAAAGTATGAAATCGGTTGGTTCATCATCACAGCAAACACAGCCTGGGCCGCTTTATGGATTTAAGCAATGAGAAGTAGCAGAGGACTGGGACACTGTGTCCGGAAGGTGTGAAGGAGAAAAGGAGGCAGCGCGGAGACCTTTCTCCCTTTGAATCACTCGCGATCTTGACCTCACTGAAGTCCTCTGGCAGCCACTGGAGGGGCTGCAGGAGACGTTGTCATTGTTATCCTGGGGTAGAGACTGCGACTGGCATCCCATGGGAGGAGAGGCCAGGGATGCAGCTGGCCATCCTGAGACACACAAGTCAGCCCCACAACCCAGCGTTATCCAGCCCTAAATGTCACTGTTGCCAAGCTTGAGAAACCCTGAACTTGAGCTTTGCAGCATCAAATCACGGCCCATTAGAGGTGGATGGGGGTGAATTTTAGACATATTCTCATCCAATTCTCCTGTTTCATGGCTGAGATGGTGAGATCCAGAGAGCAAGGGGACCAGCCAGGGTCACCAAGCAAGCGAGTGGCACCACGGGTCAGCTTTCTCCCAAGGCTGAACTAGCCCAGACTGCCCCAAAGTTGTTGCCGAGATGAAAAGTGAGCTGTGAAAACACTTGGAAAATTATGAAGAGACTATTATTACTATTGCTATTATTAAGAATTTGGGAGTTTGGAAAATTCTATTTCTGGCTGTGCCACTGACTCATTGTGTAATCTTGGACGAATCTTTCCTCCTCTCCTGCGCCTCTCTGTGAGGGTATGTGGTGGCGGGGTGGGGGAGGGGGAGTTTTAGCAGTAAAACGTACAGCAGAATTGTTATCTTGCCCTGCAAAAACTCTACACGCTTAAAAACAAGGATAGAAATGTTTCTTGAAAGAAGTCATGTTGACTTCGTAAAAAGCAAAGCGTTTACTTGGACAGATTCCAATACCTGGCCCCTGTGAGTTGGTTCCAGCCCAGGAAATCTGATGAACATCCGGAGGAGAAACTGATAGCTCCACAATTGACAGGCGGCTGGATTTGTCCCCACTCCCTGCGGGAAGGGGAGAGGGTGACTCCTCTGCACCCTTTCCTGCTCAGGCAGAGAACTTCACGGAGGCATGGGAAGGCGGGGCCCTAATTAGTAAAACCTTGTTTACTTAACAGACAAATTCTTAAAGATCTCTTCCTAGTGACATTTTGACATATGACTTTAATTAGCTACAGAAAGAGAGTGCAAAGAGTGTAAAATGACCCTTTCTATTGTTTTCTGTTACTCTTATCTTCGTTTGCACTTGACAAGTACGGTGACAAGGTCGTGGAATCACTGCTGAGCTCAGGGGCAGTCCTGGTGACCAGAGATGGGGCCTCACGCCCTCCCCCGCCTTCCCTGGCATCAGCCTCCACCCACCTAGAGAGCAGCCACAGGGTGTCGAAGGCTCCTCTGAGGTCTGTCTGTCTGTAGCACAGGTGCTCATGGGGCTTGCAGCACAGGGCCCAGGCCTGGCACAGGCAGTGGAGCTCTGGTGGAGTTGGTAGGAGCAGCCCGATTGGGGTCTCTCAGCCTAGGTCTTTCCACTGTGCTCAGATTGGAGGTTCAAAGTCACTTGAGGCTCCTCTCGGGGGACTAAGATTATACCACCTCCACTTTCCACCTGGGGGAGGGGCAGCACCACTCTCTAGACCCCTGCTACGAATTCTGCCTGTATGGAGGCAGGTCCCTTAGCACTGGTGAGCAGGCCTTGGAAAGCCAAGTAGTTGGGCCACGGGCTCTTTCCCAAAGTGATGTCATCTTCCCCTGCACCTTGGTGTCTAAAATCCAGTTCTTTCTTAGAACTAATGATCACGCAGCTGTCGTCAGAGAAGCTGTGCAAATCCAAAGAGGCTTTGTATGCAGGGAAGTGAGCGTTCCCAAGCAGGAGACTCGCTGCCTTGCAGACGGTGTGGGGAGAGGCTCTGTGTCAGTTGTTCTCCGTTACGAGTTCAGTGCCTCGCGTGGCACTTGGCATGTGGCTGCTGGGTGGCTGAACAAATGAATGAGTGAATGTGGGTGGCCGTGCAGGGGCAGAGGCCGTCCCTGGTATTCAAGCTGGCCTCCAGACTGGCCTCGGTCGGTGAGGACTGCTTCCCTCTGGCTTCCTCCTGGAGCCAGTGTTGGGCCCTAAGCCTGTGTTAACCACCTGTAAAGCCTCCACCAGTCAAAGCAGGGTTTGTGAAACCCACACAGGGTCCACTCTTGAGATGGTGGCCAGCTCTGAGCCTTGAACAAGGCCAAGCGTCTCTTCCTCTTCACCCTCCTCTGCTGTTTCCACTCCCCCTCCCTCCCACTTCCCACTACGCCGCCGCAAGGGAGCTCAGTGCAGGTTTACCTTGCTTTAGGCTGTGAGCAGAGATGAAAATTTAGATTTCCACTGAAGACAAACCAGGGAATGAATCATTACTTCACAAAAGGGTTCCCAGGGGATGCTTTTAAGTAGCAGGTCCTCTGATGCCTTGCAAATGATTGAGGAAAACTCCTGACCCTTAGACGCATGGGCCTGGAAAAGAAATTTGGAGGTCATCCAGTGCCCCGCCCCGCCCCCCTTCAGAATATCCAGACCCCCCGGCGACACTGCCCCTCACTTCTCTGATGGACAGACTACACAAACTGCACACCGCATACCTCAAATCTAAAAGACCCTTCCAGAAACGCAGCTCTGCTCATGTCTCCCCAGCCTCAGAACCTGCCCCCGGTGGGACCCCATGCTCCTGCCCTTGGCATAGCTGCCTCCATGCAGCGCTGCACCTGCAGCCTTCTCCCCATCATCCCCCGCCAGGCACTGCATTCCAGCAGCAGCAAGTGCATGTCTAGCATGCGAGCTGTCACACCCGTGCCTTTGATCCATGGGCTCCTCCCTTCTGGAATCCCGATTCACCATCTCCGCAGAGACTTTCCTTCTGCCCTTCCACTCACTGCCCTGACCAGCCCGGCCCTCCCAGGCCTGCAGCTGGGCTTGGCATCTGTTGTGTCTCACCCAGGTGGACCATGGGCTCCTTGAGATCAGGCACCATGCCTTCGTCATCACTTCTAAATATTTGAAGAATTACTGTGTCTGTCCAAGTAGACCAAGGAGCCCTGAGCTTGGAAAGCAGTATTTAAGGCGTCAAAGAACCTGCTGGGCCCTAGATAAATTAGTAACAGAAGCAAGCCTATTCCTCTAAGTCTTGTAGTCTAGAGCTTTCCATCCAACGCTTGGCAACTACTCGTGGAAGGGGAGCACCTGGCAGCCTGGATCCCATCGCCTGCTGTGTTTGTTCATTCAACAAGCATTTATTGTTGGTGGTAGTGGTGCGGCGGCTGTTGCCATTACCTACCATGTGCGAACTTCTCTGTGCCAGTGCCTACCATGCAGTCATCCGGTCCTGTCTCAGAGCAACCTGACAAGTCTTACTTCCCACAGCGGGAGGTCAGAGCAATTAATAGTCCTTATTACGATTATTACATTGTGCGTAAGGCTAGGAGACTCCATTTGTCCTCTCACTTTCAGAAATTCCGTCTCATTAGCCCACCAGCCTCCAGCCTGGGACCCCTGAGTGGTCATCCACCTTCTCCTGGAGCAGGCCCCAAGCTCCTGTGAGTGGTGAGTGCTGCTGCTGGCACCGGTGGCAGAGGCTGTCTCCAGCTACAAGGGAGGAGGGGGATGCCCAGGACGTGGCGCCTTCTGGGTGGTGGAGAGTTTGGAGGTCCGGAGTTTGTCCTCCAGGCTGGCGGTGGGGAGGACCAGCACAGGGGATGGGCTGAGAAACTGGGAACTGTAGCACCAAGTGTGTGTTCCAGGAGGCAAGGACCATACACTGTTCTCAGCGTTTCCCTCGTGTCCACGGCAGTGCCTGATGTAATAAGTACACAGGAAATCATGCATGCACATGTGGAGTGATGGCAGCCTCCAATGTCCTCACTTGGGCCATAAAATTCTCCTTCTCACCGACCTGTCTGCCTCCAGTCCAGTCCTCTCCTGGCCTCCCCCACAAGCCCCGCCACCGTGTCCTCTCCGGCCCACCACTCTGGCCATGGCACCCCCTAACCCTTTTGGCTCAGGTCTCTCATCGGGCCTCCAGGATCTTGTCCAGTCTCCTTAGCTGCAATCCTTCCCATCAGAGACCCTGGCCCCACCCCGTGCTCCAACCACACAGAGTCTTCATGCATGGCACAGACCCGTGCTTCCACCATGCACCTGCTGTCTTCTCAGCTGCTGGAACACTGTCTCCCCTTGGGCCCCTGGCCAGCTCCCTATTGCTCTCTCACATGCCTGCCCCTGATCCCCCAGGCACAGGACCTTGCTTCTTTCACTGTTCCCGAAGCACTTGGTTTAAAACGTTTGTGTCAGTGAAAGAAACTATTTAGCGTAGAACAGGGGTGGGGAAACCTTTTTTCCTGCCAAGGGCCATTTGGATATTTATAACGTCATTCGCAAGCCCTACAAAATTATCAGTTTAAAAATCAGCCTGCTATAGATTTATTGAACTTTGAGTCCCGCCTGTGGTTGCCTTGGCAGGGCCAGGCTGAATGATCTCGTGGGCCTTAGATGGTGAGTATACGTTCCCCACCCCTGGTGTGGAATATCAATTCTGGAGCTAGTTTGCTTAGATACAAATGTTGAATCTACCGTGTGCTGGCTGTGTGACCTTGGGCAAGTTGCTTAACCAGTCTACAACTTAGTTTCTTTCTCTGTAATTGTGACCTTGGGCAAGTTACTTAACCAGTCTACAACTTAGTTTCCTTCTCTGTAATTGAGAACCTCACAAATTCAGTAGGAGGAGTCCAGGAGCCATCTGTGTGAAGGGGCAGAGCAGTAGTAGAAGGTGCCATGCTTATCGTCACCCATTCCTCCCTTGGTACTTGCCATGGGCATAAGGCTGTGCCTCAGGCCGCGTGCACCAGGCTAAGAGCCTCACTGTCTGCCTCCAGTATCTGGGCCTGTGATGGGCTGCAGAGCCCCACGGTCAGCTCTGAGGTTTAGCAGGGGAGGCAAGAGGGCTGGGGACAGCACCGAGCAGGTGTTGCTGTTGCTCAGGTGAGGGGAGAAGGGGGCACAAGGACAGGGCAGCTTGGACAGAGGCCCGTGGAGCAGTGTTGTCTCGGTGACCCAGTGGGTGAGGAAGATGAGGAACCAAGATGACACCAGATTGCCAGCCACTGGCTGTGCTGGGATGTGAAGAGCATCCGACTTCCTCCTTGGATTCAGGGCAAATGAGGGGAAGCTCAGCAGATGCAGGTGAAATGCCGCCTTTGTGCACAGACAGCTGTTTGGCAGTGCAGGCTTCCTTCCATTTGGGGTCCTTTAGGCTGGCGGACGCCCCTGCACCTGCCCACGGCAGGCCTCCCCAGGGTGCAGGCAGTGCCAAGCCTGCCTGGGCAAGCTCAGCACATGGCAGAGTGGCCTCACGGGGAGGCAGGTCCGGGGAGGGCTGTCCACATCCAGGGTCCGGGGAGGGCTGTCCACATCCAGGTTGATGGAAGCAAGGAGGGGGCAGGAGTGTGGCTGCTGTCCCAGATTGCTAGTCTCAGCACTACTGATGTTCTGGGCTAGAGAATGCTTTGTTGGCGAGCTGTCCTATGTGTTGTAGAATGTCCAGCAGCATCCCATCCCCCACCCACTAGAGGCCAGTAGCACCTCCTTCTCTGTTGGCAACACCCAAAAATGTCACCAGGCATTGCCAAATGTCCTCCTGGTAGCAGGAGCAGCAAAATCTCCCTGGGTAAGAATCAGTGCCCTCCAGATGGACGCATGGTGCATGGCACGTGAGAGTTACCTCCCCCCGTGACCTGGGCCAGGAGCCTCCTGATAGGCAGTCCTGGAGGCAGGAGGGCACCACAGCTGCCTGCTGTCTGCCCACACAGCTCCTCCCTCTCCTCCTCCTGCCTCCTTGCTCGGCTGACTTCTTAGCATCCCTCCATGTTCAGCTATTGCACCCTCCCTCTGGGAAGCGGGGCCCAGCGGCTGGCTTAGCTCTCTTGGCGTACCCCTGCCCCACGCCCAGCACTCCTCATCCCGGGCTACAAAGGTCGAAACACTCAGTCCCTGTGACCTGGCGCCCAGCTCGATGCCAGGCCCATGGCAGATACGCAGGAAGTGTTGCATGGGTGCGTGAGCCCGGGCCGCCCTGTCTGCCCTTCTCCAGCGTGGCCTGGTTCTGGGAGCTGTTTACTGGGTCTCCTGTGCACCTGGTGTTCCTGCTGCTGCCTTCCCCCCTCGTGCTCGGCTCTGCCACAAGTCTCTGAAAAGGTCTATGTTTTCTGCTTGTTCCCAACATCTGAAGCATTCAGGCCTCTTGCTTTTGTGAGAGCTCGGGGTGTGTCCTTGGCTCTTCTGATCATTGCACAAGAACTGCTTGCCCTGGAAAGTGCCCCCGAAGCCTCTCCCACAGCTGCTTGACCCTGCGGCAGAGAACCCGGGTTGCCTGGTTACCACTTTTCAGACCCAATTCACAAAGTCCTGAAGCCACAGAAAACTGAGTTTGGCTGCATGTGACTCACAGCCACTGTCAGACTGTCCACCCTGGCGCAGTCCCCGTGAAAGTAAGACAAACAAGCAGCCAGCTGCCTCCTGTCGGGGCCCCCAGGAGGCCTTCCCTGTGGCTCACTTAACCCTTGACACCTCGTTACAGATGAAGACATCAAAGATCAGCCAGGGCAAGGGAGGTGCCCAGTGTCACTGGCTGGTTGGTGGCCGCTTTGGGATCCAAATCCGGGTCGCTGACTCCAGGCTCTGGACCGTCTCTCCATCCTGCTGAGGATGGCTTACGAAGTTCGCCTGTAGTGCAGCTTTAAGAAATTGTTGTGACAAGCAATTCATCTCACAGCCTGAAACATGCATCCTGCCACCCCCCCCTCCCCCGTCCTGGGGCGCACTTTCTCTCCCGCTCCGCACGCCTGCCTTGCGGGAGCAGCCCGCCTGGCTTGCAGAGGCCTGGTGTCTTCTGGGCTCGCCTCTCTGCCCAGGCTCTGCCTTCGGGATGTAGCCTCCTGGGGACTTCTCTGACCCAGAACAGCCTTCCGTTGGCCCTGCACGGGGTGTCAGACCTGAGCTTGCACAGCTGCCCAGCTCCCTGTTGGGAGGGCTCGCTGAGGGCAAGGACCGAGTTGAATTCATTGCCACATTCCTAGAGCTCACTGCCTCTCCAGCACATAGTACAGAGCACGCAGCACGAGTACTTAGCACATCCTAAGTAGTACCCCGTGTACTACTCTGGTGCTACTGCTGGGGAGGAGTACTACTCACATACTCTTCCACCTGCTGGATGCCCCATACACAAGCATTCATGAGCGTTCAGTTCACCCTCCTTTTTCATCCCGTTTTTACCCTTTCTACCTGTTTGCTGCAGGATTCTGCTGGGCACTGTGGGCTGACCAGAGGTTCCTGAGCCAGCCACGCCGGGCGCGAGTCACCCAGGGCACCTGCCGCTCTGCTGCTGCTACTGGCCGGATCTCCCTGCTCTGCTTTCTCACCCAACTTCATATCCCCTTCCTCCTTTGACACTCTCTAGCTAAATAGATTTTCTTCATATACTTCAACAAGCCGATGATGAATTCTGGTAGCAGAAACATTTTTCACTTGAAATCAGATTGCATCTTGCACTCCCATCTGGGGACCGGGAGTCTGGGGCAGTGGTTCTCGACTCAGAGAGCCCCAGAGCATCACCGGGGCAGCTTCTGAAAAGACACGGCACCTGCACCCCACCCCAGACCACCTCAGCCAGAAACTAGGTGAGGGATGTGGGCGGCAGCGTAGTTGTAAAAACAACCCAGGTGAGCCTGGGGCAGCCAGGGCTTACGGCCACAGGTCCAGGGCTTTGGCACTGACAGGGAAGTCTATAGACCAGCAGGCGAGGCTCGCAGCTGGTTCGAAGCGCAGACTCCCAGGCCGCTCCCCAGACTGCCGGAACCAAAACCTGCACTTCAACGAGACCCTCGGGTGATGGGTGAGCCCAATACCATTGGAGGAGCACTGCTTTAGAGAAAGGACCGTTTTTAAAATACCTGTTAAGTATGACAAATTGCAAGCACTTTCTGCTGATTCACACTATCATTGGGACGTACTCCTTCCTTCCTTCATCTCGCAAATATTAATAGGGCACTGCCTGTGATGGTTTCTGAGAACACCCTGGCATGCCTCTCCACCCCAGCCTGCAGATCCCTGCCCACGCCCGTCTGGGCTCTGCCCTTGGAGGTGCCGGTCTCCTTGACCTGACCCTTTCCGGTTCCACTCCTTCCTTTCTTCTCATCTCTTCAGAAAATTGGAGTCAGAATCCATCTTTGTCATTCTCTGTCAATTGTGATCATTTGACCTTGAGCCGAAGACAACTAGTGCTTGGAGTGTGTAAAGACAAACCGGACCTGGGCAGCCCTGGGATTGATTTTAGCTCCTTGGATCCAGAGCTGGCAGAGAGGGTTCGCGCCCCGCTCTCCTCCCTTCACTGTGGTATACGGCCCAGCCTGGTGACTCTGAGAACTGTAGTGTGGAACTCTGCTCTCCGGTGTGTGGTTTATGGACCAGCATCCGCGATGCCACATGGGAGCTTGTTAGAAAGGCAGAATCCCGGGCTCCACTGCAGAGTTATTGAACCAGAATCTGCATTTTAATAAGACCAGCAGGTGATTCATATACACATTAAAGTTTGTGAAGTACTGAAGCACTGGGATAGAATAGTGTTTCTCAAATGTTGCCGTATACTAGAATCACATGGGAGTTTTCCGAAACACCACACCAGGAGCAGGCGTTTAGCCTGGTGGTTAAGATGGCCACATCCCACGCATCAGAGTACCTGTGTTTCAGTCCCAGCTCTGGCTCCTGACTCTTAGAAATGCAGGCCATGGGAGGCAGCAGTGATGGCTCAAGTCGTTGAGTTCTTGTCACTCACCATGGAAGACCTGGAATTGTGTTTCCAGCTTCAGCCATGACCCAGCCCTGGGCACTTTGGGAGTGGACCAGCAGATGGGAGCTCTCTTTGTGTGTGTGTGTGTTTTTTTTTTTTCCAAAAATAAAAACAATTATTTAATTAAAAAATCCCATGTCCAGGCTACATCCTGTGCTAATTAAGTGAGAATATCTTGTGATGAGATCCAGCCATCATGTATCATTTTAGTGATATTTACGTGTACAATTCAATGGCAGTGAGCACACTGTTGTGCAACCATCAGCACCATGCATATCCAAACCTTTTTCATTATCCCAAATCAAAACTCCACGTCCATTAAACACTGACTCCCCATTCCTGTCTCCCTCAGCCCCTGGTAACCATTATTCTGTCTGTCGCTCTAGATTTGACTGCACTGGGTACCTCTTATAATATTCATCCTTTTGTGACTAGCTTATCTCACTTAACATAACGTCTTCAAGATTCATCCATATTGTAGCATGTGTCAAATTTTTCTTTTTAATGTCAAATAATATTCTATTTATATGTTTATCCGCTAAGCCATCCATAGACACGTGGGTTGCTTCCAGCTTTTGGCTATTGTGAATAATGCTTCTGTAGACATGGGTGTACATATATCTGTCCAGGTCTCTTCTTCCACTTCTTTTGGGCACATACGCAGAGCTAAAATTCCCGGATCCTATAGTAATTCTATTTTGGATTCTTTTTTTCAGTAACTGCCCTCCAGTTTTCCACAGCAGCTGCACCATTTTGCATTCCTGTGAGTAATACAAAAGTTCCGATTTCTCCACTTTCCACCAACACTTATTCTTTTTTAAAAATTAAATTATAGCCATTTTTATGGGTACAAAATGGTATCTCTTTGTGGCTTTGATTTGCATTTCCCTTATGATTAGTTTCATGTCTTGTTGGCCATTGTGTATCTTTGAGGGAAATAATTATTCAATACTTTTCCCCATTTTGAACCAGCTTGGTTTTTGTTGTTGTTTCTGTTGAGGTGTAGGACTTCTTTATATATTCTGGATATTAGTATCTTATCGGATGTATAATTTGCAAATATTTTCTCCCATTCTTTGGGTTGCCTTTTCACCCTTTTGATGATATCTTTAGTGAACAATAATTTTTATTTCGATGTAGTCCGTTATCTTGTTGTTGTCATCTATATTTTTGGTATCTTATCCAAGAAACCATTGTGGGGCATGAGAATTTTGCAAAGCTCCCTAGGTGATTCCAACCCACTGCCGAGATTGAGCAGCGTTTCCCAAATTCTAATGGACATTCAAATTACCTGAAATCTTGTTAAGATGCTTACTCTGATTTATTAGGGCTGGGTGAGGCCCAAGTTCCACATGTCTAACAAACTCCTAAATGAAGCCGACGCTGATGGTCTGCAGACCGCTTGGCAGAGCCAGGGTGCGGAGGAGCATGCCAATGACTGCCCTGAGAGGAGCTGGTAGCTGTCCGCGGACCTCCTAAGCTTCCTCACCATAACTGTTTCCCCCTCCAGCATCTGGCTAGCCCAGCACTCACCTATGACTTCCCCCTGGTACTGAGCAGGCTCATGGGTGTGTAGGTGCCTTGGGTATGGCACATGATGGAATGTGGAGAGCTCCCTGTCCCCGGCCAGGCCATCTGCAGGTGTGCCCACATTGGATGCATTCGAGATCCACACTCGTGGTGGCTTGCTCCTCTCTGACCTTGGCCCCTGGGAGGAAACTGCTGCTGAGCCCTCCGAGAGGCTGTTGTGTTCAGAGTACGCTGAGCGTGCTCAGCGAGGGAAACCACACAGCTTGGTCTGGAGTTTACAGAAGCCAGGAGGGGAAACTGCGGAAGAGCTGCTTCTTTTAAAAAGAGCTTTCATCCATCACAGAATTTTCCAGCCAGAAAGTTCTATGCAAGGTTTCCTCCCAAACCTTCATTTTGCAGGAGAAAACTAGGGCCCCAGAAGACTGGGACTTGTTCAAGCTCACCAAGCAAAATCGAGGGGACCCGTAGGTACACTCTTTCTTCTTTCTCTGGGCTCTTTATCCATAAATAGACAACACAGGGGAGCTACTTCTCTCCTGCGGCTCCTTTGGTCAGCAGTCTTACCTGGTGGAGAAAAGGTAAAATCCAAGAGACTTGCGTCCCGATCAGATCAGTGCTTCTAGTGGCCTTCGTTAGCAAATTTCTTCCAGTTACTTGTGTTCCTTCGAGGAACCTGCTTCCCTGGTAGTGGTGACCCAAATTGCAGGCGTGGTGCCTGGGCCAAGCTGCCTAGGCTCTAGGAGGCTTGCCCGAGGCCACTTCTCAATCCGGGCCGGTGGCGGATGTTGTAAGCTGATCACAGTACTCTTTTCAGCCCCTGCCAATCACCTGGATTTGGCTCTCGAGTTGCAGCTCATTTGCTATCCCTGCAGTAGAGGTCAAATCTTGAGACGTCCGCTGACCTGAAGGTCCGTGCTGGTCAGCATGTCCACACTGGCTGTTAAATCTTCTTTCCCTCCCCGTTCCCCAGCCCCTACCTGCTCACTAATCCAATCACGAGTTGCCTTTATCCAACCAAACTTCCTACAAGTTACAGAGCTCAAGTAGTGATGCATTTACCATTTACCACCCGTCAGGCAGCCCGGTAGAAGAAGCTGCCATGTTCCGCCGTCTCTGTAGGTCGGAATGACCTCCTGATGGTCGTGCACCACCCACCGTGTGCCTGGACCTTCTACAAGCACCTCTTTCTTTCCCAGGAAGGCTCATCTACGGCAGATTCTTGCCCAGTAACTGGGGCCCTGCCCCTGCGGCTCTCGCCAGCCTCTCCCGCAAGGCTTCTGCCTCGTGTTTGGCTCCAAAGGCAATGCCTGAGCCCTGCGTTTTGGTCTCTGGGTCCTTGAACTGGAGCACGCTCGTTTGCTGGCAGGAGTTCTGTCTCCATCTGGGGAGACAGTCTTCAGATCTTCCTTGCTCAGCCCCTCATTAAGACATCAGCCTCGCTCAGCCCTGCTCTTGGCCGCCAGCTGCACTGACAAGCCAGCAGGAGAAGCGCCGTCAGGAGGAGGGTTGCTGCCTTCTGAAGGCAGGAAGGTACCGCTCTGCCTGCTGGGACAAGACCCGAGTAGCCTCTGTGGCACTCATTGCAGCGGATCCTTAGAACACTCAGCTCTGAGTCGTGGCCCGCGGGCAGAGTCACAGGGTGGCGCCGTCTGTAGCCCTGCTCCTGCTCGCAGCGGGTGGAGTCCTTCCTCCTCCTTGGCCATTCTCATCCGTCTCCTGGGTTCTTGCCATCAGCTCCCATGGCCCCAGGCTGCTTGGCAACACCCTGAGTTATGTTAGAGATATAATAATGAATTATACAATGCATTATACATAATTAATTTATAATAAAACACGCACGCAATGGTTTAATTTCTCCAAGTGAATGATGTGCTGCCCGCCAGAGCTGCTGGAATGAGTCCCCTAACTGGCTGCCTCACGGTGTGGAGGTGGTGGCAGGCTGCCCTGGGGAGGGACATTGTCTTGGGGAGCCAGCCAAGTCAGGGATTCCCCCCACGCTGCCTCTGGGCGTGTCCTGCAGAAGACGAGGCCTCACTGCCATCTCTCCTGGTTCTAGACCTGGATCCTCACAGGGGCCTGGCCCTGCCTCGGTGCTGGTTGAGATCTGTCATTTTCTGCATCTTCTCACTCCTTCTCCCGCGGTACAGGAGATGCTTGCACATTTATACCGTCTCCTCCCTTCCTTCTACAAATATGCAGTGAGGGCCTGCTGTACACCCTGTCCTGGCCTTGGTGTGCGTCGGTGAAAGAAGCAGAAGCAAAGATCCTCGCCCAGGCGGGGCTTCCACTCTTGCAGAGGGAGACAGACAGTGAAATCACAAGTGGAAGGAATAAGTCAATGGGACCGCGCTGCACAGGGATGGGCACTGCGGGAAGAGAGAAAGTGGAGCAGCACAGGGTGCCCGCGGTGATGGGGCAGGTGCGGTTGTCAAGAAGGCGCTCAGGGCAGGCCTCCTGGAAAGGCCGCAGCCTGGGGCTTACCAAGGCCACTGGGAGGAGGACAGAAGTGGCCCTCGTGGGTGTGCCTGGGCTGGTTTGGCTGCAGGATCTCTCGGTGATGCTTGTAACTTTGGGTTTCAGATGTTCCGGATGTTACTGGGCCTGCTGCTGCTGTGGCTTCTGCCCCCCACCAAGGGGTCCCAGCGGGCTGAGCCCATGTTCACTGCAGTCACCAACTCCGTTCTGCCCCCCGACTATGACAGCAACCCCACCCAGCTCAACTACGGCGTGGCGGTCACCGACGTGGACCACGACGGGGACTTTGAGATCGTCGTGGCAGGGTGAGTGCCTCCGCCCTGAGGTCGACAGAGGGGCTCGTCAGCTGTGCTGTGCTGAGGCTGTGTGATGAATAAGGCCCAACCCAGTGACTTGCACCAGCATACGGCCCGTTCCCCAGTCTGTGGTCAGCCTAAGCTCAGTGGCAGCTGGCTGGGTGCATCTGGGGTTGTCAGGGGCTAGGGCCTTGCCTTTCCCGGTAGCAGGAGGTGGGGATGGAGGGTGGGCAGTTTGGGAGAAGTAGGTTGGATCCAACGGCTTCCCAGGGGGAGAACTGGCCCTCTCTTCTCCTCGTGGTTATGCTTCCATGGTTATGTGAATGTTACTTTCTTCCCAGTGGGGTTCACGGATTTTCAGATAGGAGGAGAAAGTGTGGGCGTCTGGCACAGTGGTTAAGATGCTGCTTGGTCCCATGCTGGAGTGCCTGGGATCATGCCTCAACTCTTCTCCTGGTTCCAACTTGCTGGGAGGCAGCAGGTGATGGCTCAAGTGCTTTGGCCCCTGCCACCCGTGGGGAGACCCAGGTTGAGTTCCCAGCTGTTGTGGCTATTTGGACAGTGACCTAGCAGAAGGAAGAAATTCTCTCTCTCTGTCTCTTGCTCTCCCACTCTCTCCCTCCCTGACTTTCAGATAAAAGAAAAAACTGAAAACCAAAAATAGGAGAGACTTAAGGGTGACAGGCATGGTAGAAGATACTCAAAGCTGCCTTTGCACAGCACTTTATGTAAGCTAAGGAAAACATTAACTACCCACTTCCAAGAGGGAGGGAGAAGGAAATTAAGAGGGGTGGGTACACGTCCCCTCGCCATGCCTTCACACCCACTGCTCCCTCTGTCCTGAATGCAGCAGTGCAAAGCAAGAGGGGCCTGGGACTCGAGAACTTCTGTTCTTGCCCTAGATGTGCACCTTTCAGTTGTGACCTTGAGCCAGTCCTGCCCTCCCTCCCTGAGATCCTGCCCTGTCATCCAAGGAGAGGTAGCTGCAGTGCCCTGTTCTGAAGCCTCTGTAAGCAATGACACATGACAGTGCCTTGTAAATTCTGCCAATCACCAGTGATAATGATGATTTATTGAGCATTAACATGTGCCAGGCACCATGCATTGTCTTATTTCATCCTCCTGACAACACCAGGGTGTATGGGAAGAGTCATCAAAAGGTTTATGGAAAATCCATATTTTGAAAAATTTATGCACAGATTTCAATTTTTTTTTACCAAAATAAACTTATCTTTTGAAAAAAATTAAGTGTATTTATTTGAGAAGCATAGAAACAGAGAGACACAGAGCTCCTGTCCTCTGGTCTCCCATAAAGTGTTGTGTAAAGGCAGCTTTGAGCACCCCTTCTACCATGGCTGTCACTCTCAAGCTCTTCCTATTTTTTATTTTCAATTTTTTTTTCTTTGAAAGGGAGAGAGAGAGAGAGAGATGCCTTCCATCTACCACTGCACTCCCCAGATGCCCACAAGAGCCAGAGCTGGGCCAGGACAAAGCTGGGAGCCAGAAACTCAATCCATGTCTCCACACGAGTGGCAGGGACTCAAGCACTGGGGCTGCCGCCTGCTGCCACCTGGGATTACCAGGAGGCTGGACTCAGAAGCCCTAGCCCTCTGATGCGGGATGCAGGCATTCCAAGTGGCCTCAACTGTGAGGCCAAACGCCTGCCCATAAACCTACCTTGCAACTCCATTCCTATGAACTATTCGATGTCCCCTCATACTGTCATGTCCATTTAGAGAAAAGGACATTGGGGTTCCCAGGCAGCAGGCAGCTTGCTCTCTGTCAAGTAAGCACTAAGTGGGGGAATTAGGATTTGAGCCCCAAGGCGTCCCAACTCTAGGGCTGCCAGACTACACTGCACAAAGTTTAGTTATCGCTTGAAAAACCAGTCAGCCAGCAACAGCACCACTGGGGGCCCAGCCGCCTCATTCTGGGAGGCCCAAGCTTTTATGGTAGCACTGAGCAAAGTACCTGTAACATGATTTGCAGAAATTGTATGTTACGGTAGAAAGCATTGAGCTTGGAATTGGAAGACCTGGTCTTAATTCTAGTCCTACTTAACCCAGTAGTTGTGAACCTATAGACTCCCTGAACTCCACAGACCCACTTTTCTTTTCTGTCACATGGACATCTTATAATCCATCTCACTCACCCCACACCAGTCGTGAGTGTCAGTGGTGGTGACATATGGAGAGGAAACTTGGAGAAGTGCATTTTTCTTTTCATTGATTCATTTATTCTACCCTGGGGTGAGAGAGGTACTGGATTCTAGACCTTCTAGAAGATGTAGTTCCAGTAGACCTTTCTGTGATAATGTGGATGGTCTCTGTTGGAGCTATCCATGACAAGTTCATGGAAAATGGAATTAAAGATAATGCATGCTTCCCGCAAGCTTTTTGAAGCCCCCTTGTGTGGTACCCACACAAGTGGCTATTTGAGTATGGTTCACAGATCAAGGAACTGAATTATTAATTTTTAAAATTTTTAATTAAATAACTACATTTCAGTTGGACAGTGTAGTTCTGAGCTTTTAGGAGGAGAAACGAAAGAGCAGAGGATGGAAAAGGGAGAAGTAAAAATGGTAGAAGTTGGCCAGCGCTGCGGCTCACTAGGCTAATCCTCCACCTGCGGCACCAGCACCCCGGGTTCTAGTCCCGGTCGGGGTGCTGGATTCTGTGCCGGATTCTGTGCCGGTAGCTCCTTTTCCAGTCCAGCTCTCTGCTGTGGCCCGGGAAGGCAGTGGAGGATGGCCCAAGTGCTTGGGCCCTGCACCCACATGGGAGACCAGGAGAAGCACCTGGCTCTTGGCTTTGGATCAGCGCAGTGTGCCTGCCACAGCAGCCATTGGGGGTTGAACCAATGGAAGAGGAAGACCTTTCTCTCTGTCTCTCTCTCTCTCACTGTCCACTCTGCCTGTCAAAAAAGAAAGAAAGAAGTGGTAGAAGTGACCCTTCTTTCTTATGGAGGCCTGGGCAGAGTTGCGGCCACAGAGCTGGCCCATGTTGAGTTCTGAGTCAGGCCAAGTGGGTTTCCCCACCTGTCCCCAGACCCACGTGCTGCCTGCCAGAGGCTCTGGTTAGAGGACTGGAATGCATTTCTGGGATGTTCTGGCTGCCCTTGCCTCCTGCTGGGTGACCCTGGCCTCTCCTGGAGATGGAAGCAGAAAACAGTGCAACAAACACTCTCCCCTTCGCCTCCACCTGCCGCCCCAGCAACAGCGTCTCCAAGTACGTCCTCCTTTCGTCTCAGACTGTGGTATAATCTTGCATTTACACAAATTAATATGGGAAAAATGAGACCTGAGATGCGAACACAAAGTCTCCTTGTGCTGCTTCGCCCTCCTGTCACCCAGCAGGAGCTCCCAGGCCTCCCCAGGTGTGAAATCTCTCACTGTCTGCACAGGAAAGTTGTCTCTGAGTTCCAGTGCCCTGCACCGCTGCCTCTGGTCGGTCCTCGCCCCACCACTTCAGGAGACTTGTGGTTTTCTCCTGCAAAGTTGCAGACAGAAGTAAAGGGCGCAGAGAGCCCCTCACTGCCCACAGGAACACGCCAGGAGCCTCCTACAGCTCCCTTGTATGATTTTGTCCATCTCTCCCCTGTTTCCTTGGCATCTGTCTCAAAGGCATGCTGAAGCAGTGGTCAGGGCTGCACCGACCGCCCTGCTTGGGAGCCATCTTTCAGAATAGCAAGACGTTCTCGGGTCTTGGGTCTGTTGGGCAGGAGCACTGGTAGAACTGTCAGCGTCTCCTTTTCCATCACAGGGCAGAGCGAGTGCTTATGTCCTCGTGGACACATTTGCCGAAGTCTGTATCCTGAGCCTGCATGTGAAGGTGGGCTTGGCACACAGGTCTCCATCCCCACCCCCACCCCGCCTTGGGTGTGCGGGGAATTTCACCCACGTCTCCTGTGCCTGCAGCTTCTTTCTTTCCAAGTGCTGGACATTCATTTCATCCTCCTCTTCCATGACCTCTTTTTCTTTCTCATCCGAGCAACTCGGGACGTTTGCTGCAGTGCCCTCAACGGTAGAGCAGCCAGACCACCACTGGGCGTCAGCCTGGGGTGGATGTCACAGCCTGGTCTGGCTTGCTGCTCACTGCGGGTCTCTAGGGCTTTGGACTCACCCCATCCCCTGGAAACAAGAGCCAGCCCTTCCTAGATCCTGATCCTGGTCAGCCATTTGGATGGGCCCTGTCTCTTCTCCCAGTGCAGGGCTGAGCCGGGCAGTGCCTGTCTGTGAAAGCTTGCGCTGCTGGGTCTTATTCTGAAAAGTGATATTTACTTCTCACCCCCAGCAAAGCACAGGAATTACGGGGAGGACACGATGGCGACATTGGGCAGCCTCCCAGCTCCGGGTCAGGCTTTCTTTGTGGCTGATGTGAAGCATTGTGAATTCTCAGAGCGTCAGAAAGACACGTTCTAATTTAAGTGCCAAAATACATTCCAAAGGCAAATATAACTTTTTATTATCTTCAGCTTAGGATGATTTGTCACTGTCTTCTTTTGGGCTGAATAACCAAGAGCTGACCACACAGACGTACTGAAGTCAGGACCTTGGGAGGTCATTTGTTCCACCCCGGAAGTATTTGGAAGCTCCATCCACTCAGAACCATGCAAGGAAACTCACAGCATCCTTTCTGTAACCCAGCCCAGGAGTTACTTCTGTCAAGGGCCAATTTGACTCATCTGAATCCCTTATTTTACAGCTTAATAAGCCATTTCTCCTAGCTCCAGTTTTGCTATTGCCTTTGAAGGTACAAGCCAAGGGGTCGCTGTGCTTCCAAATAATGACAGCCAAGGTCACCACCCTGCCTTGACAGCCTTTCTGATTTTGACTCTGTGTTTCATCTGTCCTACATCCATGGTTAGCTCTGCTTCCCTCTCTGATTGTAGGCTCTCTGTTTAAGAATCATGTAGCAGAAGTAAATTTTTTAAAAATTAGATTTGAATACCTTTACCTGGGGCACCTGCAGTCTAGCCCCATCGGGCCCACTCTCTATTATCTTATAGATCTTGCCATTACCCAGCCCCTGAAGGCATTTACTTTGGCCACCCCTGGGATAATGGCCAGCTCTTCAGTTTATAAGGCGCACAGTACTTGAACTTGTCTTGGATTTGTTGACCTTGGAGTGTGTCTGACTGGAGCCCTGTTGCTTTGAGTATTTACTCTTTGAATAGGTGTGTTTTGTTTTGCTTTTTTGGTATCCTCGTTCTGGATATTGACGGCATTGATTTTGAGCGTGTGGCGGGTGGGTTTGTGTTGTGTTTTGGATCCTGGACTTAATTGTGATGGAAGGCGTGTGCGTGCCTGTGACTCTGGGAGGAGCAGAAAATGACCGCCCTTTGTTCTGCGGGGATGGGGGAGGGAACGGGCAGGCTGGCTCCTCTGCCACAGCTGGGCGAGTGCCTCCGCATATGGAGGGCTTATCTGTCAACCGGCAGGTGCATGATTGCCGTCTGCATACCGCCTCCTCCCTGCGGGGCAAGGGGAGAATTTGATCACCCCCGGAGACGACGGTGCACGCACAGACCACTGAGGATCTTCAAGACTGGTTCCCTGGGTAAATAGAAAGCCCAGTGGCTTCCCCTTTTCTCAGTGGAACTAAACACCCAATCTACAATCTCACGGAGTCTGGAAAGGAATTCCTGTTGGTGTCAATCTCACACAATTCCTTTAGAGCAGCTTTTGTTTCCTGGGACATCCCCAGAGGTCCGAGATAACCTCCCACCCTCTCAGTCTCCAACAGGAGTTTGCTCAAATGGAAAGATTGTCGTGGTTGTAAAGTTTAAATCATGATTTAGATCAGTTTTTCTACACAAAGAGCATTCATTTGATAAAACCTGAACGCATTCGTCACACTCGGAAGGGTTTCATTTAAAGGAATGTTACAGATTGGAAAGCAATATTTTCTTTTTTTCTTAATTTTGCAACTTTATCAGGAAACTTTTTTAATTTACTTAAGTTAATTGAGTTATTTAAAAGGCAAACTATATTCAATTACCAGATTAATCATGATCATGGAGGAGATATTTTGCCATTATAAATAATAGGAACAGTGACAAAGAATAAGACATTTATCTGTGATTTAACCAAAACAGCATTTGTGCATTTTACTGCAAGTATATGTAGATACACATAATACATAGCTATATGTATATGGTATTACAGGTATAACAGAAAGATGTAATATGTACGTAATATATTTAGATATAAGAGGATACTTCAAAAAGTTTGTGTGAGGGGCCAGTGTTTTGGTGCAGCAGGTTGAGCCACTGCCTGCAATGCCCACATCCCACATGAGCACTGGTTTGAGTCAGTTCCATGCTAATGTGCCTGGGAAGGCAATGGAGGATGGCCTAAGTGCTTGGACCCCTGCCACCCACAAGGGAAACCCAAATGGAGTTCCTGACTCCCGGCTTCAGTCTAGCAAAGCCCTGGCTGTTTCGTCCATTAGGGGGAGTGAATCAGCAGATGGTGCTTGTTCTCTCTCTCCTCTCTCTCTCTCTCCAACTCTGCCAGTCAAATAAATCTTTTTCTAAAAAAAAAAAAAAGTTTGTGTGAAAGTGGAATTAAAAGTATAAATGGATGGGCATTTGACGTAGCAGCTAAAGTGCCTATGTCCATGTCCAAGTGCCCAGGTTCAAAGCCCTGTTCTGCTCCTGATTCCAGCTTCCTGCTAATGCACATCCTGGGAGGCGGTCGTTGATGAGATGACTTAAGTGGTTGGATCCCTGCCACCCACTTGGAAGACCTGGATTGAATCCCTGGCTTTTGGCTTCAGCCTGGCCCAAGCCCCAACCAAAGTCTCTCTGTCTGATTCTCTCCCTTTCAAATAGAATTCATTAATTAATTTTTAATTAAAAAGTAGAAGCTTCTTTTCATGCAAAAAAATGGAAATCCATGCATAGTTTTTTCATAATATGTATTTCTACATATTATGAAAACATTTTTTCACCAAAATAAATACCTACTTTAAAAACCTTTTAGAACCGTATTTGAAGGGCAGAGAGATGGGCGGAGAGCGCCCATTGACTGGCTCATGCTTTGCACCCTCGCAGTGGCTGGGCTTGGGCCAAGGCCCTGGCCAGGAACAGGGCTCACAACCCAGGGCTGTAGGCAGGAGGTGGGAACCCGGTCACTCCTACTGCTCCCCAGCGGAGGTGGGAACTGGCGGGAAGCTGGGGTCGGAGACAGAGCTGGGAATTGAACCCAGGCAGTCTTTTAATTCCTTTTTTCCACAAGCTTTTTGAAGCACCCTCTTGTATCTGTCTATATCTACCTAGATATAGATGCAGCTGTATAGATACAGATATATAGAGAGATTCCATGCTATATAGATTTCTATGATAAATAGCAAACTATATAGTTTTGTGAGGAACCACACTAACACACACTGTTCCCAAACTTGCCTTTTCTCTGTATAATGTCCAAACATCCAAGTCTGGCTTTTTGAAGTTGCTCAGAGTAGATGTACCACATGCATTCTGCCCTCCCCAGGTGGCATTTAAGCTGTTTCTAATCTGTAACCACTGAAACTGCTCTGCCCTGTGTGCCCCTCCTTGCACACCTACTCACACTTCTCTCTGAGCTAGACACCGCAGCATGGAAATCCTGGATTCAGGATATATGTGAGCATGTTTTAAATCTTAGTAGATATCACCAAATTGCCTCCATTCTCCATCTTTTTCTGTGTCTTCATAGCCTAGAAATAAAAGATGAGCATGGGGATGATTCAGTTCAACAGCCATTGCAGCGCTTACCACGAGTTCAGCTCTGTGTCCAGGGTCTGAACTTTATCAATTTAGATTTAATAGTTCCAGGAAGGGAAAAAAAGGCCTGTTCTCCATCGGCAGAGGAAAGCGCCACTGTGAAAAACTGCATCGAGGAACTTCAATGCTTTCTGATTCAGACTGCCCAAAGGACTTCCTCCAGAGCCTCCCCCGCAAAAGTGTATTTCTGAAGTGAGTCACCCCTGACCCTGACATTCATTGTCGTCGGTATCATGGAAGAATGATTGCCGGGTGCTAGCTCTTCCGCTTGGTTCAGTGTGGACTGCCCCTGATTTTGAATACTAATAAGACGTGAGTTGAAGCAGGAGCCAGGGCTTTTTAACCCATTCTTCAAACTCTTCAAAGAAGGTTACTCAGCAGGCTTGCCAGAGATGTCCCATGGCTGCACCCATAGCTCCTTCTCCCCAGCCTGGGCAGCCACGAGCAATGGGCAAATATGCCACCCCTGGCCTCCTGACCAGCTCAAGGGTCTGTGGCCTGATGTTGTCACCCCAGGCACATACAGCAAGAGTGGCAGCTAAGGTTGGTAAAACAGTGGCCTCCCAAAGACGCCCACATCCTGATCCCCGGAGCCCATGAGTTACTTTCCAGGGCAAAGGGGACTGTGCAGGTGTGATTAGGTTAAGGACCTTGCAATGGAGAGGGGAATCCGGATTATCCAGGTGGGCTCAATGTAATCACAGGGTCCTTAAGAGTGAGAAAAGGAGGCAGAAGAGAAAGTCAGGCTGATTAGCTGTGAGAAGTACTCACCCCTGCATTCCTGGCCTTGAACATGAATGAGGGGCCAAGAGCTGAGAGATGTGGGAGACCCCCAGAGGCTGGGAAAGGTAAGGAACAATTTGCCCCCTACCTAGAGCCTCTGGAAGGGAGGGCAGCCCTGCCAACACCCTGATGTCAACCCGTGAGGCCAGCGTGAACTTCAGCGTTCAGACCTGGAAGAGCGTTAGTTTGCACGGCTGCAAGCATTCCGCTTGTGGTAATTTGTCTCAACAGCCACAGGAAGCCAACACGAGGTAAAAGGTCGAGTGTTTGGTGTCATTTTTCAGAGGTGATGGCCATTGCCTCAGAGAATTTTCGCAGTGTTATTTTTATAGTTTCATAGCAATAAAAGAAATATGCCCCCATGTCAGAGATGCAATCGATAGCATATGTGTATGGAGATATGAAGGAGGATTGATTAGGGGAATCGGCTCATGTGATGGTGATCACTGAACAGCCCCGTGCCAGGTCACATGCAGGCTGGAGACCCTGGGGTGCCGGTAGTGTGGCTCAGCCCAAGTCCAAAGGCCTGAGAACCAGGGAAGCAGAGGCCGTGGCTCCCAGTGGGAAGCTGAAAGCCTGTATGTGAGTCTTGGTGTCCCAGGAGGAGTCAAGCGAGTCCCAGTGCTGAAAGCCAGATGCCAGGTTGCCTCTGTCACCCACCTAGTCCTCTGAGGCTCATGTGCTAATCCCATTTGGAAACCCTGTCATAGACACACCCCAAGTAAGACTTTCCCTGGGTTTCTAGGTTATTCCTTAATCCAGGGAAATTGACATCTAAATTTAAGCATCGGGGCCAGCAGCAAATGTATTATTTTTAATCACGATCCCTCCCCCATCATGGGAATGTGTGTGGTTTTGAAAACAGTTCCCAGAAGCATGCTTAGTTCCTGGAGGCCATCTGAATCCATGGACCCAGCAACTCACCCTTTGACACCCAGCGTGAGGGGTGGTTGGAGGTGGGGAGAGGGATTCATGACTTCCAAGGTCCCACTGTCCTGGGTGTGAGAAATGGACCCACATTGGGTGAGGCCCTCAGTGACCAGTGCCACCTGAGAGATGCAAATGTTCCTGGAGGTCAGAGGTGGTCTAAGGCACTTCCCGCTGGGAATGGGGGAGCCCTGGGAGGGGGCATTTAGGGGACCTTGGAAGGACACAGGTAGCCCTTGGGTCTGTTTGGCAAGGGGACAGAGGCCTCTCCAGGTCAAAGATAGCTTTAGGCTCATTTGTTGTTGTTTATTTTTAAGTTTATTTTTAAAAAGACATCTCAACCAAAAAACCTGATTCCCACAAAGTAGTGAAGAGTATTTATAAAAAGCCACTCAAAAATAGTAATATAATTAAGACACTGAAATCGGTTCTGCTGAAAATGGCAAAGCTACTTTGAGTCATCTGAATTTTCCATCCATTCAGAAGGAAGACGTATGCTGTCTGCAGTCACGTTCTACAGGACTCTCCTCCCCAGGATTTAAGTGGAGGGCTGGCTGGAGGGTCTGCTCGGCCCTGTGGCCGCCCGCACCGGCGGCCGAGGGCCCAGGCCAAGCCTCCCCGCAGCTCCGGTCTGCCTGTCTGCGCCTGCTCTGCAGAGCACGTGCTGCCGCCTCTACTCCGACCAACCTGGGCCGGCCTCTCCTGTTTCCCTGACGCCTCCCTTCTCCGTGCAGCCCCACGGACTGGGTAGCAGGTGGTTTTATCATTTCTTACAAGGATGCTGTGGCTCTGGCAGTTTGAAGGAAGAGGTTACTTTTGAGGTGTGAGCATCTAGAAAAACGTGAAAGGATGTGAAGGAGCTGAAAACAAACAATGCCACTTGCGATGTTTGCCGTGGCCTCCCCGGTGTGCGGCTGCCTGCTTGGGCGCTGAGGTTTGGGAGGGGTGTGGAGCTTTGTCTTCTCGTTGTCACCTTCACAGCACTCCACCCGCTCTGCAGCATTGCACTGGCCCCGAGTTATGTGTTTCTGCATTTCAGCATCTCTGCAGTTGAGATGTGACTTCCAATTGGCAGCCTGCATTTAAGCAGCAGAGTTCTTCCTAGAGATACATAATGTACCGGCGAGTCTCATCGCCAGTGCCTCCTCAGATGTCATGAACACACTGTGGAGAGCCCTGTGCCCACTTTGTAGATGAGGACACTGAGTCCAGGGGTCTGCCTAGGAGCACAGAGGTGGTAGAAGGTGGGGCCGCTATTCTGCGTATGCATATTAAGTCCACCGTGCTAGTCATGCTGTACAAACCACCATCTTTGTTCAATTTTTTCCCGTTTGGCTATTCATATTGGAGGGGCTTGGTTGGTGATATCCTACTGTGGGAGTCCATCTCCTTCTGTGATTCTGTCAGCTTTGGTTTTATACTTGTTGAGGCTAATTTATCAGGGTCAGCTTCCCCGTTCTACTTTCTCCAGGAAATGGAGCCATTATTGACACCTGGTGACTCCGTCCCTCCCTAATTGCGCTTCTGCTCTGGTATTGGTAGAACTGCCCCTGCGGTCTTCTGGTTGGTGTTTGTCAGGTACACTCACCCCTTGGGGTCTGCAGGGGAGTAAGCTGTTCTAGAACCCTTGCAGATGCCAAAATCCACGGAAGCTCAGGTCTATGACAGATACACGTTTCCTGTAACCTACCCAATCCTCTGTATGCTTTAGATCAGCTCGAGGTAATGTGTAATACCTACTACGTGTGAGTGCTGTGACAGAGGCATCATGAGAAAAGCAATTCCACAAAAGGGAGATTGACTCAGGAGGACCTCAAGCAATTAGGGGGAAATAGAATTAAAAATGTAAATTTATTTTGAAGCAATTTTGAAATCCATGCATAGTTTTTTTTCATAATATGCATTTCTATGAACTCTTTTGAAGATCTTTCATTTCTTTTTTTCCAAACTTTCACTTTGAGCATTTCAAAATCACTACATTTTATGTGCTTCTTTCCCTTTTTAAATAAAAATGTATTTATTTATTTGAAAGGCAGAGTTGCAAAGATAGAGGGGGAGAGACAGACCAACCAGCTTCCATCCACTGTTTTACTCTGTAAGTGGCTGCAACAGGAGCCTGGACCTCCATCTGAGTCTCCCACATGGGTAGCAAATGACCAAATACTTTGACCATCTTCTACTGCTTTCCCAGACAGACTAGCAGGGAGCTGGATCCGAAGTAGAAGAGCTGGGACTTGAACTGGCACTCGTATGGGACGCTTGCACCAAAGGCTTAACCAGCTGAGCAGCAACCCTGGTCCCTATGTATGCTTCTTAAATGCAGCACACAGACTAAGTTTTTGTTTTAGTTTTTTTAAACTCTTTGACCATATTCTTTAGCTATTTGGTTTAGTGCACTTTGTTTTTTTGGGGAACATATCTTATTTTTCAATTTTCTTATTTTCAATGTTTCTTCTTTTTCTTCTCTTGTCTTTAAAAATTGATTAAAGAGGTTTTCTTTCTTTTCAGTTGAGGGCAGGAGAAGGCGCTTGTTTTCTATTTTTTAAAAATATTTATGTATTCTTTTTTGAAAGGCAGAGAGAAAGTGGGAGAGAAGGAGAGAGGGAGGAGAAGGCGGGGGGGGGGGGGGATCTTCCATTCACTCGTACTCTTCCAAAATGGTTGCAATGGCCAGGGCTGGTCCAGGTCGAAGCCAGGAGCTCCATCTGAGTCTCCCATGTGGGTGCAGGGGCCCCAGCACTTGGGCCATCCTCTAATGCTTTCCATGCACATCAGCAGTGAGGTGGGTGGAAAGCAGAGCAGCGGGAACACAAACCAGCACTCATAGGGGGTGCCTGTGGCTTAGCCTGCTGCGCCACAACACCAGCCCCAGGTCTTGTTTTCTGGATTCTATGTGTTGCCTCTGTTGATTTGGGGAAAGTATCCTCTGCTTCTGTTCTTTCACTGGTTTACTTTGAAATTGTCTGGAATGCTTTAAACTCTAAAATTCTGTCAACCTCCTCCTATAACAATACAAAGACTTCAATACAGTTTAATCTAAGTACCCTGTCTTGACATGCATGTGGTATTTTAGCCTTGCCTTTTGTTAATCCTATGTTATAACTAATATGGTTACTATTATTTTATAAAGAAAAAGTCTTATATTTACACCAATTTTTATCATTTTATTTGCTCATCTTTCCTTCCTGCATCTCAGAAAGACCTTTGGATGTTCCTTCTCTGGGTGTTGGGTGCTGGTAAACTGTCTCACTTTTTAACCTAAAAATACGGTCATGGTTTCCATATGGTTCATGTGTTGAAATTTAATCCCTGCTGTGAGAGATCAATGTGATGGAAACTTTATTCAAGTGCAGCGTGTAGAGGTGGGGCCTTTGAGGATGGTTAGGCTTAGATCAGGTCATGAGGAGGGAGCCCCATGATTGAATCCTGGTGGCCTTACACAGGGAGAGCATGCGGGGGTCACATGTGCACACTGCATTGTTCTTGCTGAGCAGTGCCCTGCACTGCCTTGGGTTTCTTCCAGCAAGAAGGCCATCACCAGATGTGGACCCTTGCACCTCTCGAACTGTGACCTAAATCAAGCTGTACAACCTCAGGCCTTTCATTACAGTGATGCAAAATAGACAATACAGATATCTTTCCTGTACCTCCAGTCTTGAAAGATGATTTCTCTGCATTCAAAATTTCAAGGTGGCTGTTATTTATTCCACTCTTTGCCATTGTTGCATTTTGAGATGCCTGTTATTAGCAAAGACATTCCTTCATAAATAATGTTGCTCTTTTTCATCTTTTGCACTTTGCAAATATAGATGTAGATCTAGACACAGATATCTGTTTTTAAAACCCAAGTTTGTGTTTCTTGAATCTGAGGATTCACGTCTCTCATCAGTTCTAAATAGTTCTCAGCCATCATCTTTTTAAGTCTTTCCTCCACTCTTTGCCTTGTCCTTCAAGGACCCCACTCAGACATGTCAGGGTTTTGTATTCTAACCTCCAGATCTCTTAGTCTTTCTCAGGTTGTTTCCTCTCCAGCCTCTCTGCACCACTGGTTCTGGGCAGTTTTCCAGGTGCATCTTCCAGTTCACTAATTCTTTCCTCAGCTGCATCTGAACTGCCGAGTTTTCAGAAAGTTAGAATTCTAGAAGTTCACATGCTCCTTTTTCAGATTTCCCTGTTCATTTATCTTATTGCTTACTCGTTTTTGTAAGTTTGTCTTTCTTTCTTTAAGTATTGCATACATTGTTTTATCCTGTGCTGACAGTTCTAGTAGCCGAAGTACCTAGGGGTTAAATGTGTTCTGAGTTGTTGTTATTGTCACTCATTTGGGATGTCTTGCCTCCTTGTTATATATACTTGATCTTAAAATATGGGAGTTCTGTGGGCCTAAATTGAAGGTCCTTTTTTTCCAGAAAGGATTTGTATCAGCTTTTGCTGAGAGCCAGGGATCTTGATGATTTGGGAACACTAGCTCTCTCCACAGGTCCTGGCTTAATGTTGGATTCTAGGGTTCAGTATCCCTACCCTGCTGCTAGCTCTAAGGTTAGTAATACTCTTCACAGTGCTCTGAGCCCCTTATCCTCTTTTTTTTTTTTTTTTTTTTTTTTTTTTTTTTTTTTTTTTGACAGGCATAGTTAGACAGTGAGAGAGAGAGAAAGGTCTTCTGTTGGTTCACCCCCAAAATGGTCACCACGGCCGGTGTGCTGCACCGATCCAAAGCCAGGAGCCAGGTGCTTCTCCTGGTCTCCCATGGGGTGCAGGGGCCCAAGCACTTGGGCCATCCTCCACTGCCTTCCAGGGCCACAGCAGAGAGCTGGACTGGAAGAGGAGCAACCAGGACAGAATCCGGCACCCCAACCAGGACTAGAACCTGGGGTGCCAGCGCTGCAGGTGGAGGATTAGCTTAGTGAGCTACAGCGTTGGCCCATTTGTTTTTTTTTTAATTAATTAATTTATTTATTTGAAAGTCAGTTACACAGAGAGAGAATGAGAGGCAGAGAGAGAGAGAGAGAGAGGTCTTCCATCTGCTGGTTCACTCCCCAAATGGCCGCAACAGCAGGAGCTGTGCCTATCCAGAGCCAGGAGCCAGGAGCTTCTTCCGGGTCTCCCATGTGGGTGCAGGGGCCCAAGGACTTGGGCCATCTTCTGCTGCTTTTCCAGGCCATAGCAGAGAGGTGGATGAGAAGTGGAGCAGCTGGGATTCAAACCAGTGCCCATATGGGATGCTGGCACTGCAGGCGGCGGCTTTACCTGCTACGCCACAGCGACAGCCCCTTTCATTTGTTTACCACTCACTACCAGATATAATTTCTGCTCACTTTTCCATGAGGTGGAATGGTTCTTGGAGATTTCTCTTACACTTGTGATCCCTTTAATACATTAAAAATACCAGCATGTTTTATCTGGGATTTGCTTATTCTGTGGAGGTAGGATTCTTCAGAGGTGTGCATACAAATGGACACAAATCTGGAGTTGTCAGCAGACTTGGAATTTCCAAACCTTATGTTCTTTCTATTATCAAAAATACCTGGGAGAGTATGTACAACTAAGGGAAGTAGTATTTAATAATCAGTTCACTCTGTTTGTGTTTTATAGGTTCTCACTACTTGCAAAATAGAAAGAGCCCTGTAGCGTGGGAGACTTGGGCATTAGCTAGACAAGGAGGTGCAAGTGTGTGGAAAGCATGTGCAGGAAGCCCTGAGCACTTGTGTAGCCAGGCCAGACCCTCGGACTGCGTCTCCTTGGAAGAGCACAGGACAGTCAAGGTCAGAGTCCTTTGCCAGCATAGACGATTCCACTGAAGGTCCCTGGTGTTTGGCTGAACCTCCCAGGAAGCATGTGACCGTGCAGAACAATGGGCCTTCTTCCTCAGCAGCCATCTTTCCGTGCTGTTTATGGGATCCTCACAGTCCCATGAGCTCATGGACTCAGTGCCCTCTTCCCTAGTGCTGTATTCATTCCACTGTCCATGTGCACTGTCCATGAGTGGGGAGTGGGAAGCTAAGCAGGATAACGAGAATTCCTCCAGGTCGAGGGCTGCATTGCATCTGCGGGCTCCTCACAATGATAGGGTGGGTGAGACGTGCTCTCTGGGCCTCCACAGCACCTCCATTCCTTCTTCCAGGAAGAGTACTCTCCTCCTCTTGGAGAATCACAGGATCCTGTGGGGATGGCAATCAAAGTAGCCCTTTGGTTACCAGGGATCCGTCCAGGGTTACCTGTGGTCTAAGACTGTCCAGGGTCATTATCTGAGATTTTGTATCTTGACCCTGAGGAGGAAAGTGCTCCCTTTGCTCTTAGATCATGACTTGTTAGTGTCTAGCACAACCTGTCCTGTTCCCCAGCTCTGGGGGAACCTGACAGAATAGATGACACCCAAGAGGGCAGCATCCTGGGGCACAAAGGCCAAGGTTCCTGGGGCACCCAGACCTGTGGATCTCCTGTAGTTCTTCAGTTCTGGAACACCCTTCCAGGGTGCCGATAAATCTTCCCCTCCCCCCTTTCTTCCAGAGCTACTTCTCTCATCTAATACCTGAACTCGTGGCCTATAAATCAGACAAGGACAGTCTCTTTGCAGACCAAATAAGGATCCTATCAGGCACCATGTTTCAGAGCAAAAGAATAACCACCTCTACCCCAAAGGCTATCAAGTCAGAGGGAAGACTCTTAAGAATAGAAAAGAGCAGTTTGACATTCTGTGATCAGTACTGACCTGTGTTTATGAAGTAGTTTTTGCTACACAGGTCAGATTTAAAAAAGAAATTCAAAACACAAGAAAAACACAACTTTTTTTAATTAAACAGTAAACATTCTATATGCATACTTTGATCAATAATTCTTTTTAAAATTCCTCCTCTCACATTAGGCTGCAGACTCCTAAAGGCAGGTACTTTATCTTTTACATCTGTGCACCTACAGTGCCTAGCATCTGGTTGGCATACAGTGAAATGAAGTAGTCAGGGGTCTTGTGGATGGATGGACGATCTTAGGTAAGGGAATTAATGAAAATAATAAACATTAGCTACTCAGAAGTGATTGATTCAAGGACTTTAGCTTTGAGAGCAACATCAATCAAGTCAGTAAACAAATTCTACATGCCTACCTACCATGTGCGTAATCGTGTGCTCAGTGCTTTGGCAAGTACTAGAATATGATTCCTTCCTTCAAGCCATCTTAGTTCTAAGAGAAATAAAGCATATATGGAAATAATAGAGCAGAATGTCATATGAGCTATAGAGGAGACACCGCATGTTCAGCACACGTACCAGGTCTGTGACCCCAGTAAATATTCTAGTTTCTTATAAACACGGAAATTCATCCAAAGATGTAGTAATAGGGCCTTTCCACAGGTATGAGATTTCTTTAGGACGTCATAGGTTTCATATTTTACAATTACAGTCGAAGTTCTTATGTTCATTTCCCTTGCATTAAGCCATAGTAATTTGTTGACTAAATCATCCCAAAGGACTGACACTATCATTGAGCCTCTGGTCCTGGTTCTTCTTAGTTCCCATCTAACACCTTGGAGAGGAGTGGAATTCTCCAAGTGCTCCACTAACCAGTTGTACAAATGCCAGCCTTGCTTTTTTTTTTTTCAATTTTATTCACAAACAAAATTATATATATATATTTAACATGGACAGTATGATATTTTGCAACATATATACGGTGTGGAATGGCTAAAATTAACTAATTAACAAATGCATTACCTCACATACTTATTTTTTGTGACAATACTTAAAATCCACTCTGTTAATGATTTTCGAGAATACAGTGTGTTGCTGTTAACAGCAGTCACTATGTTGTGCAATAAACCTCTCGGACTTATTCCTCCCATGTAACTAGGCTTTGTATGCTGTGACCAGTGTCTCCCAACCCCATCCCTGACACTAGCCCTGGTAACCACCTGCTTCTATGAGTTCAACGTTTAGGGTTCCACCTCTGAGTGAGTTCACACTGTGAACCCTGTTCCTGCACCCAGATTTTTTGCTGGGCATAATGTCCTCTAGAGGGTCTCTCTTTGGTCATTTTTGGAAGGCTGAACAATGTTTCGCTGTGTACATACCTGTTTTCTAGATCCATCCTTCTGCTGAGGGACGCACACGTTGACTCAGTACCTAGCCTGTTGTGAATAATGCTTCTGTGAGCATGGGCATGCAGGTAGCTTCAACAGACCAAGTCCATCTTCTTTGGTGACATACTCAGTAGTCAGTTTGCTGGATCATATGGTAGTTTTATTTTTAATTTTTCATTTCCCATAGTTAGCCTTGTATTTTTGAGCATAGATTTTTCCATCAGTAACCTGTTTCCATATCCTTCCCTCCACACTAAAGCAAAGTGTGGAAGAAGGAGGAGGAAGACAGCCGTTTCCCTCAGCACCACCCCCCAAATAAGATGGGCTGCAATCCTAGCACCCCAGGGTCTCTTAACATTGTTCCCCATTGTGGGGGGCTGCCTCCATACCAAGCTGCAGCAGCGTTGCCCTCCACCAATTCCTGCCAGCCGTCGCTCCATCTAGCTGGTCTGAGAAGGCCTCAGTGAAGCTGTTTCAGCACCTGCTTCCCAGACAGCCCCAGAGCCTTGGGACAGCCCAGGAACCCTGTCTTCCCACTGCCACGTCCCTCCATGTTGCTCCCACAAAGTAGGAAGACTTGAAAAGTATGACAGGTCTCATTATAAGAGCTTCCCTTCCAGACAATTCATTAATGTCAAGAAGCAAAAGCTAGTGAAATCACAGATACTTCCAAGTTTTCAAGGGCATATCTCAAGTCTGAGTCAAGTTTTTGAGCACACCTAACTTTTCATGGGAAAATAAATCTTTAGAAACCAGGAAGTTAAAAGGAGACAAGTCCATTCTTAGTTCAGAGAGCTGGAGAGCTAAAGAAATTTTCAAGGAACATGGGTAACTTTCTGCTGGCTGTCAGATAATAGTGCTTCCAAGTTGTGGTGAAGACAGATGAGACAAGACGTGTAAATTGCTTAGCACAGCACCTGTCACATACCAAGTGCTCAACTGCTAATGTGTTGAGGGCGATTATGTTTATTTAACGCCTAATTTAACAGGAGGAATTTACCTGGACCCACCCTTATCTTAGAAACCACCATGCCTCTCTACTCCCTCTTCCCATCAGTGAGATAACGTGGCACTGTGTAGGATATTTCTGTTTTTAAAATAGAACTATATATCTTCTGTTGTTAATTCTTAACACAGTCTTTTAAACATGGCTGTTCTGTATTGTCTGCAACCCCAAAATAAGTTATCTCACATATTTAGTTTCCTATAAATCAATTTCCCACCTAGGAAAAAGTTCACTTACTCCTATTATATTAGCCTGCTCATATTCATTCATTTCACAAATTTTTTTATGAAGCAACCATGTACTGGGAACCTTGCTGAGCCCTGGAGGTTCATAGCGAAAGAGAGCACTCCTGCCTTCACAGAGCTCACAGCGAATCAATATGCCTGATGAATGAAAGAAATTCTTACTTTGGAAAATAATTCCAACTTCTTCCGAACAAATATTTTATCAGAATTCATAATTGGTAACCAGAATCATTTCTCATTCCTACTGTACATTCTTGCTAAAAGATGCTAATAAGAAAAGGAATGATAAAACAAAATGGGCAAAGAAAGAAGGATATGACTTGGGCAACCCATGAATTAATCAGGCCCTGAATAATCAAGAGGTGATATATAAAACGTAAGTATCATAGTTCATGCCTTCTTAAATAATTAAACATATTAAAGGAAGGACAAAAAGACCACATTTCGGGAGAAATTAGTAGCCTCAAGGCAGAGGGTGAGCAAAAAAAAAAGCGCTCAATAGAACCATTTCTGAGCCTTTCCATATCGTGGCAAAGCAAGCAGACAGAGGTGAGCTATGCGGACTCTCCTGTATATTTTGCGGTAGTGAGTCCCGACCTAGAGGTCACAGAGTTATTATGAGGCATCTGGGGAGCTGCCTGTGCATGGGCACTCGCACAACAGGAGCAAGTGCAGCTGCCATTATAAGGAGATTAAAAAAAAAACATGAAAAGGTATCTTCATACTTGAAGAAGGTTGACAACTGTGGGCTTAAAATATATGCTGATGTGCTGTCATGAAAATAGGATTAAAAGGAGCCAGAGAAGGGTCACTGAAAGGAGGAGAGCGAGCGAGAGGCTTCAGACAAGACAGAGGGAGGAGAGAGAAGAGAGAGACGGGGAAAGAACAGGAGGGAGAAATGCACGTGGATGTAGGAGGGCATTCATGGAGTCACGGTCAACTCCACTCCTTCTCCTCCTCGATGTTGTACCTCCGGCAAGTCACCTACCCTCCGTGAGTTCTGTCTCTTCATCCTTAGTGCAGAGACAATGATGACCGGTAGCCTACTGCACAGCCCTGTGGTTGGCATTGGATTGGGGCCCAGGAAAGCTACAGGTGTGGTTCATTCTGAGCCTGAAGCCCTGGAATCAGGGGCACCCATGATGATGGTCCCAGCCCAGGGCCAGCAGAGCTGAGATGAGGTGTCCCAGCTCAGCAGCAAGGCAGGAAAAAACGGGTGAATTGCTCCCTCCTGGCCTATGTCCTGCTCGGCCCCTCCAAAGATTGGGCGATGCCCAGCCCCACTGGGCAGGACAGTCTGCTTTACTGAGGCCACACAATCAAATGCTAGGCTCATCTGGAAACACCTTCCCAGACACACCCAGAAACTAAGCTTAATCTGCACAGCCCCAGGCCTACTCAACGTGACACATTGAATTAACAACAGCAGCTACACAGGCGCACACACAGAACGCTGTGTGCAACACACCGAAAGTCCTCACCTGTTAGCTACCACCGTCGCATCACCTGGCATTTACCCAGGAGATCTTTCATGGTCTTACCTGTTAGCAAATATCTGAGTGCTGGTCAGTTCTCGTCTTTATCAAACCGGATTGGTCAGCACTTCTGATTGGGTTAGAAACTACCATTTTGCCAAACCCCCCTCCCCCAGCACTACCACCATGAGGATCTAGTGGAGGCAGCCAGGGGCAGCGCACATACTCGAAGATCTAAGCCATGAGAAAGCAGGTGCAGGGCTGCGGCCGGGGTCAGGACTGACAGGAGCCCAAGACCAGACATGGCCAGGGTGGCGCAGGGCTTCTGTGTTCCTGCCTCTCTCCCCTCTATCTGCCCAGGGCTGTCAGCTGCAGTGTTTCAGGGCATCTTTCTCTGTGAGTCTGGCACCAAAACCGCCAGCAGTCCTGGGCATGATTCACCCCCAGATCACCGGAGAAAAGATCCACTTACAAGGAGAGGATTCTGAGTGGCCACGTGCCCATCTCTGTGTTCCAGGAAACCACAGGATGGGGAGGAGGAGGAGGATTCCTCCTCCACACATGAGGGTTCCGCTCCTTGATCCCAGAACAGAGAGCCGAGCAGGTGCACAATCTGCTTTTTCCTTTCAAGATTTATTTGAAAGGCAGAGTGCTAAGAGTAAAGGAAGGAGAAAGAGAGAGAGAGAGAGAGAGAGAGAGAGAGAGAGGTCTTCTGTCCAATGGTTTATTCCCCAAATGCCTACAACAGCAGGGCCAGGCCAAGCTAAAGCCAGGACCCGGGATCCCCATCCGGGTCTCCCACATGGGTAGCAGGGACCCAAGCACTTAGCCAAGTGCATTAGCAGGGTGCTGGATTGGAAGCAGAGCAGCCAGAACTCAACCCAGCTCTCCAGTATGGGTTGTGGGCATCGCAAGTGGCAGCTTAACCCACGGCACCACAACATCGGCCCCAGAAACACAATCTTGATACAATCACTTAGCAAACATTCGTTGAATACCTCCTGTGTGTCCAAACCTATACTCAGTACTAAAGTCACAGATATGGCCAAGGTGGACATGCTCTCTGGTCTTGTGGAGAATTTTAATCTTCTTGGAGGAACAAGGCACACGCTGATCACATACACACACACATGCACACACACACAGACTCTTGGGGGGAAGTCTCAACGCACCTTGCACTGGTGGGCTTCCATCACCAGCCCCGAAGCCCCCAGCACAGGCCTCTTCCCTTCCCTGGGTGACCTGGAATCCCCTGCTTAAATCAGCCACTTAAGTACCCGTTTATCTTTCCTCCTAACCTTCAATTGCAGTCCTTTAGAAACCTATTGAGATCCAGTGATGCAAAAAAGACACTAGCTAGATTTCCAAGGAAATTTGCATGCTCAGAATGATGAACCAACAGTAGGGAGACCTGGTGAAGTGTTCCAGATGAACCCAGAACAAAGGAGAAGAAAGACGAGGAAAATGGGTGTACCGGAGTGTGCCATCTGTGAGGACCAGGGCTTGGAGGCGTCAGCGGGGGCTCACTGCTGGGTGCTGTGGACCTGGGCTGCAACTTCTCTCTCACAAGCATGGGAGTCCTGGGGCTGTGTACACAGTGTTGCGTTTATGTGTGCATATGCCTCAGATGTTTTTCATGTGAATATTTTTAAATTATGTGAATGGTTTTGGCAATCCCGTTTGAACACTGCTTCATTTTGGAATACCCCGAGGCTCTCAAGAACGAGAAGTGACCCGTCTCTCTCTCTCAAACTTTAGGAAGCTCTGGCGTCAGCCTCAGTGAGTACCTACTGTGTGCCAGACCCTATGCCTTGCCCTCCACACGTTCTCGCTTATGATGGAGGTGCTCTGGTTTCGCCAAGGAGGCAGTGAGGCGGGGAGGCGGGTCTCTGCTGAAGGGACGGGGCCAGGAGGTGACTGGCCTGATGGGCTCCCAGCTCAAACCTTTCCCTCCCTGCCACTTGTCCAGCAACACCCATTCCTGAGCGAGGCGGCCGGCCTGGAGTGACGTTTTCTCTTTGTCGCAAAATGAGCTAAATAAGAAAGATGTAAATTTTCACAAGGATAAAAATATTCCGTCTGAAGGTTGCATTTTTAAATTCTTGGGATTTTGCTCTTTCTTTTTATTTTTCAGCATTAAGAAGTATTTTTATGGTGATGGTGTAGGTGGTAGGGTGGCTGGATTTTTTTGTTGTTGTTGTGTTAGTTAATAAAATTCTGGCAGTCCTGCTTGAGTGCCCTCAAAGTTTGTGTTTTCAGAACTCGCTGTGCCGTGAAGCCTCAAAGTCATGAAGGCACAGCTGCACCTAGTGTTGCATCTGTGAGAGGCGCTGGCACTCAGCGGTGAGGTTTGCGTCCGCTGCATCTGAGAGGCTGGCACCACTAACGGCAGGTCTCGCCCTGGGCTCACAGCCTAGGAAGGTGACGCTTGCAGAGGCGGGGGTCCTGGGCCCAAGCCCTCCGCCTGCACTGCCTTGCGGGGTGGAGGTTGCTGGTGAGCTGAGTCTCCCTGCCCTCAGTGTGTTTCCCGCACCTACCCACCCCCACAAAAATAGCCCTCCTCCCCGTAGCCTGCCAGTCAACTTCCTTTTCCTAAAAGTTAGAGTGTTTCTGTTGCTTACAACCGAAGAACCCCACTGAGCACGACCTCCTCTCATTCCCCAGCCGCCTGAGACACAGTCTCACTACCCCTCCTCTTGTATCTTCCTGGAGCCCACCCTTGCTCTTACCCTGAGGCCGAGGCAGATCTCAGAGCTGCATTCGCAGCAGCTTGGAGGGCCAAGGCCGGCTTCTGTGGCACTCTGCAGGTGCTCCGGCTTGGTAGGACTTCCCAGAGAGCCTCCACAGGGAAGCAGTGGACTGTGCACTTCTGTCCTTTGTTGGCCAGGGACTCTGTGAGATCAGATGCTTTCCCCAGAGCTCTTGGCAGTTCAAAGGGGTCTCTTAGTTCAGTGCCAGGCTGGCTAGGAGGAGTGGGCCAGCTACTGCTTCATCCCGCCTCACATGTTGGTAATGGCCTTGGCACATGTATGTGGCCTGCCCTGGGTGTGCAAGGGTTGGAGGGTAGTGTTCCCCGGAAGGGCTGGTGGGTGATTTTCTTGGGAGCATGTACATTTGGTCTACGTGGGGGATGTTGGCACTTTGCAGCGGCAACTGCACCTCTGGGCTGACCAAAGGCTGTTGTCACTCACGCCCCAGCTCATCTACAGCGACAGCTGTGCAATGTGGCCTCGGTGTGGCTGCCAAATATGGCTGTGGCAGGCGCACCGCACACAGGAGGAGCACCTGCTCTCTTCATCAGGGAGAGAAGAATCCGGCTGGCTCTCTGGACACATGAGCCCTCTGCAGAGAAGGGACAGGGTCTGGCTGCAGGGAATGGAGCAAGCTGTAGACCAGCTCATCTCCTGGGAGCTCTGGGATAAAGGAGAGAGAATCTGTCAGCTCATGGACTAGAGATGGCTAATGAGGCCAGCATGTTTACAATGTGAGAAAATGTTGACAAATAGAGCCAAGGTTAATACTATACATAGCAACTACAGTAGTGGTAAGACTCACAGCAGAACTTAACTATGGTCCATTTTTTTCTTTTCTTTCTTTCTTTCTTTTTTTTTTTTTTTTTTTTTTTAATGCCTGGCACTTGCTCTCCCTTCTCAAAAACATCCGTCTTGCCTAGCAAGAGACTGCTTCTTGCCTTTTGTGGGTAGTTTTGGTAAAATGGTAATCAAGGAAACTGCCTCACTCCATAGACCCCTCCCTGGAGCTTCTTCCATTAGACGCCCAGGGGATGAGCCAAGAGATGGGCACAAGTCTCAAGCGCGTCCAATCTGAATCTCCCCCAAATCTTTCATTTTGGGGTAGGATGATGAAGAATGGAAGAATCACTTGGAATGTAGAATCATTTGGAATCATTGTTGCTGCAGCACCTGAGCTAGGCTGTCAGAAGGTTCAGGCTGCTTCTGGAGCTGTCTGTTCTGAGCCTGGCCCTCCGGTATTCCCTTTGAACCAGTGAGATCCCCCACAGCCTGCCACGCAATGTCCTTTTCCTATAAATCTGGCAGAGTTGCTTCGGTTGCTTAGAACTGAAGAACTCCACCAAACATCACCTGTCCATGTCAGTGCTGCTGTCTGCACGGAGGCTGCTGGACGGTCCAGTTACTGCCTCCCTTAGACGGTGCAGGACCCCTCCCCCACATCTGAAACGACCTTGGAGCCTGTTCTGTGCCACACAAGAACACAAGGCCTTATGACCATGCCTCAGTTTGGACCCAAAATGACATTACCAGCTCAATCAGCTGGTTATTCACCAGCTTGGCTACAAATGCCAAAAAGCCTCTTGACTGTTTCCAAAAATAAACTCCAGCCTCACAGGATGAGGATCTGCCACCATTGTGCTTATTCCAAATAATGTGGCATCAATTTGAAGAAAATCCTCAAGGGAGCCCCCAGAGTGTCTGGAACAATGGCAGCAGCCTTGGGATAGATGTATGGCATCTCAGATGACTGCTCAGAGAGGGGAGGCAGATTCATTTGGATGGATTTATTCTGGTGTATTCATTAAATAGCCCATCTCATTATCTAAACTGCACAGTCTGTGGTGGAGACATGTGTCCAAACCTAAGAGTTAGATTTTTTAAGGACCCTTTGGAAATTCCCCAACCTGCAGCCCGAGCCCCTTACTCTCCCCTTAGACATGGCCACACGAGGACTTTCCCCTTCATGCGGGCAGCACATGAGGAGCCGCAGGCGGCAGCTATTGTCTCTTGTTCCTAAGCAGCAAGTGTATCCTCTGTCCAGGGAGGGACTACGAATCTAAAATAAGAGAGCATCATCAAACCTCTGATTTGAAGACCCTTGTGTAGGCATCATGCATGCTGTCTTACTTTCTAGGTTTTTCTTGCATTGGGGAAAGGCTTACCAACAGGGTCCCCAAAATGAAAGTGTGCGTGTGTGTGCACATCTATTTGGATGGCACTGTGGGTCCCAAACTGAAACATTAGAATTTGTGGCATACCCCTTCCCACCCCCATCTTGAAAAGGCCGTCTGTTCTGCACCCATACAGTAGGGCAGGGTGAATGGACAAACCCTTGGTCATCCATCCCCATGCCCTTGCTGGGTTGGGGCCCTGGCCATTCCATTTGAAGAATCCCACTTTCAGGCCTGGGGCAGAAGAAACCCAGTAGTTCTTGATGTGCCTTTTGATAGGGAAACAAAGAAGGAGTGAAGCTTTCAGAATTGACTTCTGTCTCTTGGTGTCTTGATTTCCATCTCTTTGTGATGAAAAGATCACAGCCCGGAGGAGGGGAGGGAGAGAAGAAATCTCCACTTTTGGCAGGCTCCAAGACATTCTTGGATTATTTATTTGTTCTGTAACTCATTTCTGTCAAACATCCTTTTTCTATCTCTTGTCATAAAAAATTGAAATGCTGGTTTCTCAGTAGATGTCCTGGCTTTAACTATCTATCTGACCTTGGACAAATTATTTAACCTCTCCGAACCTGTGTTCTTGAGTGTAAGCACAGAACCTGACATGACATAGGTGCTCCATAAGTATGTGTGTGTGTATGGGATGACATATATGGTCCCCCCAGCTTTACCTCCCTCCTGCTTTCCCTGGGGATTGAGGAGGGGTCTAGCCGCGGTGGACATCACCATTGCCCCTCGGCACGGTTCATATTCGGTTGATGCTTCCTCACAAAGACACCATTTTGCATTCTGTGCACGCTGTGTCGCCACATTAGCCTGAGTCTGGGGTTGAGGGTCCTCGTGGTTTACCCAAACGAGTTGCTATTGAGTGACCACTGCTCAGTGCTCTGGGCTTTTGCGTGTCAAAAGGTGTTTATTCATTTGCTCTGTGTGTTTGAAAGGCTCTCCTCAGCAACAGTCTCCCACATGGCTCCAGTCTTCGTCGTCTGTGTTGTGTCAGCCCCGACAAACAGGAGAGACCACAACTTTGCTCACATGTTGTGATGCTCTTTTCATGGCTAGTTCCCAGTTGGCAGGTGCCTGAATTCACACAGTGAGGCATTTCTAGAGTTAATACTACCTTTTGTGAAGTTGATTTACAAAGTGGGTCCCCTGGAGGCTCGCCCCGTAATCCGAATTGTCAACTGGGGACCGCTAGAGATTGATGATGGGGGATTATGATTGTCTACGTGTTGCACTTTCATCCAATTTTCTGATGTGTTTTGGTAATGATGTTGACAGTTGTGTGAAGATCTGTTACTGAAATTAAAGCCGCCGCAGCAGCATTTTTGAGCTTGATGATTAGATTTGATTAGATCGGAGTGGGTTTTACTTCTCCCTCCGAGTCAGCAGAGATTTACCGTCCACCGACTGATTTAACTTCGTGCTGGAAGACAGTTAGCGACATAACCTATCCTCGGAAAAGGAGGTATCATGGAACCTCAGGTCGAAACTCAACCTTGTTGGGCTTTGTGTTGACCTTGAAGGGTTGGAGAATGTTCACATTATCTGAAATTTCTACCCATAAAGCATCACAGAGACATTAAACGCTCATGCATTTTGGTTGGTGTTAGTATTGATGAGCGTCTTCCCACAGTAGCTATCATTTGAGTGAGTCAGAAGCTTTCATGAAATCAGATAATGTAAAGAAGAATAGGATTATGGTTTCTGGATTCTTGTTGCCACTGGCAAGAGGAAGGTGTACCCAGCCATTTATGAGTCTGAGTCTTGATGTCTCAAAGCCACAGAGAGATGCTGGAAGACAGCCCCTGCACAGGATTTCCTATACTGTGACATGTGCAGTGTCACTTTGCCTATGACTTCTCAAAATAATCACAGCCAATAATTCCCAAAAGAAAAACTGCAAATGACCGACAGGGAAAAAAAAAAAAGCTAAGGCTTTTCAAGGTGCAATAAAGTCAGACTCTAGTTTTAACGAACAGAACTAGTAAGACTTTAAGCAGATTATACTGTTTAGTGCTGAGATGGATATTTTCATGAATCACTAGAGGGAGTTGGAAAACCTGGCAAGAAGTTTGTCAAGAAGTACTAAAAACCTTAAAAACACACAGACCTGTTGACATTATAATTCTCCTTCTCCAACTCTGTCCTACAGAAATAATCAAATATGTGATCAGAAATCTATGTGCAAGTGGTGCTGCTTGGGTGTCTGCTCTGGCTCTGATCCTGCTTCCTGCTAATGCGCACCCTAGAAGGCATATGATGGCTCGAGTACTTGAGTCCCTGCCACCATGTGGGAGACCCAGACGCAGTTACTGGTTCCAGGCTTTGGCCAGATCCAGCCCCGGCTGTTGCAGGCATTTGGAGTAAACCAGCAGATGGAAGATACCTCTCTCTCTCCCTCTCTCTCCTTGTTGTAGAGCCTTTCAAATAAATAAAAATAAACATTTAAAAAATTTATATGCAAAAACATTTATATTTGTTTTACCTTTTTATAACAGCAAGAAAGAAGCAACTTTAATAGCTATTAATTAATAAAATGGTTAAGTAAATAATGGAATGTCAGCATGATGAAATACTATGTGTTCCTTAAAAATTCCCCTCAAAGAGTAATGTTTCAGGATATGAGAGAAATGTTCATATTATAACTAAGGGAAAGAAGCATAATATAAACCTTGATGTAGCACAATACCAATTTGTGAAAATTTTAGGCATGCACAGAAAAGGACTAGAAGGAAACATATCAAATTGTTAAAAGTTATTCTAGGTGGTTGATTTCAAGGTGATTTTTATTTTCTGTTTTTGTTTCAAATTTTTGTAAAATTGGCTCAAAATTTTTGTTTTACAATCACGAAAAATTTCTAACAATCATAATCCCAGCATCCATAAGGTCATTCCAAATTTTTTTTTTTTTTTTTTTTTTTTTGGCAGCACCTCAGATCCTCAGGAAGAGAACAGGGGGAAAAATGTGTTTCTCTACACCTAATTTAAGCAGAAATTCCATTGGCTCCAGGTGCCTCATTTTTTCAGTTGCTTGATGATTTTCTGTACCTTGTCGAGAAAATCAGAGGGATTCTGCAGATTCTTTTGTCTGCTGTTGGAGGACGGAGTTGAAGCCTTACTGACAAGTCTTCTGAAAAGCTCTTTTCAGAGCTCGGGGCAGATTCATCCTGACTTAGCAGCTCTCCATCCCATACTAGCTCGGGAGCTGGCGACCAGCATGTGTGGGTATGGTGCTGAAATCTACACCAGCATGAGCTGTAACATGTTGGGAGAGTACTAGACACCATCAGGGCTCCTTGCTCTGCGCCAGAGCCCCCGCCCGGTGTGCAGGTACCTCCATCCTCTGCCCTCTGGGTGCCATTGATGAGCTGTGGCGGGAGGAAGTTGGGCCCCATGATGTAAGGAGTCTCCAGCTCCAAACTGACTGGCTTCCGTGGCACTTGGTGGGGGTCATTTCCTCCCCCCCACCCCATTATGCTTCTTTCCCCTGATAAGACTCTAGTCCAGAGGCTCCTATTTTTGTAGAAGCTACAATTTTTCATTCAGGTTAAAAACACAGAAGCTTGTGATCTATAAAATCAGAAGGGGGTGGCTCAGGGTTATATCCACTCCTTGGTGACATTGAGATGGCTGAGCTGGTCTACAACAAATCGGTGTGGCAGGAACAGAGACGTGTTGGCCACCTCGTGGCCTCTAAGGCCTCGGCCTTGCACACTGCAGTGTGGCCATTTGATCAACATCATTACACCCTCATTATTCTTAAGGACCCAGTTATGACCTTCAGTGGAAGTGAATCCAGGACTTCCTCACAGGCACTGCTGATGATGGATTGAAACTCACCCAACAGAGGGTAGGCTTTTGACCTAGTAGTTAAGATGCCCACGTCCCTTATCAGAGTGCCTGGGTTCAGGTCTCAATGCCAGCTCCCAATTCCAGCTCCTTGCCACCCGGAAAGGCAACAAGTGATAGCTCAAATCGCTGGATCCTTGCCACTCCCAGATGGAGTTCCTGACTCCCAGCTTTAGCCTGCCCCAGCCCTGGCAGTTGTGGGCATTTAAGGAGTGAACCAGTGGGTTGTAGTAGTAGTAGTATTTGTTGCGCAAGTACTACTACTAATAATAGTAATAGTAATAATAAAATCCCACCCTTGAGTTGGCAGGTGTGACGCTCTTGCTGTGCAGCATGGCATTGGAGGTGCTAGAGGCTTAGAAGCATGAAAAGTTCTAGACACACGTTCTAGAAGTTCTAGAGAGGCCGGCGCCACACGGCTCACTAGGCTAATCCTCCGCCTGTGGCGCCGGCACCCCGGGTTCTAGTCCCGGTCAGGGCGCCGGATTCTGTCCCGGTTGCCCCTCTTCCAGTCCAGTTCTCTGCTGTGGCCCGGGAGTGCAGTGGAGGATGGCCCAGGTGCTTGGGCCCTGCACCCCATGGGAGACCAGGATAAGTACCTGGTTCCTGCCATCGGATCAGCGCGGTGCGCCGGCCGCGGCAGCCATTGGAGGGTGAACCAACGGCAAAGGAAGACCTTTCTCTCTGTCTCTCTCTCTCACTGTCCACTCTGCCCGTCAAAAAAGAAAAATTAAAAAAATAAATAAAAAAAGAAGTTCTAGAGACATGGTCTCTGATTTAAAGAGGCAGTAAAACCCAAACATTTGGCCAAAACTTGAAATTAAAGCAAGTGTGTTGCTAGAAGCAGAGCCGTTTCTCAGAACCCGCGTTCTAGGCGGGTGGCGAGGGGCAGTCCTGGGGCTCCTGCCGTGCGCATCCCGCGTTGTGCTGAGCTCTGTGCGCAAATCCTCTCCTCTGGCCCTCCACACTCCTCAGAATAGATGCCATCATTCCTCTGCTTTACAGAGGAGCAGAGGTTTAAGAAACTTCCCTGAGGCTGCTCCAGCTTGCAAAGCTAGAACTCAGTCCCGGAGCTCACACCAGCCATCCGACCAGTCCTTGGTGTGGTTGGAAGAGTGACCTGGAGTTCATTAAAGGGACATCCCCCAGGCCTTTGGAGCTTCTCCACCTAGGCCATCTGGGGAGGGCCTACTGGGAAGTGGAGCTTAAAGAAGGACCCTGGTGATTCCTAGCGACAGACAAGCTCGGGAGAGGTGGGATTTGACACGACTGCCTGCGTGTTAGAACAAATACCAGCGCCCAGCTCCACCCCAGCCCATTATGATTTAATTGTACTGGGTGGTCCCAGGCGTCCATATCTTAAAGCACTCCAGGTGATTCTAAAGTGCAGCCAGAGTTGAGAACCACTGCTCTGCTGCTTCGGCTGATTAAAATTAAATCAACCTGACTTACTCTAAAAAAAACACTGGTAAAAGAAGAATCACTCAGTGCTAGCCAACTGTCTCCCACCTCCAGTCTAACAATCAGAGCGAAGCCTGAGAAGCACAGGCCCAGCAAGGTGTGATGTACCCCTTGCACCCACTCAACTCTCCAGCTCTCCGCTCAGCCCCACACTGATGCCCTGAAGGAGCTGCCGAGGCCAGAGCTTTGACAAAGAGGAGGATTCGTGCCTCCTTCACCACAGTGCTTCTTGGAGGGCTTGTTACAGCAGGCTACAGGGCCCCATCCCACAGTTTCTGACGAGTTGGGTGCTGCTCAGATCACTGGCTTAGCTTTTTTTTTTTTTTTTCATTTTATTGAAGGCTAGCCAGACAGAGATCCTTCATCCACTGGCTCACTCCCCAAAATGCCTGCAACTGCCAGGGCTGGGCCAGGCTGAAGCCAGGAGCCAGGAGCTCCATCCAGGTCTCCCACGTGGGTGGCAGGGGCTCAAGTACTGGAACCATCCCCTGCTGCCTCCCAGGGTGTGCATTAGCGGGAACTGGATTGGAAGCAGAGGTGCCAGGACTGGCACTGGTACTCATGGGATATGGGCATCCCAAGCTCTGTCTTAAAAGCTGCTCCAAATGCCTCCACTGGGCCCAAGCCCAGGCTTAAGGGGTTTGTGCTTTGGAGGCAGCATCACCCTGACGCAGCTTTCAACTGGGGATTGGACCCTTTGACCATAGTGTTTGCAGGGAACCCCATGGAGACACCCACACGTCTCCTCCCGCAGTCCTGGGTTATTACACACACTTGCAGCCTCCAGTGCTAATCCATGCAATCTCTCAGCAGAGTGCACGTGACGGCTCACAACGGCCAGGCGGTGTTGTAACGTCTAGAAGGAGAGGGCAGTCGGGTCAGACCAGAGTCACCTGCAGCGAGCTCTGGGAGGGAACCACCACCCACACTAAAAGTCAGCAGCGCAGTTCAGGGGTGGAAAGTGATGTGCAGATGGCAAATCAGGTGAGGGAGTCAGCTTTAGACTGGGAGAGGCAGAAGGCCTCTCTGAGGGCGGACATTGCAGCTGAGAGTGGAATGACAAACAGGAGAGCCCTTAGAGCCTCCCTCCCTCTCAGGAATGTGGCACCTGGGTTCTTAAGATAGTGAGGGCATGGAGGAGTGGCCAGGGGCGGGAGCGAGCTGGGCGAGGGTGCAAAACAGGAAACAAGCCCAGGCTGACAGGGGCAGTTCTGGCCTCACCGCCAGCTCCTGGCATCCCTGTGATACCAAAACAAAGAGAGTCTTTGTCCCAAAAACACTGGTGGACCAGGGGATCGGGCAGGGACGAGATGGACTTGACGCCGTGCTTCTCATTGCACACAAATCACTGGGGACCTTGTTAACATGGAGCTTCTCCCTCGAGAAGTCTGGGGCAGGGCCTGGGAGTCTGGATTTCTGAGAAGCTCCCAGATGGTTTAACTCTGCTGGTCTGTGGACCGCATTTAGGTAGCAAAGTCTAATTCACCGTGGGTGCCAGCTGTGGCCTTTTGGCCAGAGTTAGCTGTCAGGGTGAGTGTGATTGCCTGGTCTGGCCACTTGACTGGGTGGACGACACCTGGGAATTAACCTCCCCCACCGGTGGTCCAGTGTCAGAGGCCATCATTTCAGATGCTGACACACGCTGGGCGCTGGGCGCTGGGCGTTGGGCAGAGGCTGCAGGATTGCCCCTGCTCCTGGGGAGAGCAGACAGGCTGGAGCCCCCTGCTGGTGTGAAGCCCTGCTTTGTCTTGGGTGCGGCTTGGGGCAGCTTGTCGCTTCCCCATCACTCTGATTTACGCTCATGAGGTGCTCATCAGTTCCAATAGGAAACTTGTTGAGTTATTTTAGGTTTCAGTTTTGATAGCAAAAACCATCTCCATAAAGCCAACATTTCTTTTTTCAGCTCCGTTTCCAAGGCAGGCATAGCTGCCTCCTGGCTTCCTTGCTAAGCACATCTTGTTCCTCTCTGGGTCTCCGAGCTGACTTCCTCTCCAGGCTACTTCTCCAGGCTCACATTTGGATTGGTGCCCTGGAGAGTCACCATTCAGAGTCTCCCAGGGGGAAAAAAATATATCAGCCTAGATTGTAAACAGCTGGCTTGCTCTCTCCCAGCAGGAATGTCATCACACTAGCCGCTGGAGCCAAGGCAGTGGAAAAGCGCACAAGGCTTGGTGTGGGGGCTCCTCCTCAGTGCCTGCTCCCTTGGGCGAGCAGAGCCAGTCCTGAACAAAGCCGCTGAGAGGCGAAGTGCGCTCCTGAGCCTCACTCCCTCTCGCTCTTGTGCCAGACGGCATCCTAGAGCCACTCCTCCCCAACCCTAGTATCCCAGACATCACAATTCAGCACCTGTCACGCCGAGCAGCTCGCCAACGGACTTAGAGAGCCTGTCACAAAAGACGCCTGAGCAGAGGCCCCGTTATCAATTACCCCGGGCCCTCTTAGCTGTCAGGGGCCCACCTGGCCCAGCTGTTCAGAACTTACTCATAAATCCCAGGCAAGCCCCATACTAATTTGGCAGAAAACTGCGTGTGAATACCAAGTGCACAGAAACACGTGGCCCGTGCCACCCCCTTCCTGGTGACATCCTGAAGGTCCAGCAGAGATTCCGAGGGGGAAATCTGTTTCACACCTGTCCCCAAAGTGGCCCCTGCACCCAAATTAACAAAAATGGCCGAACTAGCCTGTCTGGGTTGACATTTTATTCAATTCAACAAACACTTACGGAGCCGTGGGGAGGAACTTTGCCAGTCACTCAAGGAGAACCAGATACACAAGGTGCAGGCCTGTGTTCAGGAGGATCGTAATCTACCAGAGCTGAGATGCTAGACACACCTACAAAGAGCGAGTAGAATGTGATGAAGCCTGGGCGGAAGCAGCGTGGAAGGGTGCTGGGGCTGGTGGGAGAGCCGTCTCCAGGAAAGGCTGTCAGTGGGGCGGGCTTGCCCCCGGAACGGATGGGATTTCAGCCAGAGCATGAGCGTATGGGGTGACGCTCAGCCTTGCTTCTGAGCATGAAACTCTTGCCACGTGTCAGACACTCTTCTAAGTGCTTTGCCCACCGTGAGGTGGCTACTCATGCAATCTCCCCCATACCACAGGTGAGACGGATAAGGCCTGGCCAGGTCAGCTAACCCGTCCAAACCAAATACCAAATACCAGTCCGTGTGGAATCTGTGACTTGAAGCCAGGCGGGGGAGCCGGTGCCCAGACTGTGAGCTCTTGTGCCTCTGTGTGCGAGGCGTCGGGTTCTCTTTGTCCTGGTGGTTGTGTTTAAATCGCGGATCAGCTCCGCCAGCCTTGTTAGAAGCAGAGAGAGCACTGAGGACCTACTGAAGATGTTTGTTTACGCCTCACCGCGGGCTTTTGAGCCACCTAATCAGTGCAGGAGAGCGAGCAGGCAGCAGCCCGCCCTGCTGAGCTCTGGGAAGCCCGGATCGGGCTCTCCAGGACGCAGCGCCCGACCCAGCAGTCCTGACGGTTCTCAGAGGCCGGCTCTGCCTGGCTGTCTGCCTCTGGGGCCTTGCACTCCACACCCATGGTCCCTTTAGGGGCCCTAGGATGTAAGATGTGGCCCAGAGGGAGAGGGACCATATGCCAGGAAGATGGGAGATGGCTGCTCTCTTCCACGGCTTTCTGACTGTTTATGCCCTCAGGAGGCAGCACTGAGCTGGTTCCTCACCCAGGGCCCAGGGGCAAGCCCTGCCAGGTGCACCCTGCCACCTTGTCTCCCATGGAAAGAATGAGAGAGGCTCCTCGTGCAGAGGGAAGAGCGTTGACATGGGGCCTGGAGTGGGGGCTGGAAATCTGGCTGTGGCTGCACTCTGCCAGCCCTGTGCCTGGTGTGAGCTTGGCAGGTCTGGGGGAAGTAGGTCCCATCTAGGACAGTGTCAGAGACGTGGCTGACAGCTTTCCCAGACCCTCCTGCACCAGGGCCTGACAGGGTTAATGCTCTCTCCTCTTTGATGCCCAGTGATGTTGGATCTTTGAGCTACTTCTCCCCTGAAGAACAGGAAGACAGAGAGGGCCACCCCCTGCAGCCCCCACCCCCACCCCTGCATCTCTGCACACAGAAGCCAGGAGGGCTGAAGTCTTTTGAACCCTCCAGCCAGGAGGCAGGTCAGGAACAGGCACTCCTTGGGGGGTGAGGACTCAGCCAGCCAGGCCCCACGTCCCCGTCCTTTCCCACCTGGGATTGGTCCAGCAGCGTTTTGTGTTAAATGCCGACATATAAATTTGTAGACGATCCTTGTGAGCAAATTGGATTCCTTCACAGGGCCCTTAAGTGCTGCCATTTAGCCAGATTTAACAGTAGGCTCCGGCCGCCGCCTCCCTCCCTGGCTGACCCTCCGCGGTCACCCGGGAATCGATCCCAGGCCAGCCGGCCGCAGACGCAGCCCGGAGGTTAGTGCACACGGCGGCGGCGCTGCCCGCTCCCGCGCGCATCCTCTCGCGCCATCTCCACATCCCCCACCCCGGTTCCCCCCTCCTCCCAGCGCCCCCCACCCCCTCCCAGGCTCCCCTCCCACCCACCGCACCCCGCCGCCCGCTCCCCGTCTCCCCAGAGCCGCCGCCCGCCCCCTTCCCCTCCAGGCTCTCCCTCCTCCTGGCTGTGCCGTGGCAGCTGCTTCCAGTGCAGCGAGATGCGCCAATTCATTCAGCCTCGCAGACTCTTTAAGGTCGTTACTAAATATATCAAGCAGAAGAAAAGGGTCTTTTTTCCTGTCTCCAAGCAGGGAGCGTAAATGCCGGCCTTAGGATCGGAGCTGTCCTGGCTGCTCCCGCGCCCGCGCGGCTCCCCGTGCGCCGGGGCTGGCCACGCCCAGAAGGGGCGCGGGTGAAGGGGCCGGGAATTGGAGATGAAATCCATTTTACATCTTGGAGGAGTTCAGCAGCTCCGGAGACTCCGAGGGGAAAACGATTTCCACCAGAGCTATTTCTCCTCCTCTGGATTAATGTATTTCTTTCTGTCTTTTTGAGGAAATTGGGAAGTGTTGGACGAGGTCGGCCCGCCGCTCCCGGAGCCGGGGATTCTATTCAGATGTGCTGAGTGCGGTGGTGAACTGCTTTCTTTCCGAGCTGTAAGCCAATGACCTTGCCGCGCGAGCTGCGGGCGGAGGTGGCTCGCCGCCCCGGCTGCCGCACTGTGACCCGCGCGCCCCGAAGAGTTGGCTCTTCCGGGTCCCTGTGCCTCCCCGGGCCACGCGGCGCCTCCGCGCCTGCAAGGCAGGGCAGCTGGGTTGTGGCCGACGAGCAACCCCCCACTCCCCATGCAGAAGCAGCCCGCACACGCGTGCAGCGGCCGTGCCTCCAAGTTCTCCGAGGCGAGATAAAAATATCAGTGATATTTCATATTTTATCTTCAGCTGGAAAGTAGATGAGGTCACCGGAGAGGTGTAGGGCAGGCGTTTTTCACCTTTTATGAGACAGAGCCGGCTGCGGCTGTCCCCCAGGCAGTGTGCCTGCTCTGGTGAGCACTGAACTTGGCAGGGCAGTTGTGGGAGCTTCAGAATCAGGAGTGCTCCGAGAAGACCAAGGGGCCAAGGAAGGAAGTCGGGAATACCAGCGTTTTGGTGGCTGCCTCAAAAGAAGATCCAGTGACGGCGGTCAGGCAGGAAGGAGAAGTTAGGTGGAGAACATTCCAGACAGTGGTCACTTTGGTAGCAGGCTCAGAACGTGCAGACTGGGACATGGTCTTGAGATTTGGAAGTCAGCCTTGATGGCCTGTGTGTCTGAGAAGAGCTGTGAGGTGGGGGTGGGGTTAGATTTCCCGGGTGAGGCGGGTAGGCAAGACCTTGGCCACAGGAAGTGCCCAGTCCTCTTCAAAAGCCTGGCCCAGATCAGGGGGTAGCAACAAGTGGCTGGAAACACAGAGGCCCAGGCTGCTTGTTGCCGGGTGGGGAAACAACAGGAGGTCTTCACGGTGGAGGCGGATTCTGAGATGGGCACTGACCAGTAAACAGGGATTCACCCGCGGAGAAGGCAGCATTTCCGGCAGGAAGAGAGCATTTTCACGGAGATGGAGGCATGGAGGACCAAGCAGTGTTTGATTGTTGGTGGATGGGTGGAGAGAGCAGAGGGCAGGAGAGAGCCAGCTCTGAGAGTGAGGCAGTATTCCCGGGGCCCAGGAGCCCAGGAGCCAGGAGCCGGTGCGCTGTCTTGTCAGGTGATGAATGGCCTCTGAAGAGATATTTTTAACATGCTTCTGGTTTTTTTTTTTTTTTTCTGATTCTAAAGGTACTGCCAGCTCATTATAGAAATTTCTTAAAACCGTGGAAAGATATAAAGAAACACGCACATAATTACTGTTAACATTTTGGCATATTGCTTCCTTTAGTCTTCTTTTCACGTACTGTTCTGTTAAATCCAAGACACCCTCACCTGGGAGCACGTCACTACTTCTGTGTCATTGAGAATGTGCACCTGCACCTGGCAGAGATTCTTATCAGAGTGCGAGGTGTGGCCCATCCAGATGGGTCACCGTGTGGACGGTCTGCGCCTGGCAGGGAGGCAGGCTGCGTCCTTGTTTAAACTTGAGTTTGCATCACATTTTAAATTTCATATCTTGCTTCTTTGCTCACAGTTATGCCACAATTCACCAGGTTATAAACATATTTGTAAAATAATTGTTAATGCCTGCCTAATATTCCATTCCATGGGTACTCCACAATTCGTACCACCATTTCCCTGTTAATAGGTACTATGTTGATTTTGTTTTTACTACGATATATAGTTCCTCAGTGAGAACCTAGGTGTGTAAGTTTTTAAACAATATTTTGTTCAGAGATAAATGCACACCACAAGCCGAATAATGATATGGTATAATAAGACTTATCTTTGGAAAACATGTGTTTTGCGGTCTCTCTTTCCGAAGTATAGAAATGAATTGTTGTTGAACTTAGCTGCAGCTCTGATGCTCCCTCCTCTAAGCGTATTTTCTTTACCTTGTGATACACTCAGTACATGTATGAAGTACATGTATGAAGGTAACATGTGCCTTCTTAACCATTTGTAAGTGTACAGTTCAGCAGCACTGAGCCCATTCACACCGATGTGCACCTGTCACCACCACTCAGCACAGAACTCTTTTCATCCTTGCAAACTGGAGCTGTTGTACCCATTAACCAGTAACCCCTCATTGCGCCGGCCCCTGCGTGTGACAGCCACTGTGCTACTTTCTGTGCCTCTCAGTCTGATTGCTGCAAATGCCTGAGATGAGGTAACCCATGCTGTGCCTGTCTTCTTGTGTCTGCTTTGTTTGACTTTGCATAAGGTCCTCGGGGTTCATACGGTCATCACGTGTGCCAGAATTTCCTTCCTTTTGAAGGCTGAATAATATTCCTTTGTGTGTATATGCCACAGTTTATTTATCCGTCTTCTGAAGGGTGGGCCCTCTCTGTGGATTAGATTCCTAGTCATCCATCAAAAGGCATGGGAAACAGTTTAGACTCTTGCCACATCTTGCCACGTTGCCGTCTCCAGAGTTCTGACAAATTTATACTACCTCCATCAGTGTATAAGTGTGCCTGCCAGTTTCGGATATTATCATTTGGCTTATCTGTGTCATTTTGATACTAGCACTATAGCCTGTCATTGTTTTAATATGCATTCCTTTGAGCGTTCCTAATGAAGGTGAACTTTTTTTTATTTCTTCATTAGCTGGGATGTGTTCCTCTTTCTAAATTGTCTTTTTATGTCCTCTGATCATTTTCCTAGTAAAGATGCGATGTTTTACCTACCACTTCATATGCAGTCACCGCTTACAGATGAAGGATTAGCTCCAACGACCCCTAGTATTCCTGTAGCAAGCTCTGTGCAGGCGGTGGAGAATTTACTGAGAACCAGCAGACGAAACTGCTGCCCTCGTGCAGTTCACATCCAGTGAGGGAGAAAGACAAACAAGGTACGACAGAAGTGAGGTGCTGGCAGTGCGAAGGAAACAGTTAAAATGGGGAAGGGGTGGAAGTGTTAGGGTCAGGGTCAGGGTTAGGGAAGGCCTCTCTGAGGAGTTGGGGGCGAGTCCTTGAGCAAGGGAGGGGGAGCCCTGTGGGTATCTGAGGAGCATCAGAGCAAAGGATCCGGCTGGAACAGAGGCCCCGAGTGAGGAACACGAGAGCTGGGGAGGTGTGAGGAGAAGGCCCAGGTGTGACCAGAGCCACAGACGCTGCAGCTGCTCAGGCCGAGTGAGGAGAAGACCCCTTGGAGGCATAGAGCCAGGGAGTGGCGTGTGGGCCCGCACCCTGGAAGGGGTGCTCTGATTTCCCTGTGGATAGTGGCATGCAGGAAGGAAAAGAAGGGAGTGGGACAACTGTCGGGAAGTCCTTGCGGTAACCCCAGTGGAAGACCTGTGTGTTCATCAGCCTTGTGTGGCTGCAGCTACAGTGTCTGCGAAGAGTTCTCAGCAGGGAAGGAGGTTCCCTTTGGCTTAGAGTTTGGGAGGCTCACGGTCCAAGGTCAGGAGGCCCCAGGAGTCTGGCGTCTGATGCTGGGCCAGGAAGCAGAGGGACGCAGGGAGAACACTCGGCTCCACACCCCCAGCGCTTCCTTTAAAGCCCTTGTGATTTTTTTCAGGGGCCCCACCCTGCAAGCCTGATACCACAGGTCTCACTTCAGACACCATAACTGAATGAAGCCTCCACGCTTAACCCCTCAGCGGTTCACATTAATCCCTCAACTGCTAACAGAAGGCTTTGGGGTTTACAAGTTTGGGGAGTCAAATCCTGTTCAAACCGTAGAAGATGACAGAGTTTGGACCAGAGGCTAGCAGGTGTACGGGAAAGAACCAGAGGGGGATTGAGCCCAGAAGCCCCTGCAGATACCAACTTCTGTGGCTGCTCCAGTATCTCATGGAACATGGCATAGTATTTACATACAGCTTACCCGCCTCCTTCCTTTTCCTTAACTCCCCCCTAGATGACTTATCACACCACATATAACGGAGATGCTGTGTGCGTAGTTGTACTGTGCTGTGTAGGAAATAATGACAAGAACAAAGACATCCGTACATGGTCTATACAGATGCAGTGTGGTTTTTTCTCCATATTTTCAGTGCCCTGGAAGAACAACTGTAGATCATAAGGTAGAGCTGATTGGATTTGCTACTGCACTGGATGTGGGGTGTGAGAGGAGTCAAGTGAGACTCCAAGATTTCTGCTTGAGCACCTGAAAGTGAGACACTGAGGAAGGAAACTAGCAGGAGTGGATCTAGACGGGCGATTGGGAGCTCCGTGTTTGACAAGTTAAGTTTGAAATGTCTATTAAACATTCAAGAACAACGTCAAGCAGGCAGTTGGATATATGAGTCTGGAGTTCAGGGAAGAGGTCTGGGGTAGAGACATAAATTTGGGAGTTGTCGGCGTCGGGATGGTATTTAAAGCCCTGATACTGTGTGAGGTCACCGAGGAGTGAGACTGCAGGGAAGAGGGCAGCCGTGCCCGGCGACGGAGCCTCTGCCGCCAGCATCAGCACAAATCTGGACCCTCTGGCATTTGGGGCTCTCTGCAGATTACCAGGCTGGGCGAGCCTGGGCGGCGAGGAAGGGCACAGTCAGATCTGTGCCGCAGCTCCTCGGCTCTGTAGCACTGCCTGCCACCCACCCGTCCCCTCTTTCCAGAGTGGGGAGAATCGGGGGGCTTCCCTTCTGAGAAGACCCCAGCAGGCAACGGTTAACATCTCAGATTTCCATGGTTACATTTGACCCAAGATCAGCCAAGTCTTTAATCTCAAGAATCACCATCAGCTGGGCGATGCACAGTGGCAGCCCTTTGATATTGGCAGGGGAAAATGTAGACTTGGGAGAGAGAAAGGTGGAGAAAGAGGCAGGAAGGGCAAGGGCCCCAGTGGGAGGCTCGGATTCTTTGCAGTAATGAGTGCTGTGGGGGAGGAGCCTCAGCACCTGGAAAGCCCTATCAATCTCCTTTTCCTCGCCCCCCCCCCCAGCCCTCAGACCCCAGGAGTTTCTAGAATCCTCTCCTGCTCCAGGTGAGAAGGCACACTTTGAGCAGTGCGTACACTCAGATTGGAGCTGGGTGGAATAGCAGAGATGGCCAAAACGGATGCCCATCAATCATGACTTTTCCCTGCTGCTCAGTGTTAAACTAGTGACCAGATAACTGTCACTCAAACAGGGTACTTTTGCCCTGGCAGGGAAAGGACGTCTACTAAAAATGACCCAGGCCAAACAGCCCACCCTGGGACTGCCAGCACCACCAGGGCCACCAGCAGAGCTCCCAGATGTGGCTGCGACATCCAGCATCAGCCGCACCTAAGGAGATGATTCAAAAGCTGGATCTCCGGGCTCATCTGCAGATGCTCTTGCCCAGGATCTTTGGGGCCGGGACACACGGACTGCAGTCTTAGTGAACGCCTCTTGGTGTAGGAATTCTGTCGTTGTCCCTGCTTCTCTTTTCTTCTCTCGAAAGGTCATTTGTGGTCCTTTTGGACGAGACTTTCACGGGGATTCTCTGGGGAGGGATTCCCTGTCCCACACCCGGTTGGCCATCCCATTCCTACACGTCCTAAACTGGGATAGCACTGCCTTCCTGGGGACCTCGGCTGCTCCGTGTGCTCCTTGTCTCTTTCTCTTGGTCTCTGGGCCGCCCCCCTTTCCCTAGCTAGATCCCGGGCTACTGAAGTAAAACAGAGACCTGTTCCTCTGGCTCTACACGCCCAGGACTGTTAAAGGGACAGCAGAATTAACTGCTTAAATGTAAACGCCCTCCCTGGCAAGGGTCTCTCCGAGAAGCCAGCATCATTCCTCTTTCATAACCCATTTTGGTTCTGTCAACTGTGAATTTAAAACCTTTTTGAGCTTCATTTATATTTTAAGTCTGTTTTCTCTTCTTTGGATTACAAATGCCATAAATTTCCCACCTGTTGAACAGTGCATCTTTCGTTTGTCCTGAATGCCAACTTTTTCTCCTTGTCCAGATCTTAGACCTCTGAAAGCCAATTCCCCTGGGAAGCCATATGTACCTTATAGGTCCCTCTCTGTCTCAACAATCATAGGGCTGCAAGAGCCCTTGATTGGAGTTAATTGAACTTACTTTTCCAATTCTGCACACCACATCTTCCCTTTCTTTATGGATACCCAGTCTGCTTGAATACACCCTGACACAATGTATGCACTAACTCCAGAGGCAACCAGCTCCAACTTGGTAGAATGTTTTTACATTGTGTAAAAATCAGCCTCCCCAAAATAGGATGATTCGTGCAGTAATAGAGTTGGTGACATCAGTGTAAACTCACATTCAGCTTAGTGTAGCTGCAGATGGCTACAGATGGAAATATGCATAGGGGTAGGTGTACACACAGGTTAGACACACATACACTTCTTGCTCTGTCATCTCAGGGACCCCAGAAGCAACTGATGCCTTGGTAGCAATCAGCAACCTAGCCCCCAGAGCTTGGTTCCTACTACTGTTCTTCAATAAAAAGGAACAAAGAAGTAACTGATTCAAAGGCTGGGCAGGAAATACACGTGATGAGCCTGGAGCATCTAGTAGTGCCAGACAGCAAGGAGGTGCTCAGAAAAGCCGCTGCGATGGGGTGCATCAGAGACTGGGGAGCCCAAGAAAGGAGACAGAGCTTTCCATGGCTAAAGCTGGAGCACTTTGAGCAACAGCATAAATAAAGTAGTGCTGGATTACAACCCAAAGTGTAAAATAAATATCAATGAATCTCTACTGATATAAATAAATGATTGCATAAATAAATAAATGAGGGAGAATAGATAAATCTCTCAGGTAGGAAAATTCCAAATAATTGATGTGGATACTCCATCCTCAAGGAAGTGAAGTGTCACTCCCCATTCCTTATGTGTGGGCTGTGCATACTGACTTCCTGCCAAAGAGTGCAGTGCTGGAGGGGAGGGGCTCAACCACACAGCACAGACCCCTGACACGATGCCAGCCAGGCGGTCACGGTCCACACCAACAGGGGCCAGTCCTGTTGCTGTGCGTACCCTTGAATGATGGTCTTCTTCCACATGGCCCATAAACCCCAGTCTATTTCTGAGAAAAGCATCAGACAAATCCCAATGGAGGGAAGTCTGCAAAATACCTGACCAAGGAGAAGTGAGAAACTGTGCCAGCCGACAGGCACTAAGGAGAGCTGACAGCCACAGGCAGTGTGGTCTCCTGGATGGGATCCTGGGGCCGAAAAGGGACGTTGGGTAAATACTGAGGAAGCCCAAATAAAGTATGGACATTAATTAATAATTGTGTATTGATCTTGGCTCAGTAATTGTGACAAATGTAGCAGCTAACATTGGATGTTAATGATTGGGGAAACTGGCTATAGCATATACAAGAACTGTACTGTGCATTTTTTCCCCTGTGGGTCTAAAACTATCCTAAACTAAAAACGTTATTTAAAAGAAAAAAAAAGAAAATAAGATCTCCCTACCTATGTAGCAGCTTTGGCTCTGGCCCCAGCCTGAATCAACTCAGCAATGATCCAGCATAAGTCAGTCCCTCCAGGCCACTCCCCCACACTGTCATCGCAACCCCCTCGTCCCACCCCATCTGTCATCTCAAGTCAGAGCCCTCCACCTCCTTCCTGAGATCCTCTGAGCCCTGGCTTGCAGATCACCCTTCTTCAGCCACGGCTGGGTCTGACAGCTGCCTGCCCACGTCCATTGAGGTGCCCAGAACTGGGCACAATACTGTGTGTGGCGGCCCCGCCCGAGGAGGAGCAGGCCTGGCCCCCTCCAGCTCACGGCCCATGTCTCTGTTAGTACAACCACAGTGCCTCTCACTCGGGGCAGCCGTCTTCCACTCATCTTCTACTTGGGCTCTGCCACAATCAATAAAAGAGGCAACCTTCTGCCGAGTCAATGCTTTCTGGAAATAAAAACGAAAAAGAAAGGCTGGAGGTAGTGAGTGTTCCAACATTGGAAGTACTCAAGTACATTTGGCACCTACAAAGAAAGGGGAAATTTGGCAGGTTTGGGACTGAAAAAGGAACTTGAATCCAATACTGTTTACAGTCCACTGGACCAGGCTACTTAACTGCGCTCGCCTCAGTTTCCACATCTTTAAAATGGGGCTAATAACAGAACCTACCTCGTAGGGTATTGGGGATGGAATGACTCAGTGTTTGTAAAGGTGCTCAGAATAGGTGCTGGCACGTAGTGAGTGCTTTATGAACGTTTGCCGTTAGTTTGATGTTTGCTCTCAGCACGGAGACGGCACAAGGAGAAGACTTCCCACCAACCCCTAATGGTTCCCTGACTCACTGGTCCCTGTTGGATCCGAGCTCTGACACCCAGCAGCAGCTTCCTCTCCCAATTTTCTGTCACCTGCCTTTTTGATTAGTAAGCCATCAGGGGCCCCTTCCGAGTCATCTGCGAACATTGAATAGACAGAGACAAGGGCAGAACCGCGTGGCAAGTGTGGCGGGTGATAAGGCTGCTCTCCACCAGCTGGGCTGGTGTCACGCCAAGTAGCATGGAACACCTGCCCTCTCTGGGCCCTACATCAGTCCAAGCATAGACCACGACAAGCACCTCACACATGCTAACGGCCAACTTCCGTTGGTTTTAAAGGCTGATCGTTTTGGGGACGTCAGGGTAAATGATGGGCTGAGAGCTATGGAAAAAGAAGTCGGGGGTGCTGGCATCTGAACTTAATTAGACACCTGCGCTCTTCATAGGGCCTGATAAGGTCAGGCAAACACAGTCAGCCTTAATAACATTATCAGTGCCGTGCGGTCGGCAGGCCTTGCCAAAGTCGATACGTCAGGCTTTTGTGGCTCAGAACATGTGTCTTCCGTTCCTACTCAGGCTTATTTCTTACGTGCCAACAGCTGGCACCACATCTGGAGAGGCTGTTTCTGCCGTGGCTTCTTTTCTCGAAGTGTTTTATGGGACACCCCACCCCACCTCAAGCGTTTGAAGAGAAAAGGCCTCCTTCATTCATTCTTGATGGCCTGTCAAGCCGCAGCCCTCCACCTCTGCTGCAGGGAACCTGTGGGAACAAGACAGGCTCTCATCCAGGGCAGCCGGCCTCACACGTGCGCGTGCCGGGACATCCTAGGGAGTGGGGCGCTTAGGGAAGAGGCGTTCCCCGGTCCCGCTGCAAGTCTGCTGTGTTAGGAGGTGGGGTTGCCTGGGGCTGGGCAGGGCCTGGGACTGCGTGTCTCACTTAGTCCACAGGTGATTCTCCTGCAGGTGACGGAGGCCCGTACTTCTGGGAATGCTCAGCTAAGGGCATTTAAGCCCCCATTCGCCAGCCAGCACCGTGCCCTGTGTCTTCAAAATTATTAGCAAGTGCTTCATTCAGTCTTGAAGGGGGCTCAGAGAGCCGAGTTTAGAGGATTCAGTTCTGCAGGTGGGAGAATGGGAAAGGGACCAGCTCAAGCCCAACACGGAGCCGTGAGGGAGTGTGGTGGTGGGGACAGTGTGGACGGACACGCGTGAAGGGCTGAGCCTGGGAGACACAGACGAGCAAACCTGCAAGTTCCATAACCTCTGGGTCTCAATTTCTTTTCTTTTTTTTTCTTTTTTTTTAGATTTATTTATTTATTTATTTATTTGAGAGGTAGAGCTACAGACATAGAAAGAAAGAGACAGAAAAATCTTCCACTTGCTGGTTCATTCCCCAAAATGTCCACAGTGGCCGGAGCTGACCCAGTCCGAAGCCAGGAACCAGGAGCTTCTTCCAGGTCTCCCACATGGGTGCAAGGGCCCAAGGTCTTGGGCCATCTTCTACTGTTTTCCCAGGCCACAGCAGAGAGCTGGATCGGAAGGGGAGCAGCCGGGCGCCCGTATGCAATGCTTGCGCCACAGCACTGGCCCCTCAGTTTCTTTACTGTAAAGGAACACTACCTGCCTCTACCTCTCAGGGATGAGAGATGACTTTTGAAACAGTCAGGGGTGGGGAGCAGGTGTTTGGAGTAGCAGGTCACACACCACTTGGGACGCCCACATCCCGTATCAGAGTGCCTGGGTGTGAGTCCTGGCTCCACTTTAGACCCCAGCTTCCTGCTAATGTGCAACGTGGGAAGCAGCAGTGACGGCTCAAGGACTTGGGTCCCTGCCACCCACCTGGGAGATCCACATAGAGTTTTAGGCTCCTGGTTCTGGCCTGACCTGGCATCAGCCTGCTCCAGCCCCAGCTGTTGTGAACATCTGGGGAGCAGACCAGTGGATGGAACATCTGTGTGTGTGTGTCTGTGTGTCTGTCTGTCTGTCTCTCTGCCTTCCAAATAAATATAAATAAATAAAAGGAAAAACAGAACTAACAGAGTCAGTGCATTTACCCAAGTCCCTGGAGCCATGTATATGATCCACTAATGACAGCTACCAACCAACCAAAGAAGTATGAACAAAAAATAACAATCAAATAAATAATATTCCACCTTATGAAGAATCCCCATTTAACTGGGTATAGGCTATGAGTGGCTGTCAAGTTACATTTCATTTAGTCAGCATGTAGTTACCGGGCACCTGCTCTGTGCCGGGCCGTGCCTGGCACTGAAGCCCATGATGGCCGGCTCTGGGGGCAGGGCGGTTCTCACACTTGAATGTGTATCGGAACCCCCTCGAGCTGGGTGGGCATATGGCCGGCCTGGTCATGGAGACACCCGCATGCCACTCCACAGCATTGCAGGAGTCACCCAGTGGGTGGGAGCCATCTCTGTCTCTCGGAGAAATTATTTCACAGTCTAACAAAGAGACTCTCCTGGAGGGTACAGCCAGCCGTCATCACATGCTCAGAGTCTGGTTTGAGGAGTCCGGGTGGGGCCCGAGACAGGTGCTGCTGTGGCTGCCGGCCAGGGGCTGCACTTTGGGAAGCCCTGTCCCAGGCAGTACAGTTTGTGAAGACCTCAGAAGACCCAAGCACCCATTAGGGGTGGTGGGTGCTGGTCTCAGCAAGGTCTTAGGGGTGGAATGGACAGGAAGTGGTGACTGGGACATGGGCTGGGCTGCCTCTAAGCCTCTCTGGCTTGTCCCTGGGCTTCCCACATACATTGGGGGTCCTGCCAGCCCACCAGCACCTTTGGGGTCCCCCCAGCTCTGAGCACAAGAGGAGCTGCTGCCGGGAGACCTGGCTGTGCCTTCGGAACTGAGAGTCCTGCGGCTGGGTTTCCCAGTGTGGTCTCTTTTATTTCTGTGTCTGCTCAGAGGAAAAGCATTTTTTTTTTTTTTTTAGTTTTTAGTTTTTGCTATTCTATTCTTCCTGGGATGCCGATGGCGCCGAGATGCGCGGGTACCGTTCCGCAAGAGTGCCCGAGGTGTGTATTGAATTTCGGCGCCGGATCATTTAATGTGCGGTGACAGAGAGAGCGGGTGTTGTTTGGATTCCTGTGGAACTCTCTGCCTTTCTATTTTCTGGACAGAAACACTGCAGCGTCTTGCTCTGCAGCCGGCCCCTGAATTCCCCACCTGTAAGAACCTCATGGTACCGGGAGCCCCCCTGTCCCCCACGGCATCGCCAGAGCTCCCTGTGAAAGCCAGTGGAAAATTGGAACATTCGTGCAGGTCTTCGGCATGTCCATTTCATTTAAGGCTCTCCACAGCCCCGGTTGTTACTGAATTAAACCTCGAAACAAACAGCAATCAATAGCCTAATAATATGATGCTCTGAAGGTGTTCCTTAGTAATGAGGGGGAAGCTCTGGGAGGGCTGCAGCCGTGTGGGCTGTGACCGGCGTCTGCCTTCATTCCTTTGCAGCTGCCAGCTTTCGGAAAGTGGCTCTGGGTCGGTCTTACCTGCCCAGAGTGCCCTGGGCACTGTGGGGCAGAAGCCTCTCCTTAGGAGGTGGCTGCGATCTGCCCCTCGTAGTCTTGTCCAGGAAGCCCCCTTCTCCTCGCTCACTTCTCCCTGTCCCTGGCTGGGAGTGCTGGGTGAGACACTGGCCAGAGAGACCCAGCCCCAGCCCTGGTGACCCGAGGCCCAGGTACAGCCAGGCACGGGTACGGAAAGAAAGCAGCAAGCTTGGAGCTGCACATCCGGGGATAGGGATTTTCTTTGGTGCCTGAACACCGAGATGTTCCAGGGCTTTCTGAAGATAGTTAGAGACGAGGGTATTGTCAGAGCCAATCTTGGGTTCTTGAAAACGACACCATCCAAGGAGGCAGCCATGAAGAAGACTCTGGCACTGAGTCAATATGGGAATCAGCCAGTTACCGTTGAACTTAGACTGCAGCCTGGGGCAGGTGCCCACCACAGGGAAAGGCACGAGACCACTGCACCAAGCAAGGGTGCCCTGGCATGAGTAGAGTCAGACTTCTCTCCCTTGGCCGTCGCCACCCTCGGGGGAGGGAGAACCAGCAGAGACTGCATCTCGGCCTGGGGGCTAGTCCTAGCAGGCCCTCAAGAAGCTAATTCATCTGAGCGCTGGTGTCTCACGTGATCCCCTGGGTCCTTCCCCTCTTGCCCCCATGACCCAAGATCCAGACAGATGATTTATGTTTTTCTAATATCATTAGCATGCTTTTGGTTGAATATTGAAAAGTTCAGATATGCACAGAAGTGGCAGATCGGTATAGTAAACCCCGTGTGATTTTGAGGGACTTTTTCCCTGATGATTGATGACTCGGAGTGAAGAGTTGTTGTTCTTGTTTGAGGTAAAGAATGAGACGAACAGGTGGTGGGGTTGGAGGATGAAACAGCGTTGCCAATGAGAAAAAGAAGGCAGAGGGGCTGGCGCTGTGGCACGGCAGGTTAAGCCACCGCCTGCAGTGTCTGCATCTCGTCTGAGCGCTGGTTCAAGTCCAGGCTGCTCTACTTCCGATCCAGCTCCCTGCTAATGTGCCTGGGAAAGCAGTGGAAGCTGGTCTAAGTGCTTGGGTCCCTGCACTCACGTTGGAGACCTGGAAGAAGCTCCTGGCTCCTGGCCTCGGCCTGGCCCAGCCCTGGCCATTGCAGCCATCTGGGGAGTGAACCAGCGAATGGAAGATCTCTTTCTCTCACTCTCTCTCCTTCTGTATGTATCTCTGCCTTTCAAACAAATAAATAAATCTTTTAAACAAGGGAAAAGAAGGCAGAGATTTCAACTTCTGTGGCCTCTGTCTTCTCCAAAAGGAACCTTCAAGCTCCAACATGTAGGACCAAAAATCTGCCCCAGCCTGAAGCTGGCGCAGTGCACATCTGGCCATCGCAAGTGCAATCACAAGACAAGGGGCAGCTGTGCTTCTAGGAGCCCATGGTAGTCCTGGAGGCAGTGGGGGAAGAAAATGGGAAAGTTATTTCAAAAATAGTAGTAACAAAGGAGTGGGCCTGAAAAGTAAAAAGCAGTAAATTCAAGCAAATGACTTGTGAGTGTTTAGGACACAGTGTGGAGATCACCGAGAGCTAGCCCCGGCTGCCTGAGAATAATCTCTGCACAGCTACCCTTGTCCCCTTGCAAGGAGGCACAGCTGGGAGAGGGGCCGCACGCCGTAGACATCATTCACTGTGATTTCAGTGCAGCAGTTAGCAGTCTCCCCACACATCATCACAATGAATGTGTTGACCCATAGGCAGATGATCAGTCCTTTAGCTAGAATCACATCCGGAAAGTTGATTGACGAGCCAGAAGGAAGGGTCTGCCCCAGGGCCTGCCTCGTTGAGCCTCTTTTGATCAATGACTCAGCTAAATACTTGGAAGCCACACGAATCACAACTGTAACTGGCAAACTAAGACCAGAGAAAGCCAAATAATGATTCGACATTTGGAGAGGAGGTTTGTTATGTAAGCAATTACTTTTTCCTAGATGCACAGTTGTGTGTGCGGAGAGATCATCATGGGAACCCACTTGTATGTAGGCACATGTTCTGCATTTCCCACGTGGGTACCTGGATTTTTTTAAAAGATTTATTTATTTACATGAAAGGCAGAGTTACAGAGAGGCAGAGGCAGAGAGAGAGGTCTTCCATCTCTTGATTCACTCCCCAGATGGCCACAATGGCCGAAGCTGCGCCAATCCAAAGTCAGAACCCAGGAGCTTCTTCCAGGTCTCCTACACAGGTACAGGGGCCCAAACACTTGGGCCATCTTCCACTGCTTTCACAGGCCATAGCAGAGAGCTGGATCAGAAGTGGAGCAGCCAGGACTCGAACTAGCATCCATATGAGATGCCTGCACTGCAGGCAGCAGATTTACCCACTACGCCACAGTGCCAGCCCCCCAACTTTATTTTTTAAACTTTATTTATTATTTGAAAGGTAGAATGACAGAGAAAGAGGGAATCTTCCATTTGGTTCACTCTCCAACTGCCTGCAACAGCCAGGACTGGACCAGGCCAAAGTGAGGAGCCAGGAACTCTATCCTGGTCTCCCACGTGAGTTTCAGGAACTCGGGTAACTGGACCACCATCTGCTGCCTCCAAGCACATGAGCAGGAAGCTGGAGGCAGAATTGAACCCCAGCAGTCCCATATGAGATGCGGGCATCCGAAGCAGCAGCTTCCCCAGAGGGTACCTGGTGTGACTTGGAAGAAAGTAGTATTTATGTGACAGTGTCCCCCTCCTGCTGACAAGGAGAACTGCTACTTATTGAGCACCTGCTCTGTGCCAATGCTGAAGCAGGCTGTGCAGAAAAGAGCTATGGCAGCCCTGAAGCTGCCACCCTTAGACCTGATGGCAAGGTTTGCCTTTGGCTGATGTCCGGGAACTTGGACTTCCCCAGACCTGACACGACTGGCTCGCTCTGCCTCAATTGTTGGTATAAATTACGTGGTTTGCGCTGAGCACCGGCTCTCCTTCTGGAAGACTGCAGTTTTGATACACGTTAGACAGAAGGTGCCTATGGGACCAGCCCCAGTAAAAACGCTGGGCATAGAGTCTAATGAGCTTTCCTGGTAGATAACATTTCACATGTGTTGTCACAGCTCGTTGCTGGGGAAATCAAGCGCTGTCTGTGTGTTCCACTGGGAGGGACTCTCGCAAGCTTGTGCCTGTTACCTCCAGACTTCACCCCACCTGCCTTTTCCTTTGCCACTTCTGCTCTGTGTCTTTTGGCCAGGAAACCTTAGCCATGAGTGTTATTAAAAGCTGAGTCTTGTGTGTCCTCCTAGATCTTCATAGAGCTTAGGGGTGGTCTTGACACCCCCCACTCCATAGGTATTTGGGACCCATAATATGCTTTTTTTTTTTTTGACAGGCAGTGTTAGACAGTGAGAGAGAGAGACAGAGAGAAAGGTCTTCCTTTTTCCATTGGTTCAACCCAAAATGGCCGCTACTGGCGCGCTGCGCCAATCCAAAGCCAGGAGCCAGGTGCTTCCTCCTGGTCTCCCATGTGGGTGCAGGGCTCAAGCACTTGGGCCATCCTCCACTGCCCTCCTGGGCCACAGCAGAGAGCTGGACTGGAAGAGGAGCAACCGGGACAGAATCTGGCACCCCAACTGGGACTAGAACTCAGGGTACCGGCGCCACAGGCAGAGGATTAGCCAAGTGAGCCGCAGTGCTGGCCCCCATAACATACTTCTTATAATAATTCTATCCTTACTGCCAGCTCCCAGATCCCAGACTTGAACCTGGGCCTAATTCCAAGGCTCATGTAGTGCATGAGGTCCCAGACACCTACTGCTGTTTCACTCTGGAGGTTCATGCAAGACCTGAAGCTGTCCTGGGCAGTCCACTGTCCTCAGGTTTCCAGAGTTCCCCAGGGTCCTCTCAGCGTTTTCCGGAGGGAGAACAAACCACTGAACACACCATCAAAAGCAGCAGGGGTGGGAAATGGTCCCTGCTTTGCAGGGCCATGGACTTCATCCCATTCATTTGAGCTCTGTGGATTCTCTCTGCATCTCTTTCTCATTATCTGCCCCCTGCAAGACCAAGTGGCTGTACTTTCTAGCAAAAAAGAAGTGGGTGGGGGGTGTTTGGCTCAGTGGTTAGGATGCTGTTTGGGACACCTGCATCCCATATCAAAGTACCTTGGTTTGAATCTCTGTTCCTCTACCAATCCAGCTTCCTGTTGATGCAGACCCTGGGAGGCAGCAGTGCTGGTTCAGCACTTGAGCACCTGCCACCCATGTGAGAGACTCTGGCCCAGTCCCAGTAGTTGTGGGATTTTGGAGAGTGCCTCCATAGGTGGAAGACCCCCTCTCTGTCTCCCCCCACCCCACTAACCACCCCCCACCCATCACCCTGCCTTTCAAATATTTTTGTTTTTAATTTTTAAATGATGTGGTTGTGTGTGCTAACCAGGGTTAGGGTCTGAAGTCTCCTGGGTGACTACCTCCCGTCACCCTTCCTTTTCTGATCAACCCCACAGGACACACAACACCGTGTGTGAACCCCGATGTGAACCGTAGGCCCGTGCATTGTGGTGACACGTGTGCCACTGTGGGGCCAGGTGTCCGTGGTGGGGAGGGGAGGGGGCATACGAGAGGTCTCTGCTCTTCCTGCTCAGTTTTGCTGTGAGCCTAAAACTGCTCTAAAAAATAAAATCTGCTTATAAAAACAACCACCACCTCAGGCCCCCTGCAGCTCTCCGGTGTGGCCTCAGGTCAGGATTAGGGCCCCAGAGACCCACTGTCTTAAACGGTGACTCCTTTCTCACGTTCCCACGGCCAGCTCCGTGAACCGCGCTGAAGTCTCGGAGAAGAGATTGTCCCCTCTGTTGTGCCAGCTGGCGTGTGACGGGCTAATCGCCTCCTTCAGTCTGTGAAGGCGGATCCTTCACCTGAGAGGCGCCGGGGTGCAGGGAGCTGAGGCTTACCGGGGGAAGCCCCCTTCCGTGGGTGCCCTGCTTCCTGCCGTGCCCGCTGTCCTCAGGCTGCAGTGAGGCACTGGTCGGGGTGGAGGAGGCAAAGAAGGGACAGGCTCTCCCCCAGGCTGCCCTGGGAGCCGTGCAGGGATGCGGAGGGGGGCAGATGGGGGTGGTCTTGCCACAGTCCCTCCAAATTCAAACCTGCTTCTGGCCGACACAGAGGGTAGCAAGAGCTATTGATTGCCACAACCTCTTTCTAAGCCCCTCACTCATCATCTCCTCTCCCCAGCCCCCCACTCGGTGCCTGGCATTTCACACATGGCAGCCCTAGCCTCCTGGGGGTGGAGGGGCTGCTGCATCCCAAGAATAGACACAGACAGTGGGAGGGGACTGTCCCCACTGCATCCACAGCGAATGAACGCACACTCAGAGGACCGAGCACAGGGAGGTGCCAGGCAAAAGGCAGGAAGAAAACTGCACTAAGAACCCAAGTTCAGGGCCGGCATAGCGATGCCGCAGTGGCTAAAGCTACTGCCCACAACGCTGGCATCCCGCGTGGGCAACAGTTTGTATCCCAGCTGCTCCGCTGGTCTGGGAAAGCAATGGAGACGGGCCCAAGTACTTGAACCCCTGGCACCTATGTGGGAGACCCAGATGAAGCTCCTGACTCCTGACTTTGGCCTAACTCAACTCTGGCTGTTGTGGCTACTTGGAGAGTGAACCAGTAGATGGAAGATTCTCTCTCTCTCTCTCTCTCTCTCTCTCTCTCTCGGAGCCCATAGGCCTGTGTTTGCCATGGCTCCGCTGCTCACTTCCTTTCTCCCTGCCCCCTTCTGCCAGTCCATCCTGCTACCTCCCCCCTCATTCTGAGACGTCTAGCCTCACCCACGCCAGGCACACTCTTGTCCTTGTGTCTTTGTGAAGCATGGCCTTCTCATTCTCAAAGACAAGTGCCACAACTCTTCAAATAGATGCCCTCTTCTCCGCTCCGTGTGCACTTTCTGGAAAGTTCTCCCTGCCCCTCTGCACCCCCCCAACTGAGGGCACCTCTGTCACCCTGGCTGTTGCTGTGCCAAGGGTGCACTCCTGTGTGCTCCCTCTGGGGGGCTGTAGTGTGGATCCCTGTGATGCAGAGGACAGTAGAGGTTTGCTTGCTTGTGTTCTGGGCAGGTGGTGGGTTTCCTGTTTGGTTTTGCTTTGCCTGATCGCTGCTGGGGCTGAATATGGCATCTAGCTTGGATGCTGAGGATCAGATGCTGTCAATCATGAAGAACGGGCAGTGTGAGTTCTCTCTAAAGAACAGTGACCCCAGAGTGGGTAGGGTACTGAGCTAAGCCCAGGCTGCAGAGGTTGTATAAATCCCAGGCTGCACGTTGATAATGACCTCCGGGAAATCACTGGAGCTCCTACACTCCGTCTTTCTAAAGGCGTGATTGGGGGGATATGAGAACATGCATACAGAGCTCCTAGCCCGGTGCCTGGCAGGCGGTGAGCAGTCAATACTCACTAAGCTGTCATCATGACACATTCTAAAATTCAATCAGAATCTGTGCTCAAAGCAGCTGTTTTGGAATTTATCGAAGAGTTGGTGTCAGTCAACCCACCTCCTGAAACTCACGTGTCTCATTCAATCGGGAAGCAAATGTAATTGTTGGCTTTTCACAGAAGCTGGTCTGCTTCCCTGAGCCTGTATGTGGCCCCTTCTGGTGAGCTGTGCTGCCCGCTGTCATCCGTTGCCTGCCACCAGGTCATCCATGAGCTCACAGGGGTTGGTAAATAAATCATTGTGATGATCAAAGACACTGTGACGGCGTGTCATCTTCCTGGGGGTCCAGCAGTGACAACTTCCTCACCACAGCCTCTGTGGGACTCCTGTCTGAGGCTCTGGCTGCACCCTGAACCCATCAACATGCCCCCTGCGCTCAACGCCCTGACAGGCGACGTTGCCCCCCATTGCCCCGGGCTGCAGGCCATCTCTGCTGGAGGCGCTCTCGAGAGAGACACACCTGTTCTGGATAAACGTTTTTACTTTGAGGAAGTCCCAGATTGACTATCAAGGGAACTGAAGGGTGGAGGCACAAGCCAGTGGCGACGATAATGAAAATGCCAGCTCTGGTTTCTGGAGCATTTTCTGAGCGTTGTTGGTGCACTGTCTCCTCCATGTCTCGCAAGAGGGGGGCAGCTGTTATTTCCATTACACAGATGAGAAGTGTGGTGCTCAGAGAGGCTGCATGACCTGCCCCAGGACACAGAGCAAGAGAAGGGGCGGGAGGAGAGGCTCAAATCTCCTGGGTGTGTCTGACTCAGAGGTGGGCTCCTGCCCAGGAAAGCAAGACAGTGGAGGGTGAAGCTGTAGTTTTCAAGTTTATTTTCTTGGTGTCACCCTTTGGAACAAAAATAAAATCTTATGCAGGACCCTAATATAGAAATCAGATCAGAGCTGGCCTGGTGGCGTAGCAGGTTAAGCCCCTGTTTGCGACACCTGCATTCCATATCAGAGCGGTGGTTCAGGTCCCAGCTGCTCTGTTTCCAGCCCAACTTCCTGCTAATGTGCCTGGGAAGGCAGCATGTGATGGTCCAAGTACTTGGGCCCCTGCCACCCACGTGAGACCAGGATGGAGCGCCTGGCTTCAGGCTGGCCCAGCCCTGGCTGTTATGGCTGTGTGGGGAGTAAACCAGCAGCAGAGGAGCTCAGATTTCATTTCTCTCTCTCTAGCTCTCTCTCTCCCTTTCTCTCTCCCTCTCTCTCTCCCCTTTGCCTCTCTTTCCATTGCTCTGCCTTTCAAATAAATAAATATTTTTATAACAAGGGAAGAAATCAGATCAGAGTGGAGCTGCTGTGACTGAAGGGAGTTGGGGTCCAGAGCCCTCCTGTCCTGCTGCACTGCTCCACCACAGTCCTCAGGAACCTCTGGGAGCCCTGGCACCCACAGGCTGCAGACCAGGCGCCTCTGGGGAAGGTGAAAGTGCACGGGCCTCAGAGCCTCTGCAAGCCCTGGCCTCACAGCCTCGCTGGGAAGCTTCAGCGAGCAAATGTGGGCCACACACGCACGCAGGGCACTCCCCGGCTGCTGCAATTGTTATCCTAATACGTTTTATGGGAAAGTAGATGTGAATCCCGAGGAGGGGGTGTTGGTTGAATGGTGGTCCTCCCGACCCCCACAAAGAAGACCTGTGCATGCCCTAGCCCCTGGAGCCTATGAGCATCACCTTAGATGGCAAAAGACATAATGAAGTTTAAAGACTCACCTGGCATTTACCTCGACAAGACGTGACCATATACCCAGCCGGGCCATGGCCACCAGCAGCTGCAAGAGGCAAGGAGGCAGTGTGGCCTTGCTGAGGCCTCGATGGTGACTTCTGGCCTCTGGGACTGTGGGAGGGTGTGTTTCTGTGTTAAGCCCCCCAGTTGTGGTTCTGTGTCAGGGCGGCCTGAGCAGGCCCATGCGGGAGTCGTGGTGAAGCTCACACACCACATATCACATTACACAAGGACTCCTCCAAACGTGCGTGGAAAATGCACATTATCTTTTCATTCCATTTCCCTGTGAACTTCTAAAATTCCCTCGGACGTGGCAATTGCTTCGCAGAAAGCCAAAGGTGCAGGGTGCAGGTTGGACCCCTCAGGGCCCCTCTTCAAAGGTGCTGGCCCCAGCCCCGGGCAGGGCAAGCAAGCAGGCTCTGGAGCACACATGCTCCGCCTTCCGAACCCCTTCAAAGGGTGGGCTCTCGGTCACTGCTCAAGATTCCACTTCCCTCCTGAACCCCGGCTCCAGCAATCACCACGTCGAGTCAGTTATTTGTAGCAGCCAGATTGTCATTTCTGACAACAGGTCTACATTTATCTGTTGAGTCTAATGATTGTGCGGACAGGAGCCTTATTTGTGCTGTCACATTCCACTTTATCACCATCTACACCCAGGCCTGCGGGGGACTCTCCAGACGAGCCGTGATGCCTCCTAGCTACAGTGTTCACCACGCGTTCTGTCCCCGTCGCGTTCTGTGTCGCTCTTTTCCAGGAAAGTGGAGCAGGACCACGTTAGGGCTGCGCTGCTACCAGGCAGCCACGAGGCATGTGGGGGCTGGGGTCCGACACAGTCTTGCCCTGCTCCTCAGCTGCAGAGAGGCCCCCCCAGGGTGACCCTGCAGCAGCCGAGCCCCGGGAGACCTCTCTGCGACAGCCATCTGGCAGCACGGATGTGTCAGCTACACCCCCCGAGAATCCGCCAGAGCCACAAAGTACAGAAGCAATAACTCTGTTTTTGGCCACCACCCCTGCTGCGGGGGTGTCACGTGCTGCTTCTGCACTCACTGGTATAATTTGGAGAAAGCTTTGCCAAAGGAAGGAGTCCCTGGTCTAGTTGAAATAATACGTTAGCTCATGCATAGGAGAAAAACCAGGCTTTGAAGTGGGGCGGGCGGAGGACCTGGCATTGGGAGACAGAGGAGCCCGTTCCAAGGCCCAGCCTGCTGCTCTCGAGCTGTGTGATCGGGCCTGGGACCAACCTCCGGCCTTAGTTTCTCACTGTAAGGCTGAGGGGGTGAATAATGGGCAGGCTGGGCCGCCCAGAGGATGAAATCATCAGTGCGGCCAGCCGCACGCACCCTGCACTGCACCACACAGACGACGAGGCCGCCGAGATGAAAGGGAGTGCTTTGTCTCCCTTTGGTTCTGCGTTTTCAGTCCCGAGCTCAGCTCAGCGCCAGGGTAGCCCAGACAGACGCCGTTCCACTAAGGGACCACCACCGAGGCCTGCCGCCTCCCGGCCGTCTATTGAGGCCACGAGCCAGCAGAGACCTCCAGCCTGACTCCTATCACACATCAGCCCATCTCTGCTTGTCACACATTGAATTTCAAAAGACGTTGGCTGGTTTCTCTTATCTCCGAAAGACCGCCTTCTGGTCCACATCGCTCTCTTTCTGAAGGAACCAAATGCACACATCACAAGAAAAGAAGAAAGCTTATGCCGTCCCAAAGGACGGAGCACACAAAGATGCCGAGCTCCAGCTGGCCTTTTGGTGACCTGTGTGTTGGGTGGGGCTGACCGGTCCCTGGAAGGAGTGGTGGGTACGAAGAGGAAGTGGGGGCCGTGTCTAGGAGGCGGCTAATGGAGGAATCACTGGTCTCCCGTCTGCTGTGGACAGGGTGCTCCAGTGGCTGAGCCCTGGGCAGGGCTCCACCCAGTGGCTCAAAAGAATGAATGGTGCCTTGGGGTGGGGACCCGGTGGGGACCCGCCCAGCTCCCAGGGACCCGTCCAGCTCCCGAGGGAGAAGTGGAGGATGAAGACAGTGTCTGCCGAATCTGTTCACAGTGTGGAAGGGGGAACCCCATGCATTGTGGGTTGTGAATTAATCACTAACAGCCTCCCAAGGTATTCAAAGCATAGCTTTGCCCTACGTGTTCAGCTCTACCCGTGTTGTTACCAACCAGTGAAGGTGGCACATGCCAGCCAATCCCTCCGCACTGGGCTCCATCCCCATGTGTCAATGGATGTTGATAGGCGATTGCAAGGATTGGGGCGGGTCTCATCTTTTGATGAACGTAGACAGCACCTGGGAGCTCACCCACCCGGAAGGCTGATTGCTGGGCTCCGTGTCCAGCCCTTCAGGGGGTCTGGGTGGCGCTCAAGACTTTGCACTTTTAGCAAGCTCTGGGACGTGTCCCACTGCAGTGGTCAACAGGCGGCTCTCTGAGACACGTGGATGCAGCCCAGCCCTTCTGGAACCTCGGTGTGATGCGAATCCTTGTTCAAAGGCAGATTCTGAGCCCCAGATCTGGCAGGGGCCCGAGCTCTTGCATGTCTCTAACACGCTCTCAAGTGCTGTGATGCCACCGCGCCGCACTCCACACTTTGAGCAGCGAGAAGCTACTTGCTCCTCTTTCCTGCAAATGCGATGCACCGGCTCCAGCAGGAGCTTTGTTCTAAGTGGATGCTTCCAGCTATAAAAATGTCTGTTTACTTAATATCTTAGATTATAGTCATGTACCTCTCGTTTGTAATTAAAATAACTATTCATCTTAACTGCTCGTCAGCTAGGCAATTTTTAGTACAGCCAGCACTTTAAAGAAATAAATATCTAGGTACAATTTGGTACTTTCTCACTAGTACTTAACACACAATGTTTTCTATCCCTCAACTTTAATGCGCATTGGCTCCAATAGCCAGATTCTGATTAGTGTTAATGCATGGCTGAGGGAATTCAAGCCAGCCTGGCAACAAAGACCCCTGTGAATGAACGCCTTTAGTCGTTGGCAGCCTTATTTATTTATTTTTTAAAGCAAGAGTCTCTTTTAGGACCATTTTCTTCAAATCAAAATGAAGAGTTTAATTCATCAGTTAACACTCCATAGCAACTGGAAGGCTTCTGCTGCCTCCCCCAGCCATTATTTCCCAAGACACAACCAGGCATACTCAGTCCATTAGCCGCAGCGTGAGGAAGGAAGCTGGAAGGAACTTGATTGTCCCGCTGGGATGGGACAGCGCGGCTGGGTTGGGAAGGGGGTCTGGCAAGCAGAACGGTTGACGCACAGAGGTCATGGAGACATGGGTGGGCAGGTGGACAGGGATCCACACGACATGGCCCATGGGTCTGGACAGCTATAAGGGATCCCAGCAGTGACTTGCATTAGGAATTCCAAGCAAATGGTCATCGTGGGGCAAAGGGGCCAGCCACCCACCTAGAATCTGGGCCAGGATGGGGTTGGACAAGCCCTGGGCTATGGGTGGCCATGGTGCCTTTTCTCATCTGACCATTCCCTGCCGTGCTGTGACCAGCAAGAGCCCTCCTGGTCCTTGTCTTTGAATAAATGCCAAAATTGGAGCTCCAGTGGCGCAATCGGTTAGCGCGCGGTACTTATATGAATAAATGCCAAAATGCCCATCAGCAGTCAAGACCCATCCACTCCCTGCTGATCACCAGGGCCTGTGTCCTGTGTCTTGGTGACCCGTCTCCTTGGTTGTCCAATGCAGGTATCAGGCCAGGCTGGCTTACAGCAGCCTCTCCTACCTCCCCAGGCCAGGGTGCAGCCCCCAACGCCTCCCTGCTGGAGAAGAGCACAGGTGCCTGCTGACCAGGCCCTCAACAAGTCCTTGGTATCTCCCTTTAGCAGGGTGTTCCCACAGCTCAACCAGCCTGTCATTCAGCTCCTATCGAATCAGGTAGAAGAGCAAGGGCTCTCTGGAGGGCCCAGGCAGCTGCCTTGGCTGCAGACAATAGCCATATACACAGTGTGAGTGCATGTGTGTATGCACACCTGTGTGTGTGTGCAAGACTTGTGCTTGTGCCACAGTTTGCATGGATTGTCTCCTTTGACCTTGAGGTGGAGCAAATATGATCAGCCCCACTTTATAGATGAGGAAAGTGAATCCTAGCAAATGCAAGCAGGTTCCTTTATCAAACTTGTGGTAGAGGCTAGGAGAATAAAATAGAGTCCAGAACTCTGTGGAGCTCACAGCTCCTATGCTCAAGGCTACACGGGGTAATAATAATAATTCATTCTTTCAAAAATATTTATCGAGCTCCCAGCTGTGTGTCAGGCACTGAAGTGTGTGAGGGAGGAGAAGGAAGACATACCCACGAGTGCTTTGCAGAGCTTGCTCTGCGCCAGGCACGGGGGCAAGCACCTTACAGGCGTTATCTTCATCCTCCGCACAGCCAGGTGGCATGGGAGCTGCCATCTGCACACCTGCTGCACAGGTGAACCGAGGCTCAGGCGGGTGGGTGACCGCCAGGCTCAGAGCTGCAGCAGGATCGGCCCTCAGCAGTCTGGTGGCCCCGTGACCTTTTGTTCTGACTCTGCCCACCACTCTCTGTCACCCCCCACAGCTGAGGGCAGACAGCCTGATTCTGGATCCTAAGACCCAAGCCCCTGTCCCACAGCTTCATTCGCTGAGGCAGCCCTGCCTGTGCCTGCTCTGCCTGGTCCCGGCTCCGGCCTCCCTGTGTGGATCGCTGCCCCCGTGGTGCAGGGGCTGCCTATCTACGGGACCGGGGTCCCACCCCTGCCCTCTGCAGCTTACGTTCCTTCTGCTGTCCTGACTTCACCCTTCACGTGGCTGGTCCTGCATACCCCATCTGCCTTGATAAATGGCCACGTGGAAGCCTCCTGGTTGCCATTCCAACTTTTCATTGCTCCAACTGTGGCTTCCACACCTTCCTCTCAACTGCTACACTGACCTCAGCCAGGAGGCCGGACAGCGAGGCCCCCTCTGAGCTGAGAACTTGGCGCCTTACTCACTGAGAGAAGACAGAGGTCTCTGCACATCCCCCTCTGGTCCTCCCCATCCCTCCACCCCCTCGCCAAGTGCGTCCTGCCTGCCTTTCCTCTTCCTTTCAGGCCTAACCCACGGCCGGCCCTCGACACCCCTACTCTGCACATCTTCCCAGCAGCTAAGAACCCACGATCCCTCCTCAGTCTGGTCCCTTGACCACACCCAGGCACGGGCCTCAGAGCTTGGGAAACCTTCACTTAGCCCCATGCCCGAGGCAGGTCCTAGGCCTTCCTGGCCCTCTGTGTCCTAACAGGTCACTTGTACCGCTGCTCCACTCACTCCCCGGGTCCTCGATCCGGGTCCCCTCTCCTCACCGAGGAAACAGCTTTGTGGAAGGTCATCAGTGGCTTCCAGCTGGCCAACTGCATTGGCCTTTCCCAGCCCTGGGCTTTCTGGGCCCCCAAAGCCTGCGGCACCGCTGGCCATGCTTCTCTCCCTGTGCCCTGCTGCCCTGAGTCTGGGCTTCCGGGACTCCACCTGCTCTGTCTTGCAGGGATCAGGACTCTGCTCCAGTTAGCTCAGGGTTTCCTGCAATGGACGGGGAATCTCGAGGAATCCACCCTCCCTCATCCTGCCCGATTGTGTTGGATCCCGCCTTGGCATTCTATGCCGCCCAGCTTGTCCATCCCATCCCCTAAGCGCCTTTCTCCTTTCCCTCGTCTGCGTCTTAGCCCACACCATTCCCCTTGCACTCACAGATGCCTGACCCGTACGTGCCATTAAAATCCACACGTCCTCCCCGTTCTGCATGGAGGCGCCGCCTTTGTGCAGTCTTCGCTCTCCCTCCTCTGCAGGCGTGGGACGGGGCCACGCCTCCCTGCTGCATGAGGCTGAGACTCTGCTAGGAGCAGAGGATTTTGCCCCACGCCACGTGTCCATCACAGTACCCAGTGGTGCACTGGGCCCGGAACTGGGACCCCAGAGGGACGAGTGAAGTCCGGGTCTGACTTCTCTGCCTTCCTCATAGAGCAGAGGGGGCAACCCTTGGCCGCTCGCCCCCACCCGCCTCTTCCTTGACCCACTTCTGGAAAGAGGAGCAAAGGCCAGCAGCGGCTTAGCTAGGGCCTTCTAGGTAGTTACAACATGAAAGGAATTCTTTAAATTTTTATTACAACTTTATAGTGACATGGGAAAAATCATGTGTCCTTCAACATACTTGAAAAACTCCCCCTCTGAACTATTTTCTCATGAGAAAATTCATTGTAATTTAAACTTTAAAAACTATTCCACCTCAGGTCAGGCATATTGAAAGCAAACTAGTGCTGAGGGTGCAGGACTGGCACTTAGGCTGTAAACACGGCCATTCTGTGTGGGGACTGGCACACCATGCCTGGGTGGCTTCTTGCTGTCTTTGCATTTTTATTACATTTAATTGACACATAGGATTTTTATGTAGTTGTGGGGATACAGTACAATAATATTACACATTGTGTATGGTGTGAAATGATCATATTGGGGTGATTAGCATTTCTAGCTCCTCAACATCTACCCTTTCTAAGTGTTGGGAACTTTGGACTTCTCTGTTATTTTGCAATATATCAGAAGTTATTATAGACCGTAGTTACCCTGCTGTGCTACAGAGCACCAGATCTGATTCCTTCTGGCAAGCTGTATTTTATTTTACTTAATTATTATTTGAGAAAGAGGGAGAGAGCCTCCATGTGCTGGTTCACTCCCCAGATGGCCACAACAGGCAGCCTAGGCCAGGTGGGAAGCAGGAGCCGGGAACTGAATCCAGGTCTCCCGCCTGAGTGTCAGGGACCCTGACAGGTGAGCTGTCGCTGCTGCTGCCTCCCGGGGTCTGCAGCAGCAGGAGCCAGATCTGCGTCTTGAATCCTGGAACTGTGTTGTGGATGTGGGCCTCTTAACCGTTAGGCTGAACGCCTGCCCCTGTCTGTATCCTGATCCCCTATATCTAAGCTGCCTCTATCCCAACCCCACTTCCCAGTCTCCGATGACCACTATTCCACTCGCTCCTATGGTAACGTTTTTAGCATCCACAGATGAGTGAAAGCACGTGGCACTTGTCTTTCTGTGCATCACTTGTTTCATTTAACCTGATGCCCTCTGGTTCTATTCACACCGCCACAAATGACAGAATTTCATTCTTTTTTATGGCTGAGTAATACTCCATTGAGTATCTGTACCACATTGTCTTTATTCATCCATTGATCACCTGTACCACATTGTCTTTATTCATCCATTGGTGAATTCTTCAGTTGAAAGAAAGGAAGTTTGAGTAGATCATTGGAGTGGGGTTTTTTTAGAAACCTTTTATTTAATGAGTATAAATCTCATGAGTACATCTTTAGAAATACAGTGATTCTTCCTACCATACCCGGCCTCCCACTCCCACTCCCTCCCTACTTCCTTCCCTCTCCCATTCCCAGTCCCATTCTCTATTGTGATTCATTTTCAATTAACTTTATACACAGAAGACCAACTCTATACTAAGAAAAGACTTCAACTATTTGCACACACACACACACACACACACACACACAATATAAATAACTGTTTGAGAACAAGTTTTGCAGTTAAATCTCATAGTATGGCTCATTTAGAACAGAGGTCCTGCATGGGGAGTAAGTGCACAGTGCTTCCTGCTGTGAATTTAACAATTCGCGCTCCTTCGTATGACGTCAGTGATCACCCGAGGCTCTTGCCAGGAGTTGCCCAGGCTGTGGAAGCCTTTTGAGTCCACAGTCCATTGGAGTGTTGTGACCGCACAGTTAGGGGCCTGCCTGAATCCACAGCAAGTAGATGAGCCCTGTGCTGACTTAGGGCCAACTCCCTGATATCACAGCCACTCTCCCTGCCCTCCTGTCCCCCTGAAGCAATGCAGGTTTCAGGGTCAAGGAGGACCCATTTCCAGAACCTCATGAGTCCAACCGTTACTCCGCGTTCTGGTAGTGCTTCCTGGGGCTTCTGGAAAGCAGTGGGGGGCCCTAGGTGTCTAAGGCACGGCCACGCTGCCTTCTTCTGTGTAGTCTTTGGTGAGTGTGTCTCCAGAACACGCAGACCAGCTGGTCACTGCCATCTGCAGACACATCCTTCGTCCTTCCGCACACTTCTCTTCCGAGAGCTACAGGACCCCTCCTGGTTGAAGGCTGTGGACCATGCACCGCCAGCTCTCAGCCCTGTGGATGCACATGTGACCCAGCCTGCATCGGTCAGAGCTCTTCCCTGGGATTTTTCACACTGGAACTGAGGAAGGGAAGTCTCTGCTCTCTAGTGCTGAGGGTGGGCTGTGAGGCTTGGAGTTGATTCAAGCTTTGTGAACAAGGATGGTGAGAATGAGTCCAGCTGATGGAGGAGAGAGGAAGAGGGAAGGAAAGCCAAGTTCTGACAACTGCCCGGCTCCCGCCACTCCGAGGCTCCGCTGCAGCCTTGCCACTCCTGCAGTTTGTACATCAGAGCCAATAAATTCCTCAAGCACTTCAGATTGTTTGTCACTTGCCACCAAAGAATTCTGGCTAACGTGGCCCCCATCTGTCATCTCAGTCCCTTCTTTCACAGTCTGGAATTCCTGTCTCCTTTCTCTTTTTCTGGAAACAGGTGTTGATGAATGGAGTCACGGCCTTCTTCCTCCTCATCAACAACCCCGGCGTCGACAGACACGACTGAGCACCTGCTCTTGCTGGCATTGTCCTGGGTTTGATGGGGGCTAAAGATGCATATGAGAGTCTCTGCCTTCTGGGTGCTTCTGCGCTCATCAAAACGTAAGAAATTCCAAGGGCACAGAGCACATGCTGAGCACAGATCTTTTATAGAACAAGGCATAAATCAATCAGCTGCGTGGAGTTTTCACACAACACAGGCCCTCATCACTGCAGATTATTCTGACCTTTGGGTACCAAACATCCCTTTCTTGAAAAACCATTCACTCTTCAACATAAAACACTTTTCTCCTTCATCTTAAAGTTACCTTCATCAATAGAGCACTTTGTTTCTGGAGTCTTCTCCACCCCGGCCAGCTGCTAAATCAGGACCAAATCTGATGCGGTTTTCTCGGATGCCCCTTCTGACCTCATTCAGTTTGCACCCCTGTGGGCTCCTCACCCCAGGTTTCTCATCCTGCCCAGAGCCCTCCCATCACCAGCGTCTCCATTCCTTTAAGCTAATACCTGGCGTCTGGTTATATCCTATTCCGGGATGCAATCTGTGAGCCTCCTGGTGGATTGCCTTCCCATATGCTTTCTGGTCCTATTTAACTTCATGGTTTTCAAAGAACTAAATGTGTAGAAAGGGAAAAAGAGCATTACACACATTTCCAAAGACATAATCTATGCTTAAGGCCATGCGTTTAAAATGAGAAACATTTAGATATGGCTAGAAAGAAGAGGAGGAATAGAAAAACAGTGGTTTCTGGGATCCTGTACTTCTTATTACTCTTCCACCCTCGGGCTCTGCATAGACCCTCTGATATTCTGAAACCCAAATACCAACCCAGTTAGAAGCAGGCCTCCCTTGGCCAGACCTGTCCATCATAAATTCAAAATCTATTCCAGAGAATTCCACTTATTTGTGAGTAAACTGTTTTCCTGCATTCCAGGGTGAATTCTTCTTCCCCATAGGTCTGAGATGATAGATCCTCATCATCTACTTTCTTTTTGTAAAATGTAGCAACTTAAAAACAATTCATTATTGCTCACAATTCTTTGTGCAGGAATTTATCAGGGCTCAGCTGGAAGGTTCTTCTGCTCCACATGACATCAGCTGTGTGGCCCACTCAGCTGCATTCAGGTGTCAGCCAGGTTGGGCTGGGCTGGAAATCCACAGGGTCTCTGCCCACATGACCTGAGCCCTGGGGCTCGTCCACCTGGCCTCTCCATGGGCTAGCATGCTCTTCCTCGGAACATGGTGGTCTCAAGGTAGCAAATTTTTTATATGGTGACTAGCTTCCCCCAAGAGACAAGGTGGAAGCTGGTAGGCATCTGAAAAGCATGATGAGGGGTGGGCATTTAGCACAGCAGTGAAGCCACCACTCACATCCCATATTGGAGTCCCTGGGTTCAAATCCAGCACCGGCCTCCATTCCCACTATATAACACACACCCTTGGAGGCAGCAAGGTGATGGCTAGGTACTTGGTCCCTGCCACCCACATAGGAGACCTGGATTGAGTTCCAGCCTCTTGGCTTTGACCTGGCCCAGCCCTGACTGTTGCAGGCATTTGGTAAATGAACCTGTGAATAGATTTCTCTTTGTGTCTCCTCGCCTTACGAGCTCTGTCTCTCTGCCTTTCAAATAGATTAAATAAAACAATGAATAATTTTTTTATTTCAAAGGCAAAGCCCAAAACAACTGGCCCAACGTCACTCCTCCCATATTTTGTGAATGAAGGGAAGTCACAAAGCAAGGCCAGATTCTAGGGGAGGGGAGAGAGAATAAAGGAATTCATGGTAGCCATCTTTTTAAGATTTATATTTTGTTTTATTTGAAAAGCAGAGGAATGAAGAGAGAGTTAGAGAGAGAGAGAGAGAGAGAGAGAGAGAGAGAGGTATCTTCCAATAGCTGGTTCACTCTCCAAATGGCTGCAACAGGCAGGACTGGGCCAAGCTAAAGCCAAGAGCCTGGGTCTCCATCCTGGTCTCCCCTACAGGTGGCAGGGGCACAGTATTTGGGCCAGTATCTACTGCTTTCCCAGTCGCATTAGCAGGGATCCAGGTCAGACGCAGAGCAGCAGGACTTGAACTGGCACTCTGGTATGGGATGCTGGTGTCACAGGCAGCAGCTTTAACCAGCTGCACCACAATGCTGGCCCCATGGCAGCCGTCTTTAGAGACCACCTACCACTTCCTTTTACCCCTTAGTCACAGAAGGGCACATCTTCTTGCCCATCTCTAAGCTTGGAGTAAACCCCCATCTGTAGAATGCTCTCGTGGGCAGTATTTCTTCCCAGTCTCTCTGTTGCTGAAGGTTATCTTAACTCACTGTCTCCACCCTAACACCTAGCGTCTTCCCTGGGTTCAACCTTCACTGCCCTGAAACTCTTGTTTCAGGAAGCTATGTATTCTCAAGTGCTCCAAATTAGTTTTGACTAAGTCTTATGCTGCTTTTTGTTCTGTTATGATAACGATCATCTGAAACTGATAATATGCTGATAAGGTTGACAGTGCTTTATGCCACAGGTTGGTAATCTTGCCATAAAGAGTCAGAGAATAAAATATTTTCAGCTTTTGGTCCCTATGATGCCTGATGCAACCACTCAACTCTGTGGTTCAGCAAAAGCAGCTATAGACAATGTATAAATGAATGAGCATGTCTGTGTTACGATAAAACTTTATTTACAAAAGCAAGTAGCAAGCCAGATTAGGCCCTTGGGCCTGCCTCAGATCCAAGAGTAAGTTGTTCAGTTTTATCTAATAATTAGCTAGTTCACTTTCAGAAAGTCATTTTTCTATGAAACTTTCTTTATCCATAAAATGAAGGTATTGAAGTGACCAGGAATCAAACACCATTTTTTTTTTTTTTGCTCAATTTTAAGAATGTGCCGTGTCTCTTTCAAAGTCTTTAAAGGAAATGCCCAAAAATGTCCCCACGATAGGGGTGTCTCTGGGACGCTGTCCTGGAGTGCCGCTGCTGTGTCGCTGTGTCTGTGACTTGGAGTCTTGCAGGGTCTCTCCAGGCGTGCAGAGTTCCTTCTTCCATCTCCCTGTCTCTGCACCTGCTGTTGGTGTGTTTCTCTGCCCCTTGTATTCTCTGTGTATCTGTCTCTTCCTTCTGCTCCTCCTCTCTCCCCTGACAATCGTGTTGAATAGATATATTTTTCTTTATCTTTCTTTTTTAATGAGAAACAGTTCCCTATTTTTCATTTTCAAAATGGATATCATACAAGTATTTGTGTATCTTTCAAAACTTAAAAAAAAGTCTTTTCATATAAAATGGTTAGCATATGTAAATTACTTAGCACGGTATCTGGTGTATTGTAGGAACTCAATGATTATATCCCTTCTCCCGGCTTCCCCTTCTGTGACTTGTTGTCATAAGGGTCAGAGTCTCACAAAATTAAAAAAAAAAAAAAGGCACCCATCTGTATCTGTCGGTAACATTTGGTTAGTCTCACCATAGCGGGACACCCACTGCTGACACCCTGTTTGTCATTGAAATGTTTGTACACCTGTTTTGGGAATTAACGAACATGGAGAATCAAAGACCAAACAAGAGCCAGGCAGCACAGCCCAGCTCTGGTTCCACCCCCAGTGACACTCTCGCAGCTTCCCCAGGCTTTCTCCTCTCCACTCTGCAGGCAAGTACTGAGCGCTCACTGTGCCCTGGATGTGGGGGCAGGACAGACACCACCCTGTCTGCCTGTGCCTCGTGAAGCTGTGTGTCCCTGGGACACCAACAGTACATAGCCGACCAGGAGTGGGCGAGGGGAGTTGCCTTTTAAAGCGAGACCCAAAGCATGGGAGGGAGCTGGTGGCAGGACCCCCAGGAGGAGAGGAGAGGAGCAGGCCCTGGGCTGGGGGCCACTCCTGCTAGGACGCAAGGAGACCCTGTGGCTGGGCTCGTGGTCCGTGGGCACCCAGCACAGGCTGTAGGCAGGAGGATGGCGGGCTCTGATTTATGTGATGAGAGAGGACTCTGGTCCGTGTGTGGAATTCGGGTCAGGGGAGCAGGTGAGGAAACGGGACGGAGGCTGTGCAGGGGGAGGAGGGTAGAGGGAGGGGTTGAAATGTCTTAGGGGATGGAAATGACAGCACTGGCCAGCGAGTGAGAGGTGAAGGTGAGGGAGTAGAGAGCCAAGGCCGGCCCACCTGGGCGCCCACGTCGGGGAAGCAGGGCTGGGCCATCAATAGTCCCGCTCTGGACGCGTTCCATCAGCGCCGGCCGTGGGCCGTGTCAAGGAGGCCGGCGGATATATGAGTCTGAGTGTGGACGGCAGACTTGGGCTGGACACATAAATTTGGGCGTTGTCAGTCGTGGGATGGATATCACCCACAAGTGAAACGGCACAGGAGGGAAGAGGGCCTGGGCCGGGCCTGGGGGCTCCACCATGGAGAGGGCGGGGAGAGGAGCAAGGACATGGAAAGAGGGAACGGAGAGAGTCAGAGGGGGAGGAGGGAAACTGGGAAGGGGCATCATGAGGCCAAGCAGGCGCAGTTCTCAGAAGGGGCCGCAGGGAGCAGAGAGTGCAGAAAACCGCACCAGACACCACAGAGAGGCTGAGGGAGAGGCGCAGGGCGGGGGCGGCAGCCGGAGCAGCTTGGAGGGAGTTGGGAGCCCCAGGTGGACTGGGGTGGGGTCTGCGGGCAGGGGATGGCCAAGAGGACAGCCATGGGGGCCGTGCAGGTCCCACATGGAATAAAAGAGCTGCCTGGCCAGCCGGCCGAGGCGGGAGTACCAGAGCCAGTGGAGAGCAGCAAGACAACCAGACAGCGCAAGGAGTGGCCACCAGCTGCTCGTAGGGTGGCATGGTTTGTTTTTTTTTTTGTTTTGTTTTGTTTTTTAAATAATGATGAGAACTCACAATTATGTAACTTCACAGTTTGCCTAGTGTTGCCACACACTCTCTCACGCTCAGTCCTCACACCCATCCTGGGAGGTGTGGCGCAGCCCCAGGGGACAGACGAGGAAGCTGAAGCTCAGAGGAGCCAGGTGACAAACTCAAGGTCAGAGCCCCGCAGTGGCCAGGCCATGACCTCACGCCCAGGCCCCTGGCCCCTCCACAGCAGTGCTGACCCAGGGGAGCAGCACCAGCGGGGGGGGGGGGGGGGGCATGTGCATCAGGGAGCCCTCGTGCCTTGGTGCCATCTGTCACGCTGCTCTTACAATTGCTACCAAGACAATCCCTTGTGCCTGCCGGTGCATCCTTCGATGTCAGGAAGCCATAGCTGCTTGCAAGAACAGGGGGCCTTGTTCCACTTCCTGGCCCTGCCTATCTGAGTTTCTAGAAATCCCCAGCGATCTCTGGCAGGCACCAGAGGGGGAGTGTGTGGTGGCAGGGAGCTCACAGGCAGCTGCCCAGGCTCATCAGGGTGGGCACTGACACCGCAGAGTGACTGTGAGAAGCCTCCTAACCTCTGGAACCTCAGTCTCCACGTCTGGAAAATGGGGCTATCACTGGAACCTGCACCCTGGGGTTATCAGGAAGCTGCAATGAAACGGTGGGTAAGCAACACTTGGAACAGGGTCCGACACACAGTGACTGCTCTGCTGGTGCTACTCATGATTCTTTTTCTTCATTCACTCCATCCCTCCCTCCCTCACTCACTCTTGCACCCAGCAGACGTATGTTGAGTACCTTCTGTGCGCCAAGCATCGCTCTAGGCACAGTAAATGCAGAGGCGCACTCACTCAGCACGCTTGCTGGGCTCTGACAGCGGATGTGTGACAAGGGAAGTGATGTTGCAACATGGCGGCTCTGCCCTCAGGGGAATAGGTGAGGTGTAGCTCGCTGTGGGGATCCGGAGGAGGGAAGATCACATCCAGCTGTCGGGGCAGGCTCTGCGGAGAACATTCCCCGTGGGAGAAGACAGCTGAGCAAAGACCAGGGTGCTGGGAAGGGCAGGGCAGGCTGGAGAGGGGCTGGCTCAGCCAAGGGCAGCGGGTTCAGAGAGGGGCTGGCAATTCTGTATCCGGCCCCTGGCCTTACACCTTGGAGCTGTTGGTCTGGCTTCATGCCTGTCCCTAGGAGTGGGGACGTTGGGGTGGGGTGGGGAGAGGAGATGAGGCAGGACCAATGCCGCGTGTGTAGGAACCTTGTGTGTATACTCCAGCCACTCCAATGCAAGACAGGCCCTGTGCCTCCCCTCCCACTTCCCTGGAGAACCAAGGAGTGTGGGTGCCCAGGACAGGTGTCAGGGCTGGCCTCTGGTGGTGACTCCTAGCATAGCCTTGGAAAGGGGCCGCTGCTCTACCGGTCTCGCTCAGCAGAGTGCCGTTACACTCTGCCCCACAGAGCCTCTCATCTGGCCGCTTTTGAACTCTGGCTCTGGGTTGCCTTGCTCAACACATCATGGATTGCAATGACTAAAACAAAAGTGTCCACAGAGCAAAGCTCTGGGTGACACTGACAGTGGCGGGCTCGGGAGCATACCCCATGGCCACATTTGTCCACACATATTTTGATCTCTAAGTCAGCCTGTCACTTTTTTTTTTAAAGATTTATTTATTCATTTAAAAGTCATAATTACACAGAGAGAGCGGCCGGCGCCGTAGCTCACTTGGCTAATCCTCTGCCTGCGGCGCTGGCACACCAGGTTCTAGTCCCGGTTGGGGCTCTGGGTACTAGTCCCAGTTGCTCCTCTTCCACTCCAGCTCTCTGCTGTGGCCCAGGAGGGCAGTGGAGGATGGCCCAAGTGCTTGGGTCCCTGCACCCGCATGGGAGACTGGGAGGAAGCACCTAGCTCCTGGCTTTGGATCGGCGCAGTGCCGGCCGTAGTGGCCATTAGGGGAGTGAACCAACAGAAGGAAGACCTTTCTCTCTGTCTCTCTCTCACTGTCTAACTCTGCCTGTCAAAAATTTTTAAAAAACATAAAAAATTACACAATTACACAAAGCGAGGAGAGGCAGAGAGAGAGAGAGAGAGAGATCTTCCATCCACTGGTTCACTCCCCAGTTGGCTACAACAGCTGAAGCTGTGCTGATCCGAAGCCACAAGCCAGGAGCTTCTTCCGGGTCTCCCACTCAGGTGCAGGGGCCCAAGCACTTGGGCCATCTTGCACTGCTTTCCCAGGACATAGCAGAGAGCTGGATTGGAAGTGGAGCAGCCAGAACTCGAACCAGCACCCATGTGGGATGCTGGCACTTCAGGCCAGGGCGTTAACTCGCTATACCACAGCGCCAGCCCCCACTCTCATTTTTACAAAGGAGGAGCTTCAAGTGGGAAAACTGGCCAGCCTAACACCACCAGCCTCATCTCCGCCAGAACTGGGCCCTTTAAGAAGCAAGTAGGAGCATGTATTGGGCCCAGTGGTTAAGTTGCCACCTGGGTGCCTGCATCCCATATCAGAGTGCATAGTTTGAATCCCAGCTGCCCCACTTCCCACCCAGCTTATTGCTAATGCCACACTCTGGGAGGGTAGGGGATGGCTCAAGTAGCTGGGCCCCTGCCACCCATGTGGGAGGCCAGGATGGAGGTCCAGGTTCCTTGCTTCAGCCTGACCCAGCCCTGACTATTGTGGACATTTGGGGAATGAGCAATGGATGGAAGATCTCTCTGTCTGTCAGTCTCTCTCTGCTTTTCAAATACAATGAAAACAAAGAAGCAAATGAGATCAAAGATGAGACAGTGCTTTGTAAACTGTGAAGTGCGGTGGCAAGGCAGTGCTGTCATCATCGCCACTGTCTACATGAGGTTCTCGGGCATTTCTCAGGGTGGCTGCTTCCAGGGAGGCTGCCAGGAAAAACACACATAGGACTGAGTGTTGACAGTGTGGGCAGTGTGGAAGGAACACAGGATTCAGATCCTGGGACACAGGCAGAGACCCAGTGCCACCCCTACAAGCTGCATGACTGACAGTGGAGGAGGCCCAGGGTGTGGCGCTCACAGAAGCAGGTGGCCTTTAGGGCAGTGTTCAGCGCCCACATGGCACTCCCTGTGCCCCAGGGCAGGAGCCAGCTGCTGACGGTGCTGAGCCCAGCAGCCTGCCTTCCCTCCCAGACACGGGCGCCCTGGCCACACAGCCCTCAGACGCTGTCTGTCACAGCGTCACCTTCCCACCCAGGGTCCTGACTCGGCCCCTAGCCAGTGCTCAGCACCCCCACACTGCCCTGGCTCCTGCATCCTGGTGAGGAAGCAGAGGGCCAGCCTGGCTCTGTTCCAGGAAGGAAAGAAGCGCCTTCTCTCAGCACCCTGGACAGCGCTTCCTGCCCGCCCGCCCCCAGGGCCCTGGCAGAGCTGCTGGCAGGGAAGTGCCCTCCAGACACACCTGCTCGGGCTCAAACATAGCTGAGGGGCCACGGGCCCGTGGGTGGGCTTTGGCTGGATTCCTTCACAGCTCCGGCAAGCTGTCTTCCCAGAAGGCGGGAGGAGGCCTCGGGCCTCCACAGGCCTGCTGCCTCAGGCGCACTCTCCCACAGGGTCTCATTTTTCCCACTGGAAAGGCGGTGGTGAGAAATGGACCAGGTGACACCTAAGCCCTAAGGCTCAAACAGGATGTCTGGGGTTTCATTCATTCATTCAACAAACATTTATTGAGCAACTGCTGAGTGCCAGACACTGTCCTAGGTATCAGGAACAAAACGGACAAAAAGTCTGCCCTCTTGGGGCTGAATGAGGAACAGTGAAGGAAAAATGAACAAAGATTTATCAGCCAGTGGCAAAAGTGTGTGGGAGAGCTGAGGTGGGGGGGTGTGGGGAGTGGGGAGGGGACTGCAGGTTCTAGGAGTATGGGCAGGGAAGGCCCACAGAGAAGGAGCAAGGGCCTGAAGGAGGTGAACAGCCAGCCGTGTGGAGGAACAGCATCCAGTCAGAGGGAACAGCAGGTGCAAAGTCCCTGAGGCCAAAGCCTGGGGGGTGGGGCAGGTGCCTCCTGGGACATTTGCATCCTAGTTACAGTCCCAGCTACTCTGCTTCCAATCCAGCTTCCTGCGCATGCGTCCTGGGAGACAGCAAACGGTGGTGCAAGTACTTGGGGCCCTGCCATCCACGTGCGAGACCTGGTTGGAGTTCCAGGCTTCTGGCTTCAGCCTGGCCAAGCCCTGGCTGTTTGGGTCACTTAGAGACTGAACCAGCACATGGAAAGTCTCTCTCTCTGGTGGTGGTGGCGGGGGGAGAGTATTCCTCTGCCTTTCAAGTTGATAAAAATAAACTTTTAAAATGCAATTAAAAGATAAGTTTACTTTAAAAAGAAGAAAGAAAGAAAAGAGCGTGCCTGGGCTTCAGCAGGAGGCCGTCTGGGTGCAGGAGAGGAGACGGCGGGTGGGGTGATGGGTGCTTCTGTCTGCTCTGGAGCTCCTCTGAGCCAGCAGGCCAGCGGGTCCTCCTAGTAATTCCAGGGGCGTACGAACTCGCCCACCTACGAGGCTGACTTCAGGCTCCTGCTTAGATGCTGGGACTTCTGTCGGGGGACAGTTGTCCCGAATCTCAAAGCCAAAGCCTCCCGCTCCTCCAGGGTCATGCACACGAGAGCTCTCGGCGGAACAGGAAGCACCTGGGCTGGAGCCCCTGCACCAGACACTCAGTGGCTGTGTCACCTCGGGCGGCTCTCTGAGCTCCCATCTCTCTGATGAACAGCATCAGTTGCCTCATCTGTAAAATGGGTTGTGGGATTTCAGTGAATGAGATCATAAATACACAGGTGTCTTTTACTTTGAAATGGGCAAGCAAAGTGCCAGGGAGGCGTTTGCTTTCTTCAAGGAGGTTGTCCCTGGCTCCCACTCCCCGCCACCACCCTGCTGCTCACGTGGGCCCACGTGGGCCCAGCCGACTCTCACTTTGCCTGTGTCCTTATCTGACTCGGGGGTACTCATCAATCACCCAGGGCCCCCGGAATGCACCAGAGCAGCATTGCCCCCCGTGCCCGTGGTCCTGAGTACTCCCAGCCCAGAGTTGGCTGAGCGGGCCTGGGCGGGCCCAGCTGCTCCTCCCCAGCAGCCCTGCCCCATTCCACCTCCAGGTACAACGGCCCCAACTTGGTTCTGAAGTACGACCGGGCTCAGAAGCGGCTGGTGAACATCGCTGTGGATGAGCGCAGCTCGCCCTACTACGCGCTGCGGGACCGGCAGGGGAACGCCATCGGGGTCACGGCCTGTGACATCGACGGAGACGGCCGCGAGGAGATCTACTTCCTCAACACCAACAACGCTTTCTCTGGTAAGGACGGCGTCCCCGCCTCCCTTCCCGACACCTGCTGGTGGCAGGTCACTGGGGACCCTGGCCCTTCCTCAGGCTTCTGTCGCTGGCTCCCAGGCTCTGGCCGTGACCTCCCAGGAGGACCCCACCTTCCCAGGGCACAAAGCGTGTAGTTCTGTGTCCCGGGCCCTGGCAGAGGTGGAGGGGTGTGAGCAGAGGAGGCCACTGGGCCTTCTCCAGCCGTGGCATCTGAGGCCTGCATTTCTGACATGCTCCCGGGCTCCGCTGCTGTCCAGGGGCCGTGCTCGGAGCCGCAAAGTCCCACATGCTAGGGGACGGGTGAGCCATCAGTGCCCGAAAGCTAAGGAATAGCGACAGTGCGCGACAGCAGCTGACACTTAAGTGGTGCCTACCCTGTGCCGGGCCCTGATCCAAACACTGCACGTGAATTGTCACTGTCAGCCCCCCAGCGGCTCCATCACGTCAGGGCCGGTAAATCCCACTATGTGTTGAGCACACACAGGCACCCAGAAGCTCCTGCCTTGCCCGAGGCCGCACAGCTTGCAAGTTCCAGGACTCACATCTGGCTCTGACCCCAGATCCGTCCTTTTAATCCGGACGCTCTCTGGCTCTCTCAGGAAAGCACCTGGCTCCCCTTGGGTCTCAGGGCTTCACCACACGGGGGCTGTGCTCCTGCGCCGACCCCCACCCCGGCTCCCATGGCTTCTCTGGCCCGACTCAGTCTGCTGAGCTGTGACATCCACGCCGGAGACCCTGGCTGTGGCATGCACCTGAGGGATGCAGGCCCTCTTGTCCCTGTAGGCCCTGGATGTACCCTCCCTCCAGCTAGCAGCAGGCTCCTGGGTCTGCTTGGGATGCAACCTCCCAGCTCAGACCAGGGCAGTCATCATCCTGAACTCTCCCTGCCCCCTAGAGGCTGGTGACCATCTGGCTTTGGGAACCCCCAGACACATATGCACACACTCACCGCCCTTCCCCCACGCCATAATGTTGCCCCTACTGGTTGCCAAGCCCGAGCCAGGCCCCAACCCTGAGAGTGCCCTGAGGTTGCGCCCTGCCAGCCTCGTGAATGGGAGGAGACGGGTTGGAGCCCGTGCCATGGGCAGGGGCGGGAGGTGCTGGCTGACAGCCAGCAGTGTGCAGCCAAGAAACAATGAGCCACAGCCCCGAGTGGTGTTTTATGGGTTTTCATCTCATCTTGCCACCGAGTGAGGCCTGAGAGATAGTAATTATCCCTACACAAATATCAGGGCATGAGCATCCAGCTGGATTTACTGCCCTCCCGCCAACCGAGCCGAGATTGGATTAGGACACAATTAATTGATGGACCGATCAACTCTTTCATGTGGGGCAAGGTCAGCAAGGGGGCAGCACCCAGGGGTGAGTCCCGAGGAAGGCTCCAGGAGGCACGGCGCGGGGGCGGAGGGGACTGTGGAAGGGCTGTGTGGGACACACAGCATAGAGCGCCTGCGGGGGAGCCTCCGGGTGTCCCCGGGGCAGCAGCCGCTCGCCTGCTCTGTAAGTGTTCCTCTGTGAGCAGGCCTGTGTCCCTGCCCAGGCGGCACCCAGGAAGCGTGCAGCAAGCCCCGCTCAGCTGCCTCCCAGGCACCCCAATCTGAATGCCGGGGACCAAGTTATCAGATCGCAAAGCTCCCAGCTGATTCCCGCGGGCAGCCGAAATTGAGGGCCACCACCTTGTTCACCTTGTTAGCTCCGGACTCAGCCCAGCAGCAGCCCCGTCTGTCCATTCATGCCTCCAGTCACTGGGGCCTACTCTGGGCCAGCACTACTCTAGGCACTGAGGATGGCTGGGGGACTGAAACCCAGAAATCCTGCCCTCATGGGGGAGGGGTGACACTGCCCCTAGCATGGCCCCGTATTTCTCTAGCTATCTGACTCCCTCTGCCAGCGCCCTGGTTGTAAGCTCTTAGGAGCAGCGTCCCTGTGCTGGTCACTTTGTGGCATTCGGTGGCTCCAGCCAGACCCAAACATCTTAGGAGTTCCATTAGAATTGGATGAATGAGTTCCAGGCAGAGCAGGTGCATCCCGGGCCATTAGGACCAGCAGGAGGAAGACAAGGGGAGGCAGGCAGGACACTGGCCCGGAAGGCCCTGGGATCCCAGGTGTCGAGGCACAGGTGTTCTTCTGAAGGGGCTGGAGTGGGCGCCCAGGGCTGGAGGAAAGACAGTGCCCAGACCTAGACCCAGGCACACACCTCCTGGCGACCTTCTGCGGGTTTGAGTTAATTTTCCAGTTGAGTGATCCGACTGATTCATTGCCATTTGTGCCAGGTCAGCATTTCCTCGGGTCTGGCTGGCACACACTCAGCCATTGCCACCCTGACCACAGCAGGAGCTCCGGCCGGCCCTGGCAAGCCCACAGCCTTCCGCTCGGCCTGCTTCGGCCTATGCTGGAGAAGTGGGGAGTAGGGGGCGGCCAGGGAAGAGCCAGCCCTCTCGCCTCCCAAAGCCGGCCGCTGGCCGTGAACGCTGAGAGAGAGGCCTGGGTCCCTGCAGCTGGGCAGTGTCCTATGGAGTCAGTCTGCGTAAACGGGGGCCCTGCCCTTCACACGCCGGGTGACCATGAGCGACCCACTTGGCCGCTCTCGGTCCCAGCTCCCTCATCCATGGGACAGGAAGAGTCCTACAGCTCCATCAGCTCAGCTCCCTGAACGGCCCCTGGACTAGGTCCCAGACCCTTACCCTCCGGGAGCCACTGGGGCACCTCATGTCCTCCATGCTTCTCAAGTTCCAGCCTGAGGCCTCCACACTTGCTCTTTCCTCTGCCCAAAACGTTTTTCGCCCTGGCATTCTCAGATCTCACGCCTTACATGAGGTCTTCCGGGAGCATTAGTTCTGAAGTCGTGCCCCTGCGCCTCCCCGCGCCTTCGCCAGCCTCGGTCGCCTTCCAAGCCCCGGCTCGCTGGGTGTTTACTGCCTGTGCCTCCTGCTGGAGCCCTGACACACCGTGGGGCAGAAACTTTGTCTTGCTCACTGCTCCAGGGCCCAAAGAAGTGCTTGTCACTTAGCACTGAATACGCCCGAAGCTAAGGAAGGCAAAGCACCTGGAGCCGTACCTGGGACTCGGTGTGCACTCTCTGAGCGGTTGCCGTTTGATTCTGTGGCTACGAAGATGCTGGCTGAGGCCTCTGCAGCTGCCCTGGGCACAGGGTCCCGGGCTTCCTCCCGGCCGGCGTGGGGGAGAAAGGCCCTAGGAGCACAACAGCTGTGGCGTAAACAAGACACTGCCCCGAGGATGGCGCCAGGAGGGCCTGGATCCCTGGCAAGCAGGTGAGAGAGGGAAAGGAGGAAGACTGCTCACGTTCCAAGAAGCCAGGGCCTGGAGTCCTGCTTCCGACCTGATCCAGCTGGGAAAATACGAGGCACGGTGTTCCAGGCAAAGCTGCTCAGTGAAAACCAGGCAGGAGAGTGTGCAGACAAGGCGAGAGGCGGGGCCGGCACCTCCCGATCAGAGCCCATCCCCCTAGGGGTCCTCTGCCCGCCCAGCCCAGCCCTTCATGGCAGGGTCTTGAGCTCTCCCACCCACAGGACTGGCCGGGGGCATCAAGCACGTGGGTAGTGGATCTTCTATGTGCAAGGCACTGTTTGAAGAATACGTATACCGCACCCCTCTTCTGCACAACCGTCACAGGCCCCACTCGTGGTTCTGCACCTTGCATTTCTCGTTTAGCTTTGTATTCTAGATCTCAGTTCATGACCATTCACAGAGGGCATTCTCATTCTTTTCCTGCCTGTATACTACTCCATTCACAGGCTCGGCATTAATCTCATGGATCCTCAACTGATGAACATTTAGAGTGTTTGCAATCCTTTGCCTTTACAAGGAGTGCCACCAAATGAGTGTGGACACTGTACCACTGTCCACAATTGTGGGTACATCTGTCCTGCATTTTGTTTGGTTTTTTGTTATTGTTTTCTTTTTTTAATGTTTATTTTCATCTACTTGAAAGGCAGAGAGAGAGAACTCTTCCATCCACTGGTTCACTCCCCAAATGCCTACAAGAGCCAGGGCTGGACCAGATCAAAGCCAGGAGCCCGGAACTCCATCTTGATCTCCCACGTGGGTACAGGGGCCCAAGCACTTGGGCCATGAATCTGCTGCCTCCCCAGGCGCACTAACAGCAAGCTGGCTCGAGGTCGAGGAGCTGGGGCTCAGGCTGGCACTGCAGTACAAGATGTGGGTGCCCAAGCGGCAGCTTAGCCCTCGGTGCCACCGTGGCCACCCCGCAGGAGTATCTGTCGGACGTTCACAGAGGGGCTCACTCCCTCAGAGGAATGTGCAGTGTGGTTTCGCGAGGCGTGCCTGACATGCTTCCTCACCCGCGGAGCACCATCCCGCCCTCACCAGGACAAAGTCTCATCAATTCCTTTTAGTGTGTGCCAACCTGATGGGGAAAAATTGATTTCCAAGTGTAGTTTTAATTTTCATTTTTCTTAAAATGAGTGAGGCTGAGAATATTTTTATGTGTTTGAAACTCTTGCCTGCTCAAAGCCTTTGCCCATTTTGTTCTATTGATTATTGGGCTTTTCCTTATGGATTTGTAACACCTCTTTATAAATTAGGGAAATGAGCCCTTTGTCTGAAATACACAAGTCGCGGAGAGCTCTCCCTTGTTTGTCATTTTTCTTTTGTCTATGCTCACGTTGGGTTTTGCAGCGGGGGAAGCTTTCATTTTGTGGACTTGGATTTATCGCTCTTCTTTACGGCTTCCTGGCTCCTGTCGTGTCTGGAGAGGCTTCCACGGGGGCTTTTGTAACCTCTTGGAGAGGAGAAGAGCACCTGTCCCCGTGCCGAAGAGGAGAAAGGAGGCCCGCATGGCGGCACTTCCAAGCCTCTCCTGCCTACACAACGCACACACAAGCGCCCTGATCTTGGGAGGAGCACTCTCAGCCAGCAGCTCCTTGCCTGGCTACTCCAAGTGTGATGCGTGGACCAGCGGCGCTGCAATCGGCTGGGAACTCACAGCCGCGCACACTCCCCAGCCCCGCCCCGACAGGCTGCACCAGATTCGATGTTACTGTCCAGGAGCTGCCTGTGCCCACCAAAGTCTGGGACGTGCTTCCCTGAGCCTCCACCCTCTCTTCGTATGATTCGCTGGGCCCTAACGTGGATTCTGGGGTCTGCTGACCGCCCCCAGCCAGGGTCCGTGTGGACGCAGCTCTCCCAGTGGGGCTCCATTGGGGAGATGGCTCAGGCACCCCTAAGGTGCCTCATCACTAGGCCCACGTGAACACTGCAGGTTCCGGCGAGCCCTCCCTTCAGCCCACAACAACTGGGCGACCTCAGGCAGATGAGTTAGCCCTTGGAGCGCTGGCGGCTCTGTGGAGTGAAGGTACCAGCTTCCTGGCGTGGCTGTGGAGAGAGCACAGTCGCTGTCGTGAGAGAGGTCCAGGCAGGCACAGGGAGACCTCCCTTCACCCCTGCCGGCAGGGAGGAGACTGAACTTGGGAATTATGGGGAGGAGAAGGGCCCGAGGTCACCCTTCTCTAAGTGTGCTCTGCCTGAACTGCTCCTGTCTTCCCCTGGGGCTATCACAGCTCTGCTGCCACTCCACTGGCTGGGTGTGGCAGAGCGCGTGACTCCTAATGGCACACCTGCCTCCTGGGCTGTGGCTCCCCAACAATGCTGACGGCAACACGGCTGTTATGTGTCAGGCCTCGGGCGCCAGGCCTTGTTCTAAGCACTTTGCGTCACTGTTTTCCTTTAACCCTCACAACCTGATGAAGGAGTAGGTGGCCATTCTCTTTATCCCATCTGACAGAGAAGGAAAGGACAGGGCCATGGCTTTCCCAGCGTCACCCAGGAGAAGGGATGTCGCTGGCCACCTCCCCGACTGTGCTGTATGGCATGAGTCTCCTTGCCGTAGAAAGCAGGCGGAGGCTGAGGCCTCTGCCCAGCCACACACACCTGTCGCCCTGCTCTTTGCCTCCAATATCAGAACACGAATCAGGTCCTCTGCAGGGCTGGGGACAGCCCCTGGGGGAAGAGGCGCTGCGGCCGACCAGTGATCCTTGGGAAGAGCTCTTTATGGCCTTCTCTCCCTCCGAGTGGCTCCAGGGTGCCCTCTGGGGGTGGAGCTGGGTGAGGCAGGATGACAGGATGGTGAATGGAGGACCACTGACAATGGACACCACTGCCCTGGACACGTTGACCTTCCAGATGAAGAACCTCCCCCTTTCCTGTGTACCCGACGGCTCCTCCTCTGCTCGTTCTCCTCCCTCCTATGCCTCAAATGTGCTGCTCCTGGGACGCAGTCTATGACCCGGGTCATTCTCCATCCCCGGCTCCAGCCTTGCTATCGAGTGAGCTGCTCTCCCTCATGGCCAGCAGCCTCTCTTGCCACGCCCTCTCAGCCCCGCTTTGACCACCCCAGATGCAAACTGCCTGAAACCACGCTCCTGCTCCCCACCACCCACCTGGCCTCCTGTCCCTGCTTGGGTCCCCGGTCCCACGCTGTGCACCTCCACCTTGTTCTGCCCACCACACCCACCAGTCCTGCCTCCCTTCCTGCTCCAGCTTCCCTCCACTGCCATTGTCACCACGCTGATCAGCTCACAAAAAAGCCACAAAAAGGGGCCACCCCTGGCTCACTCTGCTGCCCACTGGGTCTCCTGCAAACAGTGTCTCCCCTGACATTCCCAGCATCAGCCCCCCACCTTCAGTGCAGGAATTCATGGGTCTTCCCCACTCCGCCATGTTTCTCCCTGACTCCTGGGCTCCAGATCCCCTCTGCATTTTCCTTGCCACTTGCCTGCCAGGGGCACCGCTCTCCCTCCCTGCCTGGCCACATTGGCCCACGATGCTCAGCACAGGCTCTGCGGCCGGAACGACCTGCCTTTGACTCTGTCCCCATCACTTACCAGCTCTGCCACCTTGGATCAATTTAACCTGTCTGCCTCAGTTTCTCCATCTGTAAAGTGGCATTTCAGGATTTAGATGAGATGATGGTTGCTTAAAAACAGTGCTTTCAGGCAAAGTCTGACCATAGTAAGCACTCCGTTCCCAGGAGTTGCTGTTACTCTGGTCCTTCAAGCCCTCTGCAGATGTCTGCCTCTTCCTCCTGGAAGCCCTCCCTGACCACAGTGACCTCTTCCACCAAGATTTCATGGGTGTCTTGCGCAGCCAAGCTCTGCTGGCCGCCCCTTTATCATCTGGTGCCGCGGGTGCTTCATTTGCAAAATGGGGTTTATGAGTGAGCGGATGTGATGTGCCCTGTTGGTCTTCCTGCTGTCTCATGCGCCTCTCTACCTGTCCCGTGGAAGCACCCTGAGTCAGGAAGAGAGATGCAAGCCTCTGGCGGCACCTGGCACCTGGACCTCACCCTTGGAGCCTGCCCACCGGTCCACAGCAGGAACCTGCAGATCCACTGAACTCTGGGACCTCAATGTTCTTTTAATGCCAAGATCTCAGAAGCTGGTTTGGGAAAGGGAATTCTCAGAAGTGCCTCTCAATGGGGGTGGTGACCCCCAGAGCCCCCTGCCCTGCCCTGAATGCCTTCCTGTTTCTCCCTGCCTCTGCTCTCCTGAGAGGGTCCCTCTCTCCTCTTCCCCGCTATCTGCCCCCAGCTTGGGGAGGGACCCCGGGGCCGCATGCAGCCACAGGAGCCAGAAAGCGGGCACGGCCGCTGACAAGGGCCGGGGGCTGGGGCCGGGTGTTTATCGCCTGTGCCATCGACCCGCACAGCTCGCTGTTTATCTGTCTTCCTGACACACCTAATTACCCAGGTTGCAGCTGCCAGAGCGCTAGCTCTTCCTAAATCACCAGCTCCCGTCCTCCTGTCGCCCAGGCCTGCGGGCCTCTGCCTGCAGAGGGGCTGCCATTGATTTTGCCGTTCCCACTTATGATCTACAAGGCCCTGCATTGCTGTTGCACATTTTACCTTAATTAGTTTATTCTTCGGGGCGTCCCTGGTGCGCTTAGAGGCCAGGAGGCTGGCCACGAAGCCCAGTGCCTGTCCAGACATCAGCACCTTGTGGGAGCAGCGTAGGTCCCACAGATGCTGACGAGTGGTCTGCGGAAAAAAAGAGGGTTCCATGCCAAGTACGTTTGGGAAAGCCTGGGTTAAAGAAAGAAATTAAGCAGGTAATCTGCTGCAGCACTTTTCAAAGTCGTAATAGACTGAGGTCTACTGAGAATCTCCTCAAGATAAACGCGTGTTTCCCAAACTCAGACAATCACAGAATCCTTTCTCCAGGCCACTCCTAGAGACCGGGGTTCCACAAAGCACACTTTGGGAACTGCTGGCCTGGGTGGGCAGGAGGAGTCGGAAATGATGAGGCAAGCCGAGGAGCCCAGTTTCTCTTGTCTGGCTGCAGCAGAACTTGACGGCTGGAGAAATTTCTCCCACTGAGTCTGAAGGTGCCCTTGGAGCTCCCGGTGGCCACCTGGCGTGAGCTGGTGCAGTGTAACCCAGGCTCGCTGGAGGTGCCCAGGCCAAGGAGGTCCTGGTTTGGCAGAGGCAGGTAAGGGTTGCCTGCAGACGGCCAAGGTGGCAGGCTGGAGGTGCAGGGGCGTCCTTGGAGGCCCCCCAGGCACCCAGAAGCAGGGCCGAGCCTGCCATGGCCTCTGGCTCAGCCGCAGGGATGGAAGCCTAGTCCGAGGCCCTTCTCCAGCACTGGGAAGCCTCGAGTGCTTTTGTGCCAGTGTGAGAAACCCCAGGAGGTAGCACACTGTCCTGGGCCCAGGGGAGCTGGGGTAGCTCCACTTATCCCACTTTGTATAAATATTCATGTTGCCTGCAGAAATATTAACACAGCTAATTGGCTGCCGGGCCACCACAGAGGAGGCTGTGGTCTCAGGAGGTCCCCTGCCACCCCCAGAAGCCAGACGCTTTGTCCTGTCCTGTGCTGAGCCACCAAGGGGCCGTTTACCCACTGCTGTCATCCGCACGCTCACTCCCGTCCTCACACTGGTTCACTCTCACTTGTGCTCATCCTCACACTCACTCCCTCACAGACTCCCTGGCTCTGCCCGCACCCTGCAGTGTGTGCCCATGCCTGTAAAGGACCTTGGAGAGTAAGCCAGCTGTTCTGGCCACTCTGGGGGGCCCTGGGCCAGACCTGTCACATGCATCATCTCATTTATGACTTTCAGGACACCTGCATCAGTTACTGTCAGCCCCATTTGCAAATGAAAAGACTGAGGCCTGGATGCAATGGCCTTACCCAAGGTAGACTCTGAGGTGAACTGATATTGCTCATTTGCCCACCCACCCGAGCTCTGCTCCGCGGTCCCACACTGCCTGCCTCCAGCCCGAGCCCGCTGTCTCCTCCCTGGCTGGCCCAGGTTCTCTAAAGCTCACCCTCCCCGACTCCTTCGGTGGCTGCCCTGCCTGGGTCCCCTGTGCTGTACAGCGAACTGTGAGAGTGCTCTGGGCCTCCAGTGACAGGAAGTAGGCCCAGTGTGGGGCGGAGGGCAGAGCACTGCCTCTGTGGCCGCCTGGAAGGGCTTGCGGCTCCAGCCTTGTCCCCAGGACAAGTCTTAGTCAAGAGCGGCCTCCAGAGGCACAAGACCCCTGAAATCGCCTTTGGCGAGGGGTGAGCTGGAGGGCCTTGGCCTCCTTCCTGTCCTCAAGGAGGCCAGGAATCCGACAGAGCTGGCGACCCTGCCCTCCGAGGCTCCCAGCCCACGGACCAGGGACCTCCCAGGGCCGCCCTAACCCTGCATCCCTCTCCAGGCTGAACCACCCCCACCTCTGGCCAAGCTCAGCCTCCTTCCTCAGTGTGGGCTCAGGGACCTACCCACCAACCAGGACCATTTCTTTGGAGATCCAGATTAGGTCCTAGGATCCAGCAGCGAATGCAGGGTGCTCCTGGAGACAGCCGTCTGGCCCAGCATGGCTGTCACAAGGTGGGCAGTGCCAGGCTTGTCACTGCACAGGTGCAGGAGCGCGGCACAGGGTGGGTTCCAGCCGTCAAGGACCCGCCCAGACACACCGCAGCCAAGTACTTCCCACCTGGGTCCCGGGGCCTGGGCAGCTGTCTTCACAGGTCTGGGAGTCTTTCTCCACAACTGATAACACACGTGTGTCCCCAGCAGAGTCTCACCTGCGCGAGGCCTTCCTCGAAGCAAATGCTCCTCCACCTCTGGCTCCGACTGCCTTGTGGCAGGTGCCGGGAGACATAGCCAGAGGTGGGAACTTACAACCAGCCCTCCCTTTCTTCCTCTCTCTAGGGGTGGCCACATACACAGACAAACTGTTCAAGTTCCGCAACAACCGCTGGGAGGACATCCTGAGTGACGAGGTCAACGTGGCCCGTGGCGTGGCCAGCCTCTTCGCCGGACGCTCTGTGGCCTGTGTGGACAGGACGGTGAGTGCAGGGGCGTCTGGGGCCTGGGGAGAAGGGGAAGGCACACAGCTGCCAGGAGAGGGGCCAGCAGGTGACAGTCGTGACAGGGAGCTCCCACAGAGCCTCGCCCGGAGCGGGTGCTGAGCACTGAGCCGAGCCTCGCAGCCCGCGTCGGAGCACACAACTCGCTTCCTTCTCCCCTGCGCCCTCCCAGCAGGGGGAAGCAGGGGGTCATCGCCATGTCCGCTGGGCACTTGAGGGGACTTGGCCAGCCTGAGGACCCAAAATGGGTTAGTGGTCGTAGCTCTAAATCCTGTGCTCATTCTTTCATTCATTCACTCATTCAGCTAACATTCATTAGGTGCCATGGCATGGAGCCACAGGCGCCCATGAACAGACCAAGGCCCGACACAGGGGTTCCCAGGTGGGGGGGGGGGTTCCTGAACGAACAAGTTCTCCACTGCTCAGCGGCTGCTTCCCTGCTCCCCACCCCTCCCACGGGTGTCCGACACAGTGGGTGTGGAAGGCAGGCTCAGTGGGGAGCTCAGGAGCAGCTAGCTTCGGCCATCTGCCCTGTGGGGTTGGGGGTGCGGGTGGTTGCCTGCCAGGCTCTGGTCCTGGCAGGCCCAGCCGGAGCCCAAGCCGTGCGGTGCAGGTGATTTATCCCTCCTGTCACCTGCTCCCCTGCCGCCCACCTCCCTGGCCTTCTAAACAGTCGTCACTAAACCGGGGCCCCAGCTGCTGCCAGCTTCCACGGGAGCGGCTCTGTCCCCGTTCCGAGAGCTGGGGCAAGGGGGTCGGCGCGCCTCGGGATCGCAGCGGCACCGAGGGGATTGGGGATTCAGTGCGAAGCTTCGCAGTAGCGGCCTCCAGGCCTCGGGAGAAGGCAGGTGCCAGGTATAAATATTTATTTCTTAACAAGCTGGTGCTGGGAAGAGAAGCCAAGCTGGGCTGTGAAGCCACATTTAGCCCTGACCTGAATCTGTGCCACCTGGATGCCTGCCCAGTGGGCGGGGCTGGGGAGCGGCTCGCCGAGCAGCCCCGGGAGTGAGGAGGGCCTGGGCGCACCAGGCCTGCTGACAGCTGGGGGCCTCTTCCCCATTCCCTGACCCCCAGCCCCGCTCCCTGCCTCGCCTGGTCAGTGGGAAGTTTCCCAGAGGACTGAAGGAGAGCCATGAAGGGCATGGCGCAACGCACTCTGTGCTGAGAAGGCCATCCGCACACCTACGCCCGTAGGACAGAGGCACGAGGGAGACCAAAGTCGCACTGCTCCCCAGGAAGGCTGCTCAGCCCCCAGGGTCCAGCCACCACCTGAGCCACGCCTGGGGTCTGCGCGCTGTGCAGGGAGGAGCAGGCAGAGGCCAAGGCCGGGGGAGCTGAGAGGCAGCAAAGCACGTGGTGTGGGGAAACCCAGGAGCGCTGACACAGCCGACAACTGGCAGTCAAAGGCACGATGTGCCACGCCCTGTGCCCAGTGACTCACGCCTGTCTGAATCCATGCAATGAGCCAGTGAGGCAGGTGCTGTCGCATCCCATTGGACAGATCCGGAGTGGGCTGTGAGCAATTCAGCAGCTTGGCCTTAGTCATACAGCACACGGCAGGCAGAGGAAGAGCAGGAACTGAGCCCCGCCCACCGCTGCTACCCTGCCTAGGGGGTGAAATGACACCCACACAGGTTCCTAACCAGGGGTGCTCACACAGCATTCCTCATGCCAGTTGTCCTCGGCCCCACAGTGCTCACTGGGGCCTTGTAGGCTGTCCACCTGCTCAGTGGTTCTCTAAGTGTGGTCCCTAAGCCACCAGCGTGAGCACTGTTAGAAATGCAGATGCTGGGGCTGGCGCTGTGGCGAAGCAGGTAAAGCTGCCGCCTGCTGTGCTGGCATCCCTCCCATATGGACGCCGGTTCAAGTCCCAGCTGCTCCACTTCTGATCCAGCTCTCTGCTATGGCCTGGGAAAGCACTAGAAGGTGGCCCAAGTCCTTGGGTCCCTGTACCCACATGGGAGACCCAGAAGAAACTCCTGGTTCCTGGCTTCAGATTGCCCCAGCTCTGGCTGTTGTGGCCTTTTGAGGAGTGAACCAGCAGATGGAAGACCTCTCTGTCTCTCTCTCTGCCTCTGCCTCTCTGTAACTCTGCCTTTCAAATAAATAAATAAATAACTATGTTTAAAGAAGAAGAAGAAAAAAGAAAGAAATGCAGATGCTGGGACTGGCATTGTAGTGTGGCAGGTGAAGGCCCCGCCTGCAATGCCAGCATCCTGTATGGGCGTGTCCCAGTTCATGTCCCAGATGCTCCACTTCCCATCCAGCTCCTGCTGCTGGCCTGGTAAAAGCAGTGGAGGATGGCCCAAGTGCTTGGGCCCCGGCTACCTACATGGAAGACCTGGATGAAACTGGTTCCTGTCTTCCGGCTTCCACCTGGCCTAGTCTTGGACATTGCAGCCATCTGAAGAGTGAACCAGTGGATAGAAGAGTCTCTGTGCCTCCAGTTTTCAAATAAATAAATAAATCTTTAATAAAAAAAGAAATGCACAAGCTCAGGCCTGCCCCCCAACCTAGGGGTCAGGGGAGGGGTTCAGTTAGCCCTGTTAGCCCACGTGACTGTGATGCTACATCTGGGAGCCAGGGCACCAGACGAATAGCCCAGCCCCACGGCGCTGTTCCCTTCCTCTCCACTCCCCCTCCTACTCATCCTCGGCCCCAAACCTTGAACCCCCGCCTGCCCTGCATCTTCGGCCGTCTCATCACTCGCCAGCCCCTGGATAGGCTCCAAGCCAGCGATCTCTTACAAGAAGCGTTGCCTGATCGATAATGATGATGCCTCATGTTTATATAGCATTTTCATCTTTTCAAAGACCTTTCACATACGTTGTCTCATCCCATCTTCTCAGCACCCCTGCCAGAAAGCAGGCGGAATGCGATCCCCATTTAACATGTGACAGAATGCAGCGGGAGGCCGTGCGGGATTTGCCCAAGGACGCAGAGCCAGTGAGGGCCCCACCTGGACTGGGACCCAGGTAGATCACCCTAGACCAGTGGTTCTCCAAGTGGGGTCCCGGAACGACAGCATCCAGATCACTGGGACCTCTCAGAGCCCACCCCACCTCCTGACTCAGAAACGGCGGTGGGGCCGGCAGCTGCAGCTCTTTTCTTGAGATTTACTCTACTTATTTGAAAGGCAGAATAACAGCAGGGGTGAAGGGTGGAGAGAAAGGGATTTTCCACCCACTGGTTCACTCCCCAAATACCTACAACAACCGGGTATGGGCCAGGCCAACGCCAGGAGCCCCAAACTCCATCTAAGTCTCCCATGTGGGTGCAAGGGCCCAAATGCTTGGGCTTCCAGTGCTTTCCCAGGTGCATTAGCAGGGAGCTGGATCTTAAATGGAGCAGCCGGGACTTGAACCATTGCTCATATGGGATGCTGGCATCACAGGTGGCAGCTTAAGCCGCTGTGCCGCGATGCTGGCTCCCAGCATGTGTGTCTGCACAAGCCTCCAGTGGATTCTGATGCAGAATGTGAGAGCCCCTGGCCAGGACCTAGAGCTGCAGAAGCTCCTCCTTCCTCTGGAATCATCGCCCCTTGCCAGAATCACTGTGGTCAAGTCCCATGCGGGCTTCTGCAATCTCCTATCACGTAAGCCATCAGTGTTTATCCATTTTATCACCCCAGCAAGTTGAAGCAAGGAGCTTCAGTAAGGTATCACCGGACTATATAAAGACCCTGGTTTCTAGCAGAATGCACTGCAGACCATTTGCACTTAATTGCCCACTGGTTGATGAGCTTGCTAACAGCTGGTGGGGTCGGGAGCGGCTCACAGTGGCGCGCTTTCCCCGCGGCCCCCTCATTCTCTCTCCATCCAGTCATTCCACACACACACACACACACACACACACATACACACACCAAACTCCTGTGATAGGAAGAACCTTGCAAGAAGCCAACGTGGTGTAAAGCAAGGTGTAGTTGTCTCAAACTGGGAACTACATGGGTCTCCTTCAAATGCAGATTCTGATTCTGCATGTCTGGGCTTCTGTTCTCTGCCTGCTCCCAGAAGTCACCGGTTTTGCTGGTCTAAGGCCCACTTTGAGTAGCAAGATCTGTGTGGCTCCCTGGGTAGCAGGCCGGAGACTTGGGTAACTAGAAGAGGGGGCAGGGAAGTCTTCAGGGGCCAGCTTTGTCGCCTTCTCCAGCTTCGCACCTTGACACTGCCTGCCTTGCAGTTCCTACTCCAGCAACACTGGACCCGAGCTGCTGCGGTCTCCCTGGGTGCATCACTCTTGCTCATCTTTGCCTGGAAGCCTTTTTCCCCTCCACTTCTCCTGGCTGAGACTCCCCTGGGGAAACCTTTTGTTCTCCGAGGGAGGTGCTCTGCCTCTGGGCTGGCAGCTCCTCCTCCGAGCTCCGGGACATTCTATCCACAGTCTCTGCCACTTACTCCAGTGGTTGCAGGTGCACCCACATCCCTCAGGACCCCCTGAGCTCTCGCCTGGGCCTCACCCACCAGTCAGACTCCCTTGGCTCTCAATCAGTGTCAGTGAAGCAAACGGCCCCTAAAAACGTGTAAAATCAGCAGGTGGTTAGATGGGATGAAAATTCTGGTCATGGGCCGGCACCGCAACTCAATAGGCTAATCCTCCACCTTGCGGAGCCGGCACCCCAGGTTCTAGTCCCGGTCGGGGCACCGGATTCTGTCCCGGTTGCTCCTCTTCCAGGCCAGCTCTCTGCTGTGGCCCAGGCAGGCAGTGGAGGATGGCCCAAGTGCTTGGGCCCTGCACCCGCATGGGAGACCAGGAGAAGCACCTGGCTCCCGGCTTCGGATCAGCGTGGTGCGCCGGCTACAGCGGCCATTGGAGGGTGAACCAACGGTAAAGGGAAGACCTTTCTCTCTGTCTCTCTCTCATTGTCCACTCTGCCTTTCAAAAAAACTAAATAAAATAAAATAAAATAAAATAAATTCTGGTCATGGTGCCATAGGGTAAGAAAGAGAAGCAGGCAGAGAGGGCTGGGAGAGTGATGGGAGCGCGGTCCCGTTGCCTGGCACCCGGCTATTCCTCTGTGTCCTCTGGCCTTTCAAGCCAAAACCACCCACAGACAGGGACCTTGTCCTAAGTGCCCCCTAGCAGGCCACCTTGTACACAGTAGGTGCTCAAGAAATGTTTGCCGTCTGATTACTCGGAAGGAAGCGGTGAGAAGAGTGAGAGGAAAGCTAGAATACTGATTTAGGAAGTGTGCATCTCTCGGGAAGGAGGAAGCATCTACGGAAAAAATAACACTGTTCTAATAACAGGCAGCAGAGAATCTTTCAGCAGCACTGTTTTGGACGAGAGAATGACTCCAGCAAAGAGGGGCTGGTGCCCAAGGCCTCTCCTGGGTGCATAGAGGGGGAAGATGCCCACGACAGCGTTCTAGAGGCAGAAGCAGTGAGAGCTTTCTTTCTGCTATCAAGGGGGGAAGAAGGGACTGGGAGGCAGAAGGAGGACCGGGGTCCGGGAGGGGAAAGGGAGGTGGCTCAGGAATTTGCTTGTCATCTTGGCTGGGGTGAGCTTGGACGGGGTGGGGGTCGTGAGAGAGTGAGACAGAGCTGAGAATGATGGGAATTGGTGGATCAATCAATCAGCAAATATTTATTGAGCAGCTACCCTGGCTGGCAGCTGGAGCGAGCGCAGCTGGAGGGAGGCACATTAGAAAATTGTCTATAAAAAGGTGGCTGTGGGGGAGAGGGAGGGGTGTGTTCTACCGGAACAGGATGGGAGGAGGAGCCCGCTGCTGCTCCGCTGGGCCACTCTGGGGGTGGCATTCACATTGCAGCCTTGGAGAGCAGCCCCTCTGGACTGCTCCAGCCCCGTGTGCACTGCCCGCTGAGCCCAACCCCCGCGCCTCAGTGGGGGCGGGGCAGCTGGGGACAAATGGTGCAGAGCCAAGGCGGGCTGCTCACCCCACTCCCTCCCTTGTTCCCCCCAGGGCTCCGGACGTTACTCTATCTACATTGCCAACTATGCCTACGGCAACGTGGGGCCTGACGCGCTCATTGAGATGGACCCCGAGGCCAGCGACCTCTCCCGGGGCATTCTGGCGCTCAGAGACGTGGCTGCCGAGGCTGGGGTCAGCAAGTACACAGGTATGCAGAGTGACTGTGCAGGCTGTGGGCTGGGGGTCAGGGCCGGGCCCCTGCGAGCCTGGCTCTGATTCTCCAGAGACCACAGGGAGCAGGTGTGCCCATGTATTGAAGCTGAATTCTTTCTGAGAGGATTCGTTCTGAGAGGAGGAAGGGAGGGGAGGGGAGTGCTGCAGAAGGCTCCTCCACCCCTGCCAGGTGAGATCCTTGGCAGGTGCCAGCCTCAGGGGGTCCGGTGGGGACAGCAGGCCCAGGGGTTTGTGGGAAAGTGGGGTGAGGCACCAGCTGCTCCCTGGAGCCTCCTGCGCATTCCCTGCCCTACCCCATGAGGATCTGCAGGAGAAACAAAGGGTGACATTTAAATCACTCTTTGGTGCCCAACAGCAGATGAAATTATTTACTTACACGTAAGCAGCCCCAGTGGAGGGCTAAATCCCCGTGCATCGGCGGAGTCCGGTCATGGATAACTGAGCTCAGAGGATAGTGTTCCTGTTTCCAGACCTCCCCTTTCTGGAAGGCCCATTGCCCGCTTGGCTCTCGGGGCAGTGGCGGGGATGGGGGGGAAGGACCTCGGTCAGAGTCTGCCAGGGGACCTGTCCAGGGAGGCCACGGCTGCTGGCCACACTCTGATAACCCACAGAGGCAGCCCACTGAGGGCAGAGCCGTCCCAATTCCGGGTTTGCGTTCCAAAAATCAGGAAGCCAGGCTGTGCACAGCAGTGTCTGGGGAGCCCAGCCTCACTTGGGATACACAGATGCTCCTGCTGCTCGATCCTCCCAGCGAATCCGTCCCATCTTGGGTAGAGACGCCCAAGCGGCAGCCCCCGCCTCTGAATCCTGGGGCCAGAAGGATACTTGGGGGGGGGGTGGACTGGGCGTCATGTGGGTCATCCCCCTGCTTCCGGACACGGCCGGCCATCATCTCAGCGCCCTACCCAGAAAAGGCGGCCGCTGCCTCCCCCGGGTTCGTGACGCCTTTCTCCAGCCAAGTCTCCACCGTGGTGAGCGGTGGAGATTAATGTCAGCCTGTCTGACAAAGTTTGTGGGGACAAATGACTGAACAATAAAATAGTTTGCACGGCTCAGGCCCCATCAAAGTGCCTGAGAGCTCCGTGCGAGAACGTACGGCAGGACGGCCGAGTGTCGGTAATAAACCATGTTTCCCTGGGAGAGGGAATAAACATGCAGGCGCTTCAGCCGAGATTTGTACAGTCGATTTTTTTCCCAAATAGACCCCCGTTCCGTGCACTGGGCTGGCTTGGCAATTAAGTGCCTTGATCTTGCAGGAGGAGGGGAGGGGGGTGAAGCACTTGAACATGATGCCACGGAACTCAGCCGAGGCAGGGAGAGCGGGTGATACAGAGAATAAAAGAACTCGGAAGGTCGCAGCATGGCTTGGGGGGAGAAGGGGGCGCTGTTCACGCTGGCTGGGCTGGCATGGAACCGAGGGGAGGGAGGGAGGGAGGGAGGGGGCCGAGAGGAGACAGCTGAGGAGCAGGCATGGTGCTGGGAGCGCCAGCCAACTGTGCGAAGCTGTGCTGGGCGCACGGTGGCTCAAGGAAGGGAGAGGAGCTTCTGCAGAGGCATGGAGGGAGGCCGGGGCAGCTGGCGTGCCCAGAGGACACATCGCGGCGGCGCTGCCGACTTCCAGAGCCATTTGGCCAACAGGAAGCTATTTGGCCCAGCAAGTTACTATTCTCTCTGCCCGCCTTCCCCAGCCCGCCAAGTCCCCCCAACACTGCCCTGCAGCCCCTCCTTGTCGCTCTGCGAACGACACATGGACATCTGGCTGGAAACCTAGCCCCTGAGCCCCCAGAAATGGACCCCAAACGTAAGGGCCACCATGCTGAGCCTGGCCTGATGGCTGAGGCTCTGGGCACGTGGCCAGTACTCAGCACCAGGCCAAGTGCCAGGGATGGGTAGAATCCTGAGCAGGCTGAGGGGAAAGCAAGCCACGGCCAGATGTGCACTCAGGGAGCCAAACCCCACAGCACCCACCTGCTGCGCAGCTGCGGGAGGGGGGAGACCCTGCCATTTTACAAAGCCACAGACCAAGGCCCAGAGAGGAGAAGGCACCGCCCAAGGTCACACAGGAGAGAACCAGCAGTGCGAGCCCCCTCCTGGTGTGTGACCCTCTCCGTGACCGTGACCGCCAGCCTGCACCTGCTGCAGCCTGTAGGGCTGAGGGGCTGGCGGAGGGGAAGGCTGCGCGCCCACTGAGAATGCAGCCTCCGGGGCTGGAGCTCAGGACTTGAACAAGGGCCCCAAGTTGTGGTGGCCACAGAGGCCGCCTGCCTGCGGTGCTCGGGGCAGCGGCAGGGAGGCCAAGTCACGCTGGCTGCAGGTCAGGCACCAGTGTCGCCCGCCCTGCCCCGTACACCAGCTGTCCCGCCCCACGGGAGGGGGAGGGGAGGCCTCCTCGTAGACACTATCGATTGGGGCGGCTGCCACTCTGCTGGGTCACAGTGCCATCTAGCGGCCACTGTGCCCATTCTCCGGGGACTCTGCCTCTGGAGGGCAAGGAGTAAGAGCAGCTGGCACTCTTAGGCGCAGCCACAAAACCACTCCCCCATCTCCTGGTTCCCTGAGAGCCCCGGATCCTAACTTCCCCAGCTGCCCACAGCCTCTTGGAGCCAGGATGGTGCCAGGAGCTGTCCTGCCTGGAAGCCCTGAGAAGTGTGTGCTCACCAGGACCAAGGGCCTGGAACCAGAGGAGGGGGATTGTGGGAACCAAGAGTCCTGTGCTGCCTTCCACAGCCCGGCGACCTTGGACAGGTCCCTCGGCCTCTCTGAGCGTTCAACTGCAGCCTGGCACAGCAGCTGCTGGGCGCAGACCCCACCCCACTCCACTGGCCGCTATTCCAGGCAGCAATGGGCAAGTTCAACCTCTGTAGCTGGGTCTTCTCTCCTTCCCAACTGGAGTGCTGTGAGAATGAAAGGAGGGAGCTGGGGTGTGCCTGGTGCATGGCCTGGCACACAGGCAGTGCCTGCCCAGTGTAGCTGCCATGGAGTGGCCCCAGAGCCCTGTGCAGGCATCTCCTGGTCACAGGAGGCCCGGGGGTCACACAGAGGGGCAGGCCCAGCCCCACCCTGCAGACTGTGTGCCCTGCCTGCCCGCCAGCCCGGCCAGGATCCCCCCTTCCCTTGACCCTGGGTCCCCGAAGCTCCCCACCCCCACCCCTGCCAGGAACGCTGTGTTTTGGCCTCACCCTTTGAGGCAGCATCTGTCCGGGCTACAAGGTGGTAATTAAAGAAGCCTTAAAAGAAATTTGGAAAGAAAATGCAGGTGGATTTATGGTGCAGGGTGGGGAGTTTTGCTGTTGGCCGGGAGCAGTGTGAACAAAGCGAGGGCAGCTCTGATTTATAGGAAGTCATTACCGGAGGAGACGGAGACGCCGAAGCCCAGCTGAGGCCCCCTGGCCGAGCCCCATAGCAGCTCAGCCGGGACTGCGGGGCGGGGGGCCGCCGGGCACTCGGCTTCCCGGGGGGAGCCCAGGCAGCGGAGGAGGCGGGGCTGGGGCCCAGGCCCCCCAGGGGCACGGCACGGGCCCCAGAGCCCAGGAGACACAGGGACTCTTTCCCTGCACGTCAGGCGGATGCCGACAAACACAGATCTGTGTAGAACTGTAATCCTGTATTCATTTTTCTCAGCTAACAAAAGGGAGTTTAAAGATGCATCAGGCCTATGGTGGCCGCTCGGGGCCACACCCCTGGGCCTGCCCGCACCAGTCCCTCCTCCATGGAGACACAGCTCTAGGAGAAATGTTTGGGAAGCCATGGGTTTGGGTTGTGACTCCCCTGCCTGTTGACTGTGACTGCGCCACCCTTGAGTCCAGTGGCAATGCAGGGGTGAGGCCTTGGGGCGCTGTTGGTGATGCAAGGTTTCAGTGAGCTAAGAGGACTGAGTTCAAGTGCGCTGTCGTGTAACAATGGGTTTTGCTATTGCACATTTTGCTAAGAGTGCACGTTAGATGTTCCCGTCACAAAAAATATAATTGTGGGGTAACGCGTGTGCTGACTGCCTGGGTTCAGCCTTCCATAACAGCCGTACGGTGTTGGGCGGGCACTCCGCCCAGCAGGCAAGGTGCCCACATCCTGTGCCTGAGTCCCATACCTGCCTCCGGCTCCTGACCCCAGCTTCCTGCTCACAGGGGCGCTGGGAGGCGTCTGGGGATTCCTAGCAGCCGTGCAGGAAACCTAGATGGTGTCTCCAGCTCCCAGTTTCAGTCCTGGCCCCAGCTGTGGAAGGCATTTGGGGAATAAGCCAGTGGTTAGGAGAGATAGATGATAGATAGATAGATAGATAGATAGATAGATAGATAGGAAGATAGAAAGATAGATAGATAGATGATAGATAGATCATTAGGTCGTTTTAAAAGAATATGTTGTACCTGATAAATATGCACAATTTTTTATCTGTCAATTTTAAACAAGGAAGACACAGTGACGAGCTGTCCCCCGTGCTGTGAGAAGCCGAGATGAGCTGAGTGTGCGGCGCCTGGCGTGCGGGACTGCAGGGCTGGAGCTGCCCCTCCCTTACCCGCCCTCTCACCCCAGCCAGCTCCTTCTGGAGGTGCACGCGGAGAGAAGGGGCCTCCTTCCTGCGGCCACCAGTGAGCTGCGGTGGGCTCTCCCCCTCAGGGGTCCTCCCGCCCACTTCCCTCCCCTCCCCCTGCAGGGCAGGGCAGGAGGGCCGGGTGGGGGGGTGGCAGTGCCCTGTTTAACGCCCTCCATCATGTAGCAGTGGAGCCCTACCCAGCATCCGAAGACTTCCATGGGGCTAGGAAATAGCAACTCCAGCATCAACACAGTGTTTCTCTGTTTTTAGGGTTTTTCAGGAAATTTAGGATGAGAGGGTCTGTTACCATCCTGCTTTTTTTTTTAATGTTCTGATGAGTTTATTAAGGATTTACTTATTTATTTGAAAGTCAGAGTTACAGAGAGAGAGAAGGAGAGCCAGAGAGAGAGAGGTCTTCCATCCGTTGGTTCACTCCCCAAATGGCCGCAATGGCCAGAGCTAAGCCAATCTGAAGCCAGGAGCCAGGAGCTTTATCCGGGTCTCCCATGTGGGTGCAGGGGCCCAAGGACTTGGGCCATCTTACACTGCTATCCCAGGCCATAGCAGAGAGCTGGATCGAAAGTAGAGCAGCCAGGACTGGAACTGGCACCCATGTGGGATGCTGGCACTGCAGGCGGCAGCTTTACCCGCTACTCCACAGTACTGGTCCCCATCCTACTTTTTTTTTTTTTTAATTTTTTTATTTATTTGAAACACAGAGTTACAGAGAGAGAGAAAGAGATCTTCCATTTGCAGGAATCATCGGCCAGCCCATTTCTCCTGTGGTCCACCCTGGAGGACACATTCATTGGACAGGAAAGCTGGAAAGAACGTTGGAGACCTTTTTCCCCACCCATTTTACAGGGCAGGAGACTAAGGCCTGGAGGACACACTTCCCACATTTCTGCAGCTGGCGCAGGGTAGAGCCAGGGAGGAAACCACAGGCCTTTGCTTGTCACCACCAGTCCCTGTGCTGCCCCCTCCCCCTCGTCCTCAGACCACAGTTTGCATCAGCCCCTCCTACAACTTGCCCCCTCCCTACAACCATCCCCTCCCCCATGCTTTTTACTTCTGGAGTCCCTGGGGATTAGGTGTGAGCTGAGGTGGGTCACCTGCCGCTGAGTTGTGCTAGGCAGAGTCTGCATCACCCAAGTGCCGGCGTTTAGTTCACACAGCCAAGGCTGCCCCATGGGCTTGGGCCCAAGGAGCAGACCATCAGAGCCAGTGCTGCAATGTGGCAGGAGAACATGGGGTGCCCTCAGGGAGGGATGGCGGGGGGGGGGCATTTATACCCCAACTGCAGACCGAGGCGGCCTTTGAAGCGTGAAAGTGCTGGGGGAAAATAAAGGCGTATTATTCACCCAGCAGGTGGTAAATAGTCCCAGCTAATGACTGTGTGGCACCTGACATTTTCCAAGGTACCTTCCAAAAACCAGCTCACTTAGTATTTATGACAGCCCTGAGAAGGAGCGATTATTATCGTCAATCTCACGTTACAGGTGAGAAAACAGAAGCCAGAAAGGGTCGGTGATGTGCCCAAGGTCACACAGCTCACACTTGCACTTACTGATCACCAGCCCAAGCCTCCAGCCTCAGCTGGGGAGCCGTGTGTCCCCAAGAGAATGTGCTGGCCTGCAGTGAACAAACATCTGCATCTGATGGATGCGAGCAGAGTTCACTGCGTTAGGACGTTGTTCTCCAAGGCTCAACACGGCTGTCCCCAGGTGCCCTGGGGAGCCCCTTGTGTGTGCTGAACCTTAGGAGGTGTAGGAGAGGCTGACAAAGGAGGAAGAAGAGGGGCGGGTGTTTGGCACCACGGTTACGACGTCTCTCGGAACACCTGTGTCCCCTATGGAAGGCCTGCGTTCAAGTCCCAGATGTGCTGATTTCCGTTTCCTGCCGCTGCGCGCTCTGGGAGGCAGAAAGACTCAAGTACGTGGGTCTCTGCCACCCCTGTGGGAGACATGGATGAAGTTCCTGGCTCCTGACTTCAGCCTGGCCCAGCCCCAGCTGTTTCAGACATGTGGGAAGTGACCCAGCAGATGGGAGATCTCTCTCTGTCTCCCTCCCTCTCTCGGTCATTCTACCTTTCAAAAAGGAAGGGAGGATGGAAGAGAGAGACGAGAGAGGGAGGTGGGAGGAAGAAGAGGAAAGGGAAGGTTCTAATAGCTGCTGAACGAGACAGAGAACAGGCAGGGAGTAGGAGAGACAGGCTCCATGTACCACAGGTAGGTAGGCTTGCTTGGCTTGAAGACCTGGAAGTTGGTTTCCCCTGTGGCATCGGTGGGAGGTGCGGACACCTGGCTGCCCCTGTCTCCGAGTGCAGTTGGGGCCCCTCCCTGAGGCGGCTGGGGCTGGTGCCCAGGAGGCGGGCTCCCTGACTGTCGGCTCACCTGCTCCCCAACTGCACAGCCAACTTGCCAAGAAGGAGTTGTGGGTAACATCTCTGTTATGGTCCAGTTGCCATGGCAATAAATTGTCACTAATTAGTAGTGTGGTTACCATGGCAATTTTCTAGTAATTACAGGTTACAAATGGTGCGAGGCTTCAACCCAACCCAATTAGTTAATTAGAAAGATTTAGAAATTTGTCCAAAAGGGAAATAACCTGCTTTGCAGAAAATGAAGGGAATGTGTCACGGCTTGGGAGCCAGAGGCAGAGAGGAAACTGGAGGATGCAGAGTGGAGAAGAAGGATGGAGGCGCACGGCGGCGGGTCCCTGGGCGCCGCCTGGAACCTCCGGAGGCCTGGCCAGGGCCAGTGCTTTCTCACGGAAGCCAGCCCCGGCTGGAATTGGGCAGGACCAGGGCAGGGACAGCAGCCAGCAGCCACTCAGTGGCCCCTCTTTTAATGGGCAGAGGTGGCGCCCAGGGTGCGGCTGAGCACCCTTCCTGCTGGCCTTGGAAACACCCCCGAAAGCCACCCCACCCCAAACCCCGTGGAAAGCAGGTGCTGTACCTCGGAGGATGCGCCCCAGGAACGATGGGGACCATGAGGCTGGTTTCGGGAGGCGTGGGCACAGGGCCCGGCGGATGCTAGCAAGGACTCCGACCTTGAGAGTGAGAAGAGTGGCCGTGCCCTTGCCCAGCCATCTCCCTGGCCGTGAACGCCAGCACCAGGGGGCAGGCTCCGTGATTTCCTCCAGTGCCATCTTGCAAAGCAGAGAGAGCCCTTCTCACGTTAGCACAGGGGCCTTAGGAAGCCGTCAGCCCCGGACCACGGTGGGTGGCTGGGGGCCTGGCCAGCATCACACAAGTCTGCCGGGGTCTCACCTGGTTTTTTAAAAGGCAAGTTCCGCAGCCCCCTGGCGACTGCAGCCCCTGGCAACTGCTCTTCCTCCGCTGAGCAGCCCTTGGAGCAGTGCTCTTGGAACGTGACAGTGCCCGCACACCACCAGGGGTCTTGTTAGGGCGCAGGGTCTGATCCAGGCGGGGCCCCTCGCTGTGGCACCCGCAGCTGGTCTGCGAAGCCCTTTCTTAGATTCCATTTCATTTCTTAAGCTGTCAATCACTGTGTGGAGTTGTCATGTACAACATGATGTCTTATGTCTACGCTGTGCAATGGCTACATCGGGCTAATCCACATTTGCCTTACTGCACACACTTTGTGTTGAGAACATTTAAGCTCCCCTAGTCACTTCAAGTATAGGAGCATCTTCGTGAAGCTCATGGAAAGTGCGTATTGTGAAACACTGTGCATGGATTTCAAAAAAAATGTACATAAAAATAAGCATCTTTTCACTCCGTGTTCCATGAACTTTATGCGGTCCCCTTGTACTGGCTGTACTGATCCTGAGGTCCCCTTGTTCCTGGTTGGTAACTGTAGTCAGCAAGTTGTCCGCAGAGCTCATGAACGCCTATCCTCTGACCAACAGGTCCCCAGCTCGCCCAGCCCCAACCACAGCCCCTGGAAACCATTGCACCCTGTGTGTCTGTGAGTGCCACTTTTTCAGGCTGCACCTGCAGTATCTGCCCCTGGGCTGGCTTCTTTCTCTTGGCGTAACGCCCTCCGGGTCCATCCACGCTGTCACAAAGACAAGACCCTCTCTTTTCAGACTGAATAATGGTCCATTGTGTGTCTCTGCCACATTTTCTTCTCGAGGGTTATTTTTGCTTTTTAATTGACACGCAATGTTTGTACATATTTATGAGGACCAAGAGGATAATTCAGTACATGTATACAATGCAGAATGATCAGATCAGGGTGATTAACGTTTCATCTCTTATCATTTCTTTCTCTCTGTTTTCTTTACCCATTCATCAGCTGATAAACACCTAGGTTGATCCTGTAGCTTGACACTGAACTGTGCTGTAATAAACATGTGAGTGCAGATGGCTTCAACATACTGATTGCAGTTCTGTTGGGTGTGTACCCAGTGCTGGGATTGCTGGCCCATAGGACAATCTATTTTCAATTTCCTTTTTTATAAGATTTATTTTATTTATTTGAAAAGCAGAGTTACAAAGAAAGAGGGAGAAATACACAGACAGAGAGACAGAGGACTTCATCCACTGGTTCACTGCCCAAATGACCGCAATGACCAGGTCTGGGCCAGGCCAAAGCTAGGAGCCAGGAGCTTTTTCCAGGTCTCCCGTGTGGGCGCAGGGCCCCAAGCACTTGAGCCATCCTCCGCTGCTTTCCCAGACCCGTTAGCAGGGAGCTGGATTGGAAGTGGAGCAGCCAGGACTCGAACCAGCAGCCATAATTCACGCCTGCACTGCAGGCAGCAGCTTAACCTGCTGTGCCACAGCACCGGCCCCTAGTTTTGATTTCTTGAGGAGCCTCTATACTGTTTTCCATACTGACTGTGCTCATTCCCATTCCCGTCAACAGTACAAGGATTCCCTTCCCTCCACACTCGCGCTGACACTTGTAATCTTTAGTCTTTTTTAGAATTCCCGTTCTAACAGGTATCTCTCACCTCATTTGATCCTCTCAAAACCCCTGAAGTGGAAAAGGCAGGACAGTCTCTGTCCACTTCACAGATGGGAAAACGGAGGCTGAGAAAGTAACAGAACTTGCCCCAGCCCACAGGACCTGTGCAAAGCCAAGCTGGGACTGGAACCCACATCCCGGTCCCGGCCAGGCGGCTTTCTGCACTTCATTCCCAATGCGTAGGGGCGGCGGGCCGGGCGAGCACAGCGGCTGTGTTGAAGCCCGCTGGCTGGGGCCGGTGCGCTCGGCACGCGCTAGGGCTGGACTTCCTGACACGGGCAGCTCACGCTTGATCTTGGAGACTTCAAAGCCTAATGTACAGCTGGCTTGATTTCTTTCCTTTTTAAATATATGCTTTATTGGATTCTTTCCCTTTCAAACTGCAGGAGCAATTCTTGTTGCAACCAGCCAAACAATGCAGAGACGTTCAAAGAAAAGGCCACTACCGCCTCGCCTTCCCTCCCCAATCCTCCTGTTTTTTTTTTTTTTTTTTTTTTTTGCAGTGTGGGGCGTGACCTGTCCCACTTTCCCTGAACTTGAACAAGCTTGCGAGAGCACGTATATTCAGAAACACCATGTACGTGCCTTTCCTTTTCATGGAAACGCCATCCCCCAGTGCCATGACTCGGAGGGTTGCTCTTTCCCCTGACAACAGGTCATGGGCACTCCTCCAAGTCCAAGCTCGCAGACTTGCCCAGGCTTTCCAGCGGCTGAAGACCGGTCTGCAGCATGGATGCGCTGTAGCCCATGGAACCAGCTTGCTGTTGATGCACACGATTGTCTGCTACGTCAGACGCAGCAAAGCGAGCGGCCTGGTCCTGTGCCTGGAGCTGGGGCCTATTCCTGTGGGACACACCCAGCATATGTGGTCAGCGGATGTGGGACTCGGACTGGGGTGGAGGAGGTGGTCAGGTGCACCTGCGATTTGAGCAAAGCTGGGCTTAGGATGATGTGAGTCGGCTGTTCTCTGTGGAGGGACAGGAGGGGCAGCGCCCTGGCCTGTCGCTAGTGCACGCTTGCATTTCTTTGACACACAGCGATGTGGCTCTGGTCAGCCTCAGCCTCTGTGCTGTCTGTCTCCACTCAGGTAATGGGAGACGATGAGCCTCCGGGCAGTGTCTGGAAGGTCGGAGTTGCCACCCCCACCCCAGGGCCCCACCTCCTCTGCAGCTTTGCCAGGCGGCAGGGGCAGCCCCCATGCTGCAGGCCGCTCCGGGCTCTGCCTCTGCTGCTCACTGGGGGTCCGTGTGCCGTCCTAGGGGGCCGAGGTGTCAGCGTGGGCCCCATCCTCAGCAGCAGCGCCTCGGACATCTTCTGCGACAACGAGAACGGCCCCAACTTCCTCTTCCACAACCAAGGCAACGGCACGTTCGTGGACGCCGCAGCCAGTGCCGGTGAGTGCCCCGCAGCCCCGCCCCCTCCGGCAGGGGCCTCCCCCGCCTCAGAGAGGTCGGAACCGGCACAGTCTCCTCAGAGTCCACGTCACCCGCAGCCCGGCTACTGGGAAAGGGGGTCTGGGCCTCCTGACCGTGACATCTCCCCCGTGACTGGAGTTGGCCGGTAATCCTCAGAGACCAGCTTGTGTCTCTCAGCCTCAGTTTCCCTTCTTGGCTGCCTCTCCATTTGGTCTTAAGCATTCGGTGTAATCCAGTCACCACTGATGGAACCCCTGCTAAGTGCCCAGCTGGTGCTAGGAGTTGACCTGACTAAGGCAAAGATCATCCCAGAAGAGGCACTGATACTCTAGAAACAGATGTGTGTACAAACAGCTGCAGTAACAAGCAGGACACACGTACACAAAGCAGTGTCCCAGGCTCCCAGCTCCGTGCTCCTTCCCATTCCTTCATCAACCGCAGGGCCTTTGCACCTGCCATGCCCTCTGCCTGGACTGCGGTCCCCTTTCTCCATCTGCAGCTCTTCTCTCTAGCCTTGAACGCTCAGCTCAGATGTCAGCTCAGTGAAGCCTTACCTGGCCCCGCCCCCACCCCGTGCCACTGGTAGAGATTGGCCCCTCCTGAGTGTTCTCACAACCCCCTGCATGGACTCTCACTTAGGCTTCTCGGATGCCATCACTATTTGTCAGCAGGCTCTACAAGCCTGGGGCACTGTCCTATTCATTTTTTAAAAAGATTTATTTATTTATTTCAAAGTCAGAGTTACACAGAGAGAGAAGGAGAGGCAAAGAGAGAGAGGAGAGAGGTCTTCCATCCATTGGTTCACTCCCCAATTGACTGCAATGGTCGGAGCTGCACCGATCTAAAGCCAGGAGCCAGGAGCTTCTTTTAGGTCTCCCATGAGGGTGCAGGCGCCCAATGACTTGGGCCATCTTCTACTGCTTTCCCAGGCCACAGCAGAGAGCTGGATCAGAAGTGGAGCAGCCGGGACCAGAACCGGCTCCCATTTGGGATGCTGGCACTGCAGGCAGCAACTTTTCCTGCTATGCCACAGCGCCGGCCCCTGTCCTATTCATTCTTGACCCAAGGCTCGGCACCCAGTGGCCACCCAAGAAGACAGAGTGGTCTCAGTCAGCTGTCCAAGCCCTCCTTCCTTCCTGCCTGCCTTGCCAAAGAACTGTTTGATTCCTCCTGCTTCTTGGAGGCACAGAGCAGAGTTCTGACTGCAGAAAAAGAGGCGGGTGGGGATCTAGACACAAAAGCCGAAGGTCCTACAAGCACCAGCCAGGCCGCAGCTGCCGTCCAGGCCCGGAGCGCGAGCCCGTCCGCACTCTCTGACTTATCCACCCCGCCGGCCCTCTGCTCAGGAAGCTGCATTTGGGGGGACTGCTGGCTCAGCACAGCCGCCCGCCCCCAGCCCATAGCCAGCCAGCCGCCTCCTGACCTGACCCCTTCTCCCTTCCCAGCAAAGCCAAAGTCGGGGCACAGCTCCCCAGCTCCCCCCTCCCAGGGCCACACTCTGCCAGCGAATTTCCTCATTGCTGAAAACCCATAAAGCGAAGAGGAGGGGTGGTGGAGAAAGCCCCGAGGACTTGATAAGGTGTGAAAGAGACGAAGCGGAGGTGAGCGGACACGCTGGAGCGGGAGCAGGTATCAGGCAAGAGGAGAGAGGAAGGTGCGAGGCCCGTAATTGAAAGTCAGAATGATTGCAGAGGTTTAACAAGACATGTCAAGAGGGCATTCATCACCCAAACAGATGCTGCTGGGAAACGCGGCCTGGCACCGAGTGTTCCCGGGAAAGGGACCCAGCTCCTTGTCACGGTGCCTCATGGATGGGAGAGAAATGGGCCAACGCAGAAGGCCGCCGACGCCCGGGCCGGGCAGTTTGGCTGAGAATTAATGGGGTATTAATCCTAGAACTGGAGGCTGCCCCAGTCTCCTGGAAATCCCCTCTCGCTTGGTCTCACTGCCTCTTCTCCCCTTCGTGCCCACCCCCCACGGATGCTCAGCCCCCAAGGTTCCCAGAAGGTCTCACCCCTCCTCCCAGCTCCCACCCTCAGGAACTTCCGGTTTGCAGCTGTGCCCTGAGGTCTCCGGCCCTGCACCCCACCCCTCAATCATCACTGGGTTCCGCAGCCCACCCCGCTGAGCACCAGCTGTTTGTTCTCTGATAGTCAGTGTGGGCACGTCCAGTTGGCAATCCCCGTGTCTCAGCTCCCATTTGCCTGGGGGAGCAGGTCTGCCTTGGGCGGCAAGAGGTCAGGCCATTGCTCGGGCCAGGCCACCCTCCCTGCTGCCCCAGGAGTACTGTGCGCAGGTGACACTGAGCACAGAGCCTGCCTCCCCAGGTCTCGAAAGGCACACTGTGGGCTTCTCTGTCACAGCTGCAGTATTTCCTCTGCTGTCACAATGTCCCCGCTTTGCCTTCTGTCAAATTATTTGTGTCTTCATTCATTCAGCGGGCACTTACTCAAAGCCACCAGGCCACTGCAGACACTGAGACACAGGGGAACAAGGAAGAGCGTCCTAGCTCACAGAGGTGGGGTTTGCCCGGAAAGTGAGACCCTAACAAGGACACCACCAGGGAACACGACAGCTCCTGGTGATCCCCACTGGACACGGAAGAAGGGGAGGCTGGAGGCGGGGTGGGAGATCAGGGAAGGCTTCCCTGAGGAGGTGACATTGTGACTGAGAGCAGAATGACCAGCAGTCAGGTAACCAGGAGCCCAGGAGGGTCCCTCAGGCAGAGAGAGCAGTCTGAGCAGAGGCCCAGAAGCTGGGAAGAACCTGGTTTGTTCGAGGCATAAAAGGACCACAGGGAGCAGAGCTCAGAGTTAGGAGAAGAGCAGCACTGGGTAGAGACCAGGTGAGCCAGGCAGGGGCCCCGCCAGGCCAGGCCTTGAAGCAGGAATTTGAACTTGACCCCAGAGGCCTGGGGAGCCATTGAGAGACTGAAGCAAAGGAGTCACATTCGAGGTGTCCCTGAGGCTGCACTGGGGTGGCCAGGGTGGGGGCTTCGGCCTCCAGCTGTCCTTCCAGTCCCCGCCCCCACCTGTGCTGCCCAACCCGGAATAGGAAGAACCTGCTTGCTGTGTAAAAGCAGCTTGCAGGTGAGTCTCTGGTCCTCTCTGCACCCAGACCCCTTTCCCCTCTCCTGCCCCAGACACCTGAGGTGCCCAGCAGGCCAGGGAGGTTTGAGGGTCGTTCTCCCTTGTGCCCCGAGGAGAGTGCTTGCGGAATGTGCAGGCGACACTGCCCTGAGGACTCCTGCCTCCTCTCCTCTCCCCTCCCCGTCCCCCACCCGCAGGTGTGGATGACCCCCACCAGCACGGGCGAGGTGTCGCCCTGGCCGACTTCAACCGCGACGGCAAAGTGGACATCGTCTACGGCAACTGGAATGGCCCCCACCGCCTCTACCTGCAGATGAGCGTCCACGGCAAGGTCCGCTTTCGGGTAAGAAGGGGGCACCTCCCAGCCTCCCCTGGCCCCCTGCCCCTGCCCCGTGCCTCCCACCAGGCTAAGCGGGGGCTGGGGCTGGCCCGGGCCAGCGGTCTCCAGCCTGGGCTACTGTGGATCTGGTGCCCAGAGCAGACAGCAGCAGGTGCACAGGGGAGGCGGACTTCCTTCGCATCCAGCCGCCTTTCTTGCTGCTTCCGGGAAACCTGGTCGGCAACTCCAGCCTGAGCTTCCCAAGTTGAGGTTCAGACCCTGGTTGATGCAGTGGGAGAGAGAGGGAGGCTGAGGCCCCGGTGTTCCCAGCAGGGGCCACCCAGGTCAGACGGATGGTGGGCGAGGTGGCCTCAAGCCCGTCCCTGAGACCCTGTGTGGTGACGGTGCTGCAGATGCCGCCAGCCTGCGGAGCTTGAGCCTAGGGCTTGGTCAGGAGGATGGCAGAGGGCGTGGGATTGTTGAAGCTGATTCCAGGGGTGGTACTGAAGGTGCTCAGGTCTTGCCAAAAAGTCCAAAGGGGGGCGGGAAAGTTCCAGTGTTTTCCTGAAGCTCTCTGGTCCCAGGGAAGTCTCCAGGGACCTGTGTCTGTGTGACATGGGGAGGCCACCACCACAAGCCCCCGACAGGAACCACATTGGGTGCTCGGGCCCAGCCTGCCTGCTGGGCCTCGGGCCTCGGGCTCTCCAGGTGGGGGGGAGGAGGTGTGGCCTGACATCAGCGCAGCCAATCCTGCGATCCTGAGTGATTCCCGTCCCTATCCGGCTTTCGTTCCAACTCAGGTCCTCAGCAGGAACGACTTTGCCCCTCGTCCTAAGACATTGGACAATATCTGGGGACCTTCGTGGCGGTCACAGCTGTGGGCACCTGGGCGCTGAGGCCAGGGGAACCACTGAACGTCAGGCAGAGTGCAGGACAGCCCCCAGCAAAGAGCTGTCCCGGCCTGCATGTCAGGTGCTGGGGCTCGAGAAACCCTGTCGGCCCTCCTGCTGGCCCCTCCCAGAGCTCCCGCGAGTAAGCCCCCCATCACCCTCAGTGCCCCCTTTGCCAGGGGCCTCTACAAGCCAGCAATGGTGCTAGGAGCTTGCATACATTATCTCAGAAGCCCAGGCATGCAGTGGGGCAACCCCAAGGGGGTGGCGTAGGATCGATAGGACAATCATGAGTTAGAATTAGGTCTGAGATCCCCCTCTTCCCGGCTCTTAAGGCTAAGGCCCGGCCCAGCCCACCCGACCAGCTGGCCAGGCTCTTAATCAACTTCCTCACTGCTGCCGCCATCCCTGGTTCCAGAGCAGGCAGTTTACCCAGGCAGACTCAGGCCTCTGGCCACCAGAGCAGGCCTGCAGCAGGAGGCTGAGGACAGGGCCAGGCCTGGGGGCGGAGGGGCCTCGTGGAGATGCTGGTGTACCCCTTCCAGGCCCCTTCACACAGGCTCCCAGGGCTGGAAGGGACAAACCCACGTAGCGTGGGGACGGATATTCTGCCCAGAAACGCAGGTCCCCTGCACAGGCTGCTCCTGTTTCAGAGGCAAACCCCAGCCTTGGGACCCTTGGCCAGGCCCGCCCCAGGCTATCCCAGCACTGGGTCTGGAGTTTGCTCGAACGTTCTAGATACTGCACTCCCCACAAAGCAAGTGACTCAAAGCAGAAAATCAACAGGCTCTGGGAGCCAGCATCAGGGCCGTAGCAGCCTCCTACCCCTCCCAGGAGGCCGACGGTGGGGACGAGGCAAGCCACCCAGCGGGGGCCCACTCTGGGCCAAGCGTTTTACATGCAGTCCTCGCCCCCCAGGCGGCTGTGCTTGTCCCCGTGTTGCCGATGATCAGAGTGGAGCCCGGAGTTTGAGTGACTTGCCCAGGATGGCTCAGCTCAGCAGTAACGGAGCACAGTGCCCACCAGGCTCCCAACTCATGGCAGAGGAGAAAGCACACGGAGCAGGATGGGCCCAGCACCTAGAAGCAGAAGCCCTGGCTTCAGCAGTCCCCTGCCTCTTTCCAGGTCTCAGTTATTTCACCTGTGAAATGGGAGCACTCATGTCTGCCCTGCCTCTAGGGACTACTGAGAAGGTTAAGTGTGGTCCGGAATAGGGGTGGCCGAGGACTTCACTGGTGTGAACTGGGCCCATTACCCTTCCTCCTCCTCCTCCAAGCAGCTCTTGAGCTCCTAGAGGCAGCCTCCCCCCCCCCCCACCACCACCACCAGGTCCCTCCTGGAGAGGTGAGAGAGGAAGCGCTGGGTCTCTTGTCTTTGCACCCCCACGCTCAGAGCAGACAGGGTCGGCTCCTGCCCATGCCCTCACCCTGCCCGCTGACCTGCAGCCCTCTCTCCTCCAGGACATCGCCTCGCCCAAGTTCTCCATGCCTTCCCCTGTGCGCACCGTCATTGCCGCCGACTTTGACAATGACCAGGAGCTGGAGATCTTCTTCAACAACATCGCCTACCGCAGCCCCTCCGCCAACCGCCTCTTCCGGTAGACGCCCCGCCCAGCTCATGGCCCCTCGCCCTTGACAGCCAGGAGGCTGGGTCCAGGAGGAAGGTTCAGGAGTCAGGAGGGAAGGATGGCCAGGGCCAGGCAGCCAGTGCCAAGGCAGAAGAGGGCCCCTGATAAAGACAAGGCGAGAACATGAGGCTGCGGGGGTGGGCAGAGCCCCCGGGGCAAGGAGCTGAGGCCTGTGGTGCGCGCCAAGCCCCAGCTCCACGAGACAGAGACCCACAGCCTCCCGGAACAGATGTGTCTGGGTGAGGCTGGGGTGAGCCAAGATGAACGGCTTTGTTTACCATAGGCTTCTCAGAGCCACTAGCAAGACCACAAATATTTCAGCTTTGCCAGAGATAGACGGGGTGTTCTAAACAGATGTGACCACAGGACACCTGTCCCTGTCCCCAAGGGCTTTCTCTCGTGCCTGGCGGCCTGCGCAGCATTCTTTGCAAAGTGCTGGAGGAGACAACTGATGGTCAGCCAGGACGCCGCTGTCAGTGACGGACGGGTCTGCAGACACCTGGCGTTGTGTTCCTGGGCAGGGGGAAGGGGAGGGCTGCCTGTTCACCCGCCACTCTTCTCTCTCAGGGGCCGGCGCAATCACAACAGAACTGCCCAGTGTGTCTGTAGGGTGCAGATCCCGGATCGCCACAATCTGAGTTGGAGCGGGTGTAGGGGAGGAGACCAGGGGTCCAGACTCCACCATGCGCAGTGGGCACCTGCTGCCTCATCACAGTCAGAACCACTGCTGGGGAACCTACCTCAGGTCATGTGCTATTCCTGGCCTAAAACACCCCAGTGGGGCTCAGGACTGGGCAGGGAGGCCGAGAGGGTGGACCAAAGGCCTGGGTCCAGGAAATGGGTCAGATCACCTGCCTGGCGCCCAAAGTCCCTACCTCCTCACCCAGGAGGGCCCAACTATTAATAAAAGGCGTGAGCTGTGACTAAGCATGTTTGAAAATATAATTATTAGCCAAGCATCCATCCTGACTGGATGTAATCACCCCCAAAGGCACCAGATTTACTAATTAGGTGCCTTGCAAAAAGCTTATTCACAACTTCCAGATTAATTGCAGAAGATCAATTGCTCGTTAACAGAGACACTGCTTTCCTTCTCCGCTAATAAAGTGTCACTGGCCGGGCCCCTGAGCTGCAGAGTCCAGTGCTCCCATCTCTGTGGCCAGAGAACCAGGGTGCTGCCCCTGCCTGCTTCCAAACTCAGCCTTCCTTCCGGCTGCCCAAGATGGGCTGGCTCAGGGCTGTCAGTGGCCAGAGTTGCCACGGGGCCGCCCAGTGGTGTAGTGTGCGTGCTTCCACAGCGCAGGGCAAGCCACTCCCAGGAATGTGGCAGTGCCCCAAGTGCCCGAGCAGATGGCTGGGTCCTGGGCACACGGCTCAGGGGCTGCAGCTGGGTCTGCCGCGGAGCGGGCAGCTCTGGAGGGTTAGTCCCCACCTCCCAGTCCCGCGCACTGCAGGGGCTTCTTGCCTGTCACAGGACAGAACATCGTGGCCTCCTTGGCCCCGGGCCACAGCCAGGCCCTGGGCTCCAAAGCTTCGTGCGCTTGAGTCTTCAAGCCCAGTGGTGGCAGCAAGGGCAGCCAGGGACCCCCTCGTCCAAACGGGACATAGTGAGTGGACGAGGGAGCCCTGGCCATCACGGCACAGGAGGTGCAAACAGGGGCTCTCCCAGGCCAGCTGTGGGATGTGGTCACCCCACTTGCACCTTGAAACAGGCCCCCGACCTGCTCTCCACCAGCCCTTGGCCTCCCTTGGGGTTCCCACACCCGCTTCCAGTGGACCCTTGTCTGTCCTGCAGAGCAGTTGTTGAGAACTCACAGCTGGCCACGCGCCTCTTGCTCTCCTAACTCTTGGCCTTCAGAGACGGTCCCAGCTCTCTGCACATGCTCCTTTCATTCCGGGCTGCACCAGGCCTGGGCCTCATGCCGCCCACACCCTCTCATCCTTGCTCCTCCTCTTCAGCTGAGTGACAGGGGCCAGGTTTGTCCCGAGGAGTCCTTCACTGCATTGTCTGCTAGCCCAAGAGGGCTCCCTGCCGGGCTGGGGCAGAATCTGCAGGACCTGAGCCGTCAAGGGACAGTGGATGTCAGCAGGCTGAGGCCTCACCTCCTGCAGGCGTGCACACACCCACGCACACCTACGCGCACCTACACCTACCGTGCGCTGCCCAGACTGTGCCGTGGCTTGCCCCCATTCCTCCCGGCCCCCTTTAGGGCAGTGCTCCCGGGCTGCTGGGAGTCCACAGCATGGTGGGTGAGGGGAGCCAGGGCTTTCATGCAGGCTTATCAAACAAATGCCTATTACCAAGATTCAGAGTCCAGACAGAACCCTGTACGCAAAGAGTCCCCTCTCCTCCCGTTTGCTCCTGGAGGTCCCACGCAGCCCACGGGCCGTGTGGAGCTTTGCCAGAGCCAGGCACTGTGGCAGCTGCAGGTCAGGTGCTGCAGGAGAGGCCCCAGCCTGCAGAGCTTGTGCTCATGCAGGCCCGAAGTGACCGAGGCCAGGGGCAGAGGGGGACCCTTCCAGCAAGACCATCAGGGAGGGTGGGGGCGGGGGCGGGGGATGGGAGGGGTTTGAGCCCTGGGAGGCGTCCGAGCCAGGAGTCCCCAGGCCCCTGAAGGAAGGCGAAGGTCAGTTGGAGGTAGTTGCATCCCTGCCCCTTCGCCATCCATCAGCTGCCCTGCCCCGGGCCGTCGGTAATTCATCCATTAGAGAAGGAAAAGTCAATAGTTAGCCACATAAATTAAAACGCAAGAAGGGAATGGCCAGGGTGCAGGCAGGGCCTGTGAACAGAGCGGCTCCGCTGGTGGCCATGCTTGGGGGACAGAGGGTAGCAAGCGGGCCCCCGGGGGCCTCACCCCGACGGGCCTGCCTCTCCCCTGCAGAGTCATCCGCAGGGAACACGGGGACCCCCTCATCGAGGAGCTCAATCCTGGTGATGCCCTGGAGCCCGAGGGCCGGGGCACAGGTGAGGACGCCTGCGGGCTGCGGCGGGAGGGCAGGGGGCCCTGCAGGACGGCCAGGCCAGGGATGGCCGTGGGAGTGGGGGTCTCTGGTGTCTGGCTGTGCCCTACCAGAGAGGGCTGGGATGCAGAGGAACGCGTCCTGCCTCTGGCCCCTCCCCTCTCAGCACCCAGCTTGGCATCAGACAAAGAGCGCGGAACCCGCAGTGCCCAGACCCAGGCCTGCTGCTGCCTGGCTTGGTGCTCCGGGGAGGCTCTTTCCACTGGGTGATTACGTCTGTCCTGGCACCGACAGGAGGCCAGGCATGTGCAGGCACTCGATAAATTGACCCAAGCCTGCAAATCTAAAGGGTGTGTGTTATTCAAACCAGAGCAGAAAGGTGAGAAAGAGGTCTACACAGCCGGGAGAGCTGAGGCTGCGCTGCCCCGGGGTGGTCCCGGGGAGTGCAGGGGGTCTTGTCCCAGCACTCCAGAGGTGCATTGTTCACAGGGGGCGTGGTGACCGACTTCGACAGAGACGGGATGCTTGATCTCATCCTGTCCCACGGGGAGTCCATGGCCCAGCCGCTGTCCGTCTTCCGGGGGAACCAGGTGTGCATGGGGCTCGGGACCCCACAGACCCCCACGCAGGGTGCTCTCCTGGACCTGGCTGGGATGCTTGCTTGGGAATTCTGGGGCCCGGAGAAAGCACAGACAAGCCTGGGAGGGGCTGCCCGGAGGAGCCCTGACCCTCTGCCTCCAGCTGTCACATCCCGGCCCAAACCTGCTCCTCCCAGGCGCTGAAGGCCTGCCCTCCTGCTCTCCTCCCACAGCCAGAAGTCCTTGCCTGGCTCCCCTTCCTTGCCCGGCCACCTCCCTCTCCTCCGCCCCTTCCTCTCCCCATCGGGCCTCGCTCCCTGCTGCCCGGCTCGGTGCCCACGTCCACCCTCCCCTCCCCACAGGGCTTCAGCAACAACTGGCTGAGGGTGGTGCCTCGGACCCGGTTTGGGGCCTTCGCCAGGGGCGCCAAGGTCGTGCTCTACACCAAGAAGAGTGGGGCGCACCTGCGCATCATCGACGGCGGCTCAGGCTACCTGTGCGAGATGGAGCCCGTGGCGCACTTCGGCCTGGGTGAGTCAGGGCCTGTGGGGGCTCACGGCCATGGGGGATAGAACTGTGGGAGGCAAGCCCTGCTCGTGGGGTGACGCTGAGCTCAGGAGGACAGCAGCGGAAACGCAGGCTGGGTCTTCGCGCCCCTCACTTGCCACCGTGGAACAGCTCGCCATGGGGTCCGAGTGTTTAATCCTCCGCTTGTCCTTTAAATGCTGGTCTGCACCAGCTTGGCCCTAGCCTCTTGGGAGCTGCTTCTGTCTGTAAGTGGTCTCAACAGAGCCACCATGTCCTTCTTTGCAAGGAAGCCTGGGGAGGGGGAGGTCCTGTGTTGTCGCCATCTGGAGCAGAGAATTGGTTCCTGGCAGGGGATGGGGGATGGGAAAAGCCTGCCATTTTTACATGTGTCACATGACATGCATGTGTCATGTGAGCACATACACAGCACATCCATGGCATTGATAGGCTGTCAGTCACTACACGCTCATTAGAACAGCCGGAATCAAAACTGGAGTCGGGCCGGTGCCGCGACTAGGCTAATCTTCCGCCTTGCGGCGCCGGCACACCGGGTTCTAGTCCCGGTCGGGGCGCCGGATTCTGTCCCGGTTGCCCCTCTTCCAGGCCAGCTCTCTGCTGTGGCCAGGGAGTGCAGTGGAGGATGGCCCAAGTCCTTGGGCCCTGCATCCCATGGGAGACTAGGAGAAGTACCTGGCTCCTGCCATCGGATCAGCACGGTGCGCCGGCCGCAGCACGCTGGCCGCGGTGGCCATTGGAGGGTGAACCAACAGCAAAAGGAAGACCTTTCTCTCTGTCTCTCTCTCTCACTGTCCACTCTGCCTGTAAAAAATAATAATAATAATAATAACTGGAGTCAATGCCAAGTGCTGGCGGGGATCTGCGCAGCTCCAAGGGATCAGAGAAACGGGCTTTTTGTCCACTGCAGGGCGAGAGCAAAATTGTGCAGCTTCTGGGAAATAGGAAATTTTCTCTAAGAACAAAACTCCGACCATGCAACTTCCGCTGTCGGAGCAGCCTCACTACGCATGGCTGACGCCCCTTGCCCTCACGGGGACGGTGCGGCAATAAGCCCGTTGTGGGTGGAAAGTTTCACCAGTGAAAAAAAGCCCTGAGTACATCTCCCCCGCCCAGCACCCTGGCTTAGCAACGCAGCACACTGTAGAGCGTGGGGGTCCCCCGGCACGGCGCCGCTGCCGCCCGGCTTCTGCTGCACCATCGTGGACTCACAAAACGGTAGATGGAACCCCCGTGAGCTGGGCACTGTGTGCATACCCCTTGGCATCTCTCAGACAGATGAAAACTGACATCCGCTCACAACTCTTCACACTAATAACCAAAACCCAGATGTCTTGCAGTGGGCACGTGGCACATCCATGCCACGGGACACCGCCCAGCGGGACGAGGAGTGTCGTGGCGGCACGTCCGGCCGCAGCGCACTGGGGAAAGTTCACTGGAGGGGCCACATACTGGGTGATTCTCCCTGCAGAACTGTGGCGGTCGGATTTTCCTGCTGCCACCAGAACACTGAGAGGAGCTAACTGAGAAGGAGAGAGGTTTTAGAGGTTCACAGTCTAAGATCAAGTGGCCCTGTCGGTCTGGAGTTGGATGAGGGCGGCATGGAACCACGTGGTGAGGCAGGAAACAGAGAGAGCAGGTGGGCCAAGGGGGCCCTTATCACCCACCCCTGCAGACCTGAACACCTCCCCTGGGCACACTGCTGCCTCCCAGACACCAGTTAGGCTCAAATCTCTGCCCGGGACCCATTGATATTAACTCATTAACCATTAACATAAGACTTTGGTGACCAGACTTCCAACACACGAGCCTGCAGGAGACATTCAGACTGTTATCCAACCATAACAGGGACATTCTCAAGACAACAGAATTAGAGGTGGCAAACAATGTTGGCTGTCCAGGGTGGGCATGGTGGGAAGAAGCTGGGGAGGACTTTACAGGGGCCATCCCAGGGGACCTTGGTGGTAATGGAACAGCTCTGTGCCTTGGTCATGGTGGCTGCACCTGTGACAAAGCAATATCGAGCTGTCCACACAGCTGCACAAGGCCACACCCCTGGTCTTGATAGAAGCTGTCTCCGCTGGGGAGCCAAGTGACAGGTGCACGGGACCTGTCTGTCCTATCTTTGCAACTTGCTCTGAGTCTCTATTTCAAAATAAAGGTTTTTAAAGAAATGCATGGAAGCGGGGACTAGGGAAAGTCTTCTCTTGGGGGGGGTGGTGCACAGGGAATACAAGGCAGGAAAGAAATGTTGGCAAGCACTTCATGGAGCCAGGAGTCTCTCTTAAACCAAGAGTTTGACTTGTTTGACTCAAGTATTTGGGTCATAGATTCCTGGATTCAAAACCATACAGCTTCCCTATGTGCTAGCACCTCATGAGGTGACATGATTTTAATATAGAAATAATAAGCAACGTATTCGCAAGCTAATGAATATATACATATGTTCCTCCTGTGCACATGAGAGTTATGCATAGAAAAAAGCTGAAAGAAATTGCAGAGTGTGAAGTGGTTCTGAGAGCCTGCCTTATCTAGCAGCTCCCTCGGTCCAGATCCAGTGCCGAGTGCCTGATTCTGACACCTCATCCTCATGGCCGCTCTGCTACCCCATTACACCCTTGGGGAAACTGAGGGTTGGAGCGATTAAGAGCTCTGCCCAAGGTCACGTGATACTTAGATGGCACAGCTGGGATTCAACCCCAGGCCCTCTTGAGTATTTGATCCTTATTTTCTTCCATATTGTTGTGTGTGTGTGCATGCTCCAATTTTTATAGGGCACACATAATATTTATGTAGTCTGAAAAAGAAGCAATAAATATTTAGGGGACCCAGGGCCCGGTTGCATGAGCATGTTCTCAGGCTATTGCACCCTGGCTGGGCTGGCCTCAGGCCAGCCCATCTGTCACTCCTCTGTTCTATGTCACTCATATGCTATGCTGGCCCCAAAGGTGCAAGACAGCTTTTAAATGCATAGAACTCCCCTGCAAAATACCAGGAGCCAATGGTTATCAAACATTTCGTAGGAGCCAGGCGCTGTGCTAAGTGCTTTGGGAAAGTTACTACACTCAATTCTCACCACTACCCGATGGATTAGATTCTGTATCCTGCATCATACAGGGCAGCAAACTGAGGCCGAGTTTAAGTAACCTGCCCTCTACCGCACCTGCAGAACACAGGGAGGCCTGGACTGGCCCCCCTTCCTCGGACAAGGTGGCCGCATTGTTGACCACTGTCCCGTGCCGCCTCCTGTCGCTGCGCCTAGCTCCTGCTCTGTCTCTTGCTTCTCCGACACCCCTTAGTTACCAGGTGACCCGAGAGAGGCCATGCAAGTGCCAGGGCCCCTTGGGTGGGAAGTGTACCCGAGGATCTGGCTGGACGTCCACTCCCACCCCACCGTACAGATGAGGAAACTGTGGTTGGCAGGCAAAGCGGCGATGAGGCCAGGACTGGGCTCTCAGCTCTCCTTCCCGCCGCCCCTCTGCGATTTAAGACAGCTACTTGTATGAGGTCCCTGCTCCGGCGGGCATCTGCCTGTCCAGGAGAACAGACCTGCTCCCTCAAGTGGGCAGCCCTGGCCCGGTCCCTGGGCGGGGTCCAGAGGCTCAGAGGCCTCCCCTGGGCCATCTCCCTCCCACGCCCAGGGTGGGAGCCCCTCCTGACTGCCCACCCTCGCTATTTAGCAAGGCCGTGGAATTCGCATTCGCTCTCTCTCTCTCTCTCTCAGCTCCTACTCTCTCTGCCCCAGGGGTGTCAGGAAGGATCTACCCCAGAGAGGCGTGGGAAGGGGGGGCTGCTGTCAGGTACACGCTGAGCCAGCAGCCTGGGACCCCCTCTGCAGGTGGGCTCCCTCCCTGCAGCTCCAAGGCCTCTCATGGTCCCAGGAGGATCTCATTTCTGGATGGAGCACAGCGCAGGAGCTGGCAGTGGGGCAGGAAGGGAGGGAGCTGTGGGGGAGGCCCGAGGGGGAGGACTGAGGATCTGGAGACAGACAGACAGACAGACAGAGACGGGACCTGCGGGAGGCAGAGGAAGACCGAGACGAGGGAAGGGGACAAACGCCCGTGCTCCCTGTGTGTGGGCTCAGAGGCTGTGGAAGGGCAGCGGACGCAGGAACTCCTGCACGGGCCTCAGCCTGGCCCGGTGGCCGTGGGAGGAGGTGGGCAGGAGCTGTGCTCTAGGCTGCTTTCCCGAGGAGGCAGCACTGGAGTTCGGCCTAGAAGGCTGGCGGGCACTGGGGAGGACGGATGAGGGCTCCAGGCTTAGACACAGGCCCAGAGGCGGGACTGTTCAGTCCCAGGAATGAGAATGGCCCTGTGACCATAATGGAAGAGAAGCCTCAGCCAAATGGCCCAGGGCCTCCAGGGCCAGGCTGGAGAGGGCAGGTGGACAGGGCCAGACAGTGCCGTGACAGGGCAGGGCTGCACAGGAACGCGGCAGCCGTCGGCGGGACGGCGCCCCAGCACCAGGGCCCCGCGGCAGGAGCGGCACTTGTGGCGGTTTTTAGATGCGTGCGTGTGCACGTGTGTGCGTGCTCAAGCATATTGCTAGGAAACTTGGAAAATAAATCATTTATAAAAGGAAATAAAAATCAGTCATCATCTCACCCCATGCCTGGCATGTTAAGTAAACAGTACTCACACCTCCCCCCGCCCGGCTCCCACATGTGTTGGCTGAGCACTTACTATGCACCCAACGCGAGTGAGACAAAGATCCCCACCGTGAGCGGTCCACATTCTAGTGAAGGAAGGGAAATGTGGAACACAAATAAACACAATAGCTGAAAATGTATGCAAAACTGTACAAGATATTAAGCGCCATGAAATAGAAAATGTGGAGCAGGGGAGGGGACTAGGGCTGTGGACGGGCAGGGCGAGCGGGAGAGGCTGCCCCCTCCAGCCTCTGGTTTGCTTCTGTGACCTGCTGGAACCCGGGAACACAGCTCCACACAGCTCCTACCTGGCAATTCTTCCAACAAGAATGAAGATAGCCTTCCAGTCCTTGTGATAACCTCCGGTCTCCATCCCCGGACAGCCCTCCAAGTCCGGGCTCGCTTCCTCCAGTGCTGCGAGGATTTCGTGGCGTGGCAGTGTTCAGCTGTCGCCCGTCCTGAGCAGTCTGGGATGAGGCGGGGCAGGAGCAGCACGTGAATCCAGGAACAGTCAGCCGCAGGTTCCTCCTGACCTGGCAGTGGGGGCAGGGCTGAGGCCCGGCCAGACAGCAGGATCCGGAGGGGAGGGGCTCCCGGGAGCTCCCCTAAGGGCCCCTGCCTCCTCCTGACTTGTCTCCACCCTCACTGGGTCAGGTCAGCAGGACTCCGCCCCTCCTTTGTGCACCACTCTCCCCAGCATCTGGGCTGCATCTATGGTGTGGTAGAACTCACGGGCCATGGTGTCCTCCGGGAGTCCCCAGAAGGCCCTGTGTGTGTAGAGCGCTCCAGCATGCTCTTGTAGACCGGTCCCTTCTCAGAGGACGCCCCCCGACTCCGGCCATGATCCACGGCCGCTCTGCCCCCGGCCCTGGCCTGTCCCCACTCCTCCTGGGGGTTTCTGCTCAGAGCACTTGTTGGATGCGGGCCGGCCTGCACGCACCCACCCCTGCCGATCCCACACCCTGGCTCGCCACTTCCTAGTAGCATCAGGCGGGGGTCGCCCACCACCAAACCCAGAACACACAAACAAGTACCAAGAATCTCCTCCAGCCCCCACCAGACAGCCCTCCCCGCCCCCTCCCACGCCCTCTGCCTCTCAGCTAATTGTTTGCTAGTGACTCACAGCTGTCTCCAAGCTGGTGCTCATTTAGGGGAAGAAAATTCAGTAGCCCACACAAAAATTGCTTTATTGAAGTGCAAAAATATTCCACCAACTGTATTCCCACCATCTGTTTTGCTTGTAATCCTTCTGAAGAGCAAATTCTCTGGGCCTCCCTGGCCTTTGTCCTTTAAAAGCTGCCAGAGGCGACTTGTGCTGCTCCTGACTACATGTCTGCCGCTTAACGGGGATCCCGGGGATCCCGGCTCTGCACACCTCTCCCCTGCACCCAGGCCCTGGCAGCCTGGCCCCTTCCAGGCTGCTCCCCTGTGGTGGCTGGGAGCCATGGGAGATTGAGGCCCAGGCCTAGCTCAGATATTTGCCAGTTACTTCACCTCCCCAAGGCTCAGTGTCTATATCCAGAGAATGGGTACAAAGCCTCCAAGTCCCCCCCCCCGTCTCCCCTCCCACCCCCGCCCCGCGCCTCACACTCTGCTTCTCCACTTGAACTTCCTCCTGACCTTCAAACACACCATACCTTTGCACAGCTCCGCGCCTCTGCCATTCACTGCCTCACAAACACTTATTCCTCCTGCAAAACCCAAATACATGGCCCCCTCCCTTCACTGTGTGCTGCTAAGGCCATTGCGGCCCACCCCCAGTCATGACGATGGAATCATTTGGGTTCACTGCTCCCATGGGAGTCGGCCCAGAGTGGGGCCTGGATCTGTTGCATTCACTGCTGAAACACCAGGCACATGTGATTGGGTGGGGGGCGTAGGGGGGGCATGGGCAGGGAAGGGGGTGCAGGCAGTAGAATGGGTGAGTAACTGTGGGACAGTCAGCTCGCCAGGCCCAAGTCTGAGCGCTGATGGCGGCAGGTGCCGGGATGAGAAGTCCCTGTTCCCTAGGAGATGGGCTGTGCTTGCTGAGTGTGTCGGGCTCCAGGCCAGCTGCCCATCTTACAGAGGAAAAAACTGAGGCCCACAGGGGGTGCTCAGATCAGCAGAACAGCCAGCAGCCGGGCAGGGAGGCCTCCTGCTGTGCTGCCCAGGGCACTTCCGAGGTCTGGGCAGGGCAGGAGCAGGAGCTCCCACCAGGACAGGACGGCATGGGGTGCTGTCTGTGACTGCAAGCTCTGAGCTATTTGGAGCTCTTGAGTCAGGCTGGGAAACGCACTGCATAGAGATCTGTTTGCTTCTAAGTGCTGGCTTCTCTTTGTCTCCTTTCTTCAATGGAAAGCGTCTAGTTTGTTTGTGTGCTTGCCGCTTCCTGGGCTCTCTGCCCCTGAGGAACAAAACCCTTCCCAACACCTCCAGATTCTACTTAAAGCAGAAAAACCTGCACTTGGCCAGCCTGAGCTCTGAGGGTTGCTGCAGCCTGTGCGGGAGCTGCAGCCCTGCTGTGGCCCAGGGGCAGGGCCGACCCCATGCCGACCCCAGGCTGACCCCAAAGTAGCACAGCTGGTCCTTGCTCTCACTCACTCCCTGCACTGCAGCAGCAAGGATGGAACGTTCTAGTGAGACTTCCCAGGTCAGGCTGGGAGAGCACAAGGCAGCCAAGCACGAGGAGGGCCGAGAGGTTGGATGGCCTGGCTCACACAGTGTAGCCCCCCACTGGCAGTGTGGGACCCCCCTGGGGGGGCAGCAGGAGAAGCAGCCGGGCCCTCCCTGCACCCCAGCTGCCTCGGCAAGATGGCCTCTGCACAGAGGAGGCTACACCTGGATTCTCAAAGGCTGCGTGTGGCCCCCAGCCCTCTCCTGAACTGTGGGAACCCCTTTTGTGCATCAAGCCATTTCACAGCAGCAGGATCAAAACACCTGCATCTCACGCCCAGCTCGGGCTCCTGCCTCCAGCTCCCTGCCTAGGCGAACCCTGGGAGGCAACAGGTGACAGCTCAATGGACTGGGTTCCGCCACCCACAGGGGAGACCTGGTTTGAATTCCCAGCTCCTGACTCCAGCCCCAGCCTAGCCCTAGCCATTGCAGGCATTTGGGGACTGAACCAGCCAACAACATTCTCTCTCTCTCTCTCTCTCTCTCTGCCTGTCCTTCATGTAAAATGAAAATAAATCCATTGGTGGATGAGAATGACCAAAAGCTAATATAAATTCAAAAGCACTTTGGAGCGTCATTTTTCTAACAGTCTCTACATACATTAGAAAACCCAGTGCGTACAGGTGGGTGGTGTCTGATTTACTCAGCCTAGGCATGATTAGGGGAGTATGTAGATTTGCAGGCCCCTGCAGGACCCTGTGCGCCCCCTCCCAATCCACACCCTGGAGGGTGACAAGGAGGAGACTGCGCTCCCCCTGCTCTCCCCGCTGTCAGTGCTGAGAGCAGCCCCTCCCTGCCAGCGGGGTCGGCCCCTCCTCCTCCCACCCCTGTCCATCACCATTAGCCTGACCTTGCCACTGGGACCAGCCCGTTTCCTTACACCGGGAGCAGAGCCGGGCAGGCCTCTCACAGCATCAAAACACCTGTCAAATCTCTCCAGCCCATCTCTGCTGGTGGTGGGGCGCGCGCTCCGGGGCGCGTGCGGAGGGATCACAGCGAGCTTTCTCTGGGCTTTTCTGCAGCCGTCCCAGCTCTGCACGGGGGGAGCCTTTCTCCCAGCATCCGCCTCCCAGTTCTTTAAGGCCCCGGCTTCTCCAGGTCTTTACTGGGAGCCCTTCCCTCGGCTGCCCTGGCCCCAGCCAGCCCCCAGGTCCCCTTCACCTCACTGCTCTATTGTCGATTTCTTCCCAGAGCCTGTCTGTGTCTGACAGGACTCGCTTGTCGGTATGTGCCAGTCTCCCTGCTCTGGACAGGAACAGGGACACCCCAGTGACCAGAGTGCTGACCCCTGCCCAGCCCACGTCTGTCAATGAAACATGCACCAAAACAGACTTCTCTTTAATTCCATCTCCCAGGGACTTGCGTACGTGCCCTCGTGTAAGAGGCGTGCCCAGGGTTACGCGGCCGGCCAGCTGCACCGGCCCCATGGCCTACTCCTCACCACGTTCTGCCCAGCACAACAGGGAAGCGGCGGAGCCAAGATTTGAACCCTGGACTCCAAAGTCTACCTACTTGCCCAGAAGCCTTCCTGCCTCCCCAGAACGGTCTCATGCCGCCTGGCCCGGCTGCTGCCCTGTCCAATATGGGGAGCTCATAGCTGTGTATGGCCATTTAAGTGGGAACTGACTAAAACTTAAAGTTCACTTCCTCAGTCACACTAGTGCCACTCCAAGTGCACAAGATATTGGACAGAAAAGATCGAGAGCCTTTCTAGAAAGTTCTGGTGGGGTGTGTTGCTCTTCGCTCAGCGTTTCCCCAGCACGTAGAGCAGTGTTCCGTGGTGCCTTTGTGCAGTGGGTGGACATCACGAATTCTTGGGCTGGAGTCCCCTGCTCTCTGTCGCTCACCCTCTCTTTCCGACCCGCAGGGAAGGACGAGGCGAGCAGCGTGGAGGTGACGTGGCCAGATGGCAAGATGGCCAGCCGCAGCGTGGCCAGCGAGGAGATGAACTCAGTGCTGGAGATCCTGTATCCCCGAGAAGAGGACAGGCCTCAGGACCCAGCCCCCCTGGAGGTGGGCAGCGGCACCGGCCTGACCCAGGAGAGCAGGCAGCACCCCAGCCCCGTGGCTGAAGCTGGGTTCCCAGGGTGAGGGACAGCCTCTGAGCCAAGGGCAGGCTCCGTGGCGGTCCCTCCTTGTGACAACACTGTCACACTCACATCTCCAAATCCTGGCATATCAGAGGGCAAGTGCTTCTGCACCCGATTTACAGAGGAGAAAAACCAAGGCCAAGAGAAGGAACGCACCAGGGCTCCCTGGAGGCGGCACAGCTGATACTAGCAGAGGGACGAGCTGACCCCAGGGTACCTACTGCAATCCTGGTTCCCTGTGTCGAGGCCTCCTCTTGCCCTAAGGGTGGGGCTCAGATCCTGCCGTGAGGCCTCTGGGGGCTCTTTGAGAGCAGCTCTGGACCAAACTCTGGGCACCCTCTAACTCTGACAGGGATCAGTTGGTTCCAGGTCGGGTAGAGGAACCACTCAGACGCACACAGGTGAACAGGACGTCTCTGGAGCGTCTAGGCCAGCTCAGCGCACCTCAGGGAGAGCTCCGGATGAGTGGGAACCCCGGCAGCCTGCTGGCCTCGGTGGTGCCCCGAGCTCCAGGCCCCCTGTGGTGGGAGCAATGGCCCTTCCCCACTCGCCCCCGCCGGCCCCCAGCTGGCAGTGTTTCCAGGCTGCCGGCTCAGGGACTCCCCCACCCACCCACCCAGGCACAGCTGAGCCTCCACAGCCTGGCCTGAGCGGCTCCCAGCGCTCTGCCTCTGCACCAGGCAGCTCATGTCCCAGCCGCAGAGCCCGATGAGTCACCCCTCCTCCTGGAATGTCCCCACCTCGTCCCACCAGCCCACCAGAGAGGGGGAACCCGGTGTGCCTTGCAGCAGGTACTTGTGAGGGTCAAAGGCCACAGAGGAGGTGGGGCAGAGAGCACACATCTCAGAGCATCTCCCTCCCGTCTTTGCACTTGGCATTGACCGGGCCTGCCTCCTTCTCAGGATCAGGCTGCTCTGTCGAGTGGCCCAGCCCAGGCAGGAGGAGCCCACGTGTGGGGAAATGAGCAGCAGTTTGAACTGGGTCCGTTGGTGGCCACCACCCAGTCTCCCAGCCTCTGTGCAAGGGCAAGGGTCCAGCATAGGAGGGGGCCCCCCAGGCCCGGAGCTGAGTGCACCCCTCGTGCTGGGGTCGGGGCAGCTGCTGAGCGGCTGTGGCTAGGAGGGGAGCTGAGAAGGGGCCGTCTCGACTCACGGTGTCTCTGCTTCCTCCCACCTTGCAGTGCGGCCAAGGATTCTCTCAGCGGGAAAATGGCCATTGCATGGGTGAGTTGCCCGCAGGCGTGGGGGTGGAGGGGTGGCATGGAGGCTGGACTCTCCCTGGGGAATGTCAGCCTGACAAGAGATGCTGGAGTGGGAGGGGCTTGTCCCTGGGGCTCCGGATGCTAAGACAACCGGAGGGGGCAGGAACTGCAGCACCCCCAGCATGGCCGCTCTGTGGGGTCCCTCCCGGACCTGGAACAGGAAAGCAGCAGCCCGGGAGCAGCCCAGAGGCTCTGCGTGCAGAAACCCTTCCGCCCCAGGGGGTTCTTCCTTCTGCAGCCCCTCAGGCAGCGTCTTCCAAAACCTCCCCTGCAGCCTTCGCTATGGAGGTACAAGAAGAGACAGAGAGAGACCAGCATGGCCCAGCGGAGCTCAGAGCGGGTGGGAGGCTCACAAGTGAACAGCCCAGGACCACGTGGCATGCAGAGGGCTTGCGGAGGGCTTTCGAGCACAAAGGGACGTGCCTAAACCTGGCCAGGGAGGGTCCTAGGAGGGACCCCAGAGGGAGAGAGGTCCAAGCTGGCACCTGAGGAGCGAGGAGGAGCTGGCCAGGCACAGGCAGTGCAGACAGCATCCGATGGAGCGGGGAGCGCAGATGAGCAAGAGTAGGGTCGCAGTGCTGAGGACGGCCCAGGAGGACAGGCCTCCCTCTGCGCGCCACGTGCCCACCCTGGCCGCCCTGCACCCTGGAAGTAACCTGCGAGATCCCCAGTCCAGCCCCCTCCCCCTTGCCATCATCCTCAGCTGTTTCTATGCCTCTGCCATGGCACCGGGCACCAGGCTGGGCACTGCCCCTCCGCGGGGAGCTTTCTGGTGGAGGCAGACAGACCCCGACCTGTGACCACATGGCCGGTGATGGCCCGGAGCCCTGCGAGCCAGGTGCTTCCTAGGGACTTCTGCACTCAGTAGGCAGGCAGGGCCTGCGGGAGGAGGACCTTGACGCAGGCCCAGAGAGCGCCCCCTGGCAGGGGAGAGTGCAGGGCAGGGCGGGCGCTGGCAGGACACTGAACCGGCAGGAGGCGGGGCTCAGGTTTTGTGAAGTTCAGCAGCACAGTGACACAGTGTGGTTCTGGCTGCTGAATCGCTGATGGGATTGGAGGGAAGAAGGGACACCGGGTCAGTAAGGAGGCAACTGCCGAAACCCAGGCGAGAGGTGCAGGCGGCCAGCGGCAGGGTGGTGGCGGGGAGTGAGAGAGGTGGTGTGATGAGAGGCCTGCTGCGGGGCCGAGACACACACGAGGCTGGGGAGGGGGGTGAGGCAGAAGTGCAGACGCTCCGATCTCTGCCCGAGCTGCCGCGTGGGTGATGGTGGCATTGACCGAGCTGGGGAAGATGGGGCAGGGGGCACAAGAGGGATGTTCCGTTTGGGACATACTGAGTTTGAGGGCAGAGCAGACAAGCAGGTGCAACCGTCAGACGGGTCACTTGGCCATTGGATTCACACGCTGAGCCCCAGTGAGGGGCTGTGGCTGGAGACAGGAGCTGGAAGTTATCTGGGGATGAAGAGACCATCTAGAGAAGTGGTGATAGAAGACAGAGCCCAGCCCGAGCGCCCCCACAGGCCGAGGTCAAGGACAGGAGAAGCCAGCCCAGGGGTCCGACCTCAGGAAGCAGGGGCCCAGCGAGGAGAAGGGGTGGGTAGGAAGGCAAAGCTGGGACACCCCGCCTCGCCCCGCACCAGCCTGGAGAGCTGCCCCTCCCCCCTTCAGATACCAATGAATGCATCCAGTTTCCCTTCGTGTGCCCTCGAGACAAGCCCGTGTGCGTCAACACCTACGGGAGCTACAGGTGCCGGACCAACAAGAAGTGCAGCCGAGGCTACGAGCCCAACGAGGATGGCACGGCCTGTGTGGGTGAGTCCGGCTCCTCCCACTGGGGGGCTCTGGAGGGTGGGGGGACGACCAAGATCTCTGGCCCCTGCCTCCTCCCGGATACAGAGGGGCCGCCTAGACCCCCAAGAGGCCTAAGGCAGAGGCCTGGAGAAGCGCCAGCACCCGAAGCTTGGGGGGGTGCCGTGTGCTGGCCTGAGGCTGTCACTCTTCTTCCTGTCCTAAAACCAGTGCGCCCACCTTGAAACCGCCCGTGTTTTTGTAGGTGGGATGTAAAACTAGCTCCTGCGAGTCACCGTTGGCTGAATTTCTGAACTGGTGTTTGTCTTCTCCCTCCCAAACGCCTCCCTCCACCCCACCCCCACCACCCCCTCCCCTCCCGCCCCCACCGCCCCACCCCGTCCCTTTTGCAGCACAAGTGGCCTTTTTAGGTGGGTATCCCTCGGCAGCCTTTAGCATCTCTGAGCCGCTCTCTCGGGCCTCCTATCTTTCTCTAGGCCTTGGACTTTGCCTTCAGTTCTATGCACTTTAAATCCCATCAATAAAGGAAAACAAAACAAAACAAAAAAGCTAACGGCCTTTGTGGAAAACTCAGTCTCTCCAGCTGCCTGTCTCTCTCTCCACGCCCAGTAGATTCCGCGGCAGGCTCCCTGTGATGGACAGCAGGGGCGGCCATCTTTGAAAAGGGAAGTCTGGGAGATCCGAGGCAACTGGCCTCTTGGTGAGGCTCTCCTTTGCATGTTTTCTGAGAAAACAGATGGGGAAAGCCCCCTCCCCCTCGGATGCCCCATCCCCACCCCTCCTGAAGAACCACAGTAGTCCTGTCTTTGTGTCCTCCGTGTTGGTGAGCGTCTCGTGTTGCCCCTAACAAAGATGGCCCCCAGGTGGTTGCCTGGATCCCGTCCCCTGTGCCCGCTGGCTTGGCCTGTGCTGTTTCTGCCTTGTGCACCCTGACTTCCTGCGGTAGAGGAAGCCTCTCTGGGTCGGGCTTGGTGAGAAGGAAAGGGGCAAAGAGGAAACCCTTTGGGATTTTGATAAAAAGGAGAAAAATGCGGAAGTTTGAACTTGCGGAGTCTTCCAGCTTCTTTTCTGGAGAAATTACGCCAAGAAGCCATCTACCAGATCTTAGCACTTAGCTGGTGGAAACCAGAAAATGCGTCCAGGCAAGTGGACGCCGCTTCGGATGCCAAAGGAGCAGCAGCCCGTCCACCGAGTCCTGCTACAGAAAGTGCTCCCGGCCTGGACAGACCTGGGATGTGGAATGAGCCAGGCACAGCCTCGGGCCTTCACCTGGGGGAAGTCACTTCCCTGTGGGCCTCAGTTTCCCTAATCTAAGTGTCAAGAGAGTTGAGCTAGCGTCTCCCTAAGGGCCCTTTCCTTCCTAGGGCTCCTCGGTGTGTGGCTGCACACGGTCTCTCTAGTGTCTGGTGCCTGGGTGTCTAGGAAGAACTTTGCAACTTGGGCTGTGCAGTGTGCTTAGAACGCTGGAAGCACCTGTGGCCAGCGCAGCCTTTGGAAATGATGCAATGGCGTAAAATGCCTTCCCGGGCAGCCTCGGTCACGGAGCTACGATAAATCACAGATCTGTTCTTCGTGGGGAGGAAAAGTCGCTCCAAGATATAATAAAATCACACTTAAGAATGCAGCAAGCCTTTTAAAAACATGTTTAACACAAAAACTACCGCTTCCTGATACCGTAATCATGCTCCCAATAAATCACAGACGATGATTTCCTTGTCGCTAGTGCTGGTTTTACGCTGGGAACAGCAGTGTAAATGAAAAGTTTTGAAATGAAAAGCGCTACAATTTCTCTGGAAAGAATCTACCAACTTAAAAACCGCTCCACTTCTCCTAAGCGCACGCCTGTGCACTTGAGATGGAACTGAGGTTCCGGGAGGGGCCCCAGAGAGCAGGCTGGGGGAGACCACGTGATCAAGGTCGCTTGGCCCAAGGTCACAGCTGGCCCTCGCCAGGGTGGGACCCCTTTCCCACCGCGGCCTCTTGTCTGTGGGGCGTCAGCCTCCCCCCCCCCCCCAAGTCACTCTGGAAGCTGCGGAAATGAACAAGTGAGAAAAGCAATGCCCCGGGCAGCGTTTCCAAGTGCGGTGTAAGAGACAAGCTGACAGCACCAGAATCAGGGGCGGGACAAGGCGGAGACAGCCTGCCCAGGGCAGCAGACAGCACAGGTGCCTCACAGGCGACAACCTGTGTGTTACATGCTAAGGTTGCATGTAACACCTGTGTCCTTTGAGCCTACTTGTGGGTCAGGGGAAGAAGCGTGGTAGCTGCCCCCACACTGCCTTCCCTTCAGCCAGACGCGAAGCCAAGTGCATGGCGGGGCCTGGGACACCGAAGGGCTTTCTGTAAATTCTTGCCAAGTGGCTCTCTGCACTCGCTCATATATTCGTTCTGTAAGCACTTACTAAGAACTGTGTGACAAGCTCCGCCAATTAGGAGGTCAAGTTCTCTGCCCCTTACATGCTGTGTTGGAAGAAATAGCAGGCTAAATGTTACAGTGGACAAGTGGGCGCTGACCCAGCTCCACACTGCTCACCCCCAAGAGCAGGGCCCACCTCAGGGGTCCAGGCAGTCTGAGCAGGTGCTTCAAGTCCATTGCTCATCCGTGTCTGGGCCACCCCGGCACGAAACCACACCCAAGCCAGCCAAGCTCGGTATCCCTGCCCCCTGAGACACCCGGGGGCCGAGGGTGGGGGTGGGCCAGACGCTCGCCTTGCCATCCTGACCACAGTCGGATTGGTTTTTCCTGTCTTCTAGTCCTGCCTCGGCTCCTGACATCTTGCTGTGCTTTTGCTAGATTTGACATTGTAAGAAAAGCAACAGATACCTTCAGGGCAGGCGGGTCATGAACTGGGCCACAAGGGACCGTGCGGTGGCGGGGCTGGCGCCCCAAGGGAAAGAGGCAGCCGCAGCTCACCCCCGAAGCGTCAACGCTTCTGTGCTGTCCAGGAATCCTCCCTCTTCCCAGGCATCTGCTTCTGCAAATGGCACCAAGAGCTGGGTGCATCTGGTGGGGTCTAAACCCTCTACAAGAATCTGCGCGTTCAGTATTCCAAGAGTCCAAGGGATCCCAGTCCGCCAGCCAAGCCAGCGCGACTGACGAAGGCAGAACAGGGTCCCAGCCCCCTGGATCCTGGCTCCTGCCCTCGGCCACCATGCCCCCTCCTGCACGAGGGTTGGCGCTGACGTCTGAGGAAGTCAAGGGCGGGGGTGGCAAGTGGAAACCAGGGACCCCAGACAGCCCTCCCCGCGGGCGCATTCAACCCACAAGAAGAGAAGGGCGTGCGTGCAGAGGGTCTCCCCGACAGAGCCAGGCCGCCCTGCCCTGGGAAGGTGCCATTCCGAGGGCCAGGGTCTGATTTTGTGTTGCTCTGGCTGCTATGGCCCCTCCCAGGGCCTGGGCATCACCCCCAGACAAGTGTCGCCGGACTGCGGCCCACGTGAACTCCACTCCAGCCTCCAAGTGGGGACAGGACGATGAATGTTTCGTTTTCCCAGGAGCCAGCTGTGTTCTTCCAGAAGATTCCAGCCCAACACCCCCAGCCAGGACCCCAGCCGCAGGGGCCAGGACTCTGCCAGGAGCTGATGCGGCGTCTCCTTAGCAACAAGGCACCTCCAGGAAAGAGGAAGGCGGAGGACAGGAAAGCATGGGCAGGTGATACGGCCTCTCCCTCCACGGCTAGGCCTCTGCGGGGGCTGCTGCCCAGCGGTGCCGTGGTCAGGGGTGAGCTATCAGAGCAGAAGCAGAAGCGAGGGAGGAGCCGCGTCCCGGGGCGAGGAATGCCTGCCACCTGCCAGGGGTCTCACTTCCCTGTCCCCACTCGGTCTCGCCCCACCCCCCAAGGTCAAGGTTGTTCGTCTGATTACCCAGCAAACCGAGGCTCAGAGGGAATAAATGACCCGAGGTCAGTCAGTCCACTAAGGTAGCAGCCGCTGTGATTCAGGCTGCAGCCTGGGCTCTGGGCGATGCCCAGGTCACTGACCACTGAGGGAGTCATGTAACCAGCTGTTCCTTCAACATACCGTGGCGGGACCCCTGCTGGGCACGGTGCTGGTGGCGTGGTGTAGTCCTCTGTTGCAGTCCTGGCCCAGATGCCTGCCCGGGCTTCGCCCAATAGGCCTTGCACAATAACCTTAAGGAGACAGGTGTACTGCGTGTCAGAAGCTGCCGAGGGCCACGGGGGCGGGGGGCAGCACTGTGGCAATGTGGGGGCACCCAGACGGAGGTGGGTGCTGTTCTGAATAGGGAGGGAAACAGCCAGCCTTGTGGACAAAGAAGCACTTGGACAAAGACTTCGAGTAGGTGGGCCTCAGTTATCTGCCCTGTGAAGTGGGGGTGAAGCCTCGTGGACTTGTGGTGTTCAACTTGACATGCACCTGGCACAAAGTCCTAAGGAATTACAGATACGACGATGACGATGATGACGACGATGATGAAACAGCGAAGTCCAGGATGGAGCCCCGGATACTGGATGCCAGACCTCCTGGCCTCCCAGGATACCCTGCTGCCACCCCGGACACCTGTGAGAGAGAGATACAGTGGGAGAGACACAGAGGACACGGCCACCCTCGGGGAGCTGACAGGTTGGCAGGAAAGAGACGACAGGACCGGAAATGGCGGTGAAGGGGCAGAGCCAACCTCCACGGGCCCGGCTGTGCCGTGCGCGGCATGGCTGTCACACAGGCCGTTCCCCCGGAGAGGAGCAAAAAGTAAAGCGGTAAAGCGGGCAATGGGCGTGGTGGCGGCGGCCCAGGGCAGAGGAGAGGAGCTGCACCTGCCTCACACAGGCCCGGGCCTTGGCATCGGGGGCACCCAGGAAGGCCTCTCCCTGGTCCCATCCTTTCCAGGTGAGGAAACCAAGGCCCAAAAAGACACTGTGGCTTTCTCGGGGACCACGGGAGAGCCAGGGCTCTGGGTCGCGGTGCGGGCCTCCTCAATGCCCGCTCTGCTCAGCCCCCGGCTGTGACCAGCCTCCCCCAGGAGGCTCCAAGTATTTCAGAACCCCGGTGCACACACGATTCCAGGAAAATGTGGCCAATGCATATTCTTCCAGTTTTGCTGACATGGAAACCGAGTCAGGGCACAGAGACGCGGTGCCTGGCCTTGGGACACAGCCGGGCTTCAGGCTGTGAGGAAGGGGCAGAGGCTGGAGGCCTGAGAGTCACTGCACGGGCACCACTCCTCCCCCAGGCCTCAAGGCTGCCCCCCCCCACCCCAGCCAGGTGCAGGGCTCCTGGGAAGGGGAGACACCAAGCTCCCCCACCGCCCGCGGGGACCGTGGAAAGGGGCAGTGTAGGCTGAAGAGAGGGAGGTTAGCCAAGCACCCTGCTCAGCTTCAGGCCGCAGACACGAGCCTTACAGCCCTGGAGGGCAGATGCAGGAGACGGGAGAAGACTCTCAGGCACTGGGACGTCTCTGCCTAGCCCAACACAAAAGCTGTCTCGTATGTACCAAGACTTCATGTTTGTTCTTAGAGAGCCAGTGCAAAGGCCCTGTGGCCCTCCTCTCTTCCTTGCTTCTGTCCCGAAGAGTCTCTGTCTACCCTGAGGCTCTGGGGTCAGACAGCTCAGGCCTGAGCCCCAGAGACTCCCAGCACCTCATTCATCTCTGAACCTCGGTTTCTTCATCTGCGAAATGGGGGCAGTGACAGCCTCATAGAGTGGCTTGAGGTAGGTCCAGCGCTCAGCACAGTGCAGACATTCTTAGAAAATCCGCGTGGGGCCCGGCAACCTCCTGGTCCCCCTGCTGCTGCAGGGCCCCATTTGACAAGGATCCACAAGGCATCACCCGGGCAGTGCTGGACCCGGACGACTCCTTCCCAGGAAGACACATCCATCACTCAGGGCTGCGATGCCGAGTTCATCTGGGGACAGGGTGACCTCAGCATCTCCCCACGGGGCGCTCCAGCCCTGTGTCTGCCCATCCAGTCCCCTGCCTCTCCAGGGCCTGCCAGCAACCGTCCCAGACAGGCAGCCCTCACCCATCTCGGACGCATCAGCCGTTCCCCCGCGCCTGTCTGCTCTGCCTCCAGCCAGCCGCCCCACCGCGGCAGTCGCCCTCTGGGCCCTCCGCCCCGGACCTGCAGGCAGGCTGCCCCGCCCACGTCACCCTCACGGCGCTCAGGGAGCACTGGGCCGGCCGAGGCTGAGTGGGGTCAGGATGCCTGCTGCTTCCCCTTCTCTCCCAGGACGGGCGAAGGCCACGAGTAGAGCTGCAGGACACAGCGAGGCAGCAGGACGAGAACTGCTGCCCAGTGTGGACGGCCCAGGTCAACACCCCTACCCTTCCCGAGTCGCTCAGCACCCAGCGCCCGCTGGCATCGGCCTGACAGTGACATTTTGCCCCAAGACCCTCCCCTCCCCTCCAGCCTGAGACAGGCTTCGTCTCTGTTCAACAACGCGGCTTGGGGCAGGGCCAGGAGGGCGAGGAGAGACAAGCTTCCTCCCCCCCACCCCCGTCTCTGCTGATTAATTGGGGGCAGCAGGAAAGGAGCAGGCGCCCATACGCAGGCTCGTAAGTGGGTCTGACATTTCCCCAGTCCTGGCCTCGCTCCGCACGGCTCGCAGGTGGGAGCCGGTCCCCAATCACTTTTCCATTACAGAAATCGATGACTTGAATTACTCCAAAATAACTAGCACCTTCACGCGCCTGCAAAGCTAATTTTTCTGTGTCTGCGTCGGCCCACGTGCTCCTCCCTGGGTCTGGGATCTGTCTTTATGAGTCAATCCAGGTAGAACGGAGTCTCGCGTCTGACCGTGACAGATGGTGGCGGGCTGAGAGCGGGCTTTGGAGCCGGATCGGCAGGGTCCAGGCTTGGTTCTGGCACTCAGCGGCTGCAAGCCCCAGCCAGGCTACCTTGCCACCTGGAGCATCCAGTTCCTCCGTCTATAAGGTCGGAGTTCAAACCCAGCCTCCCAGCGCCGTGTCTGCGAGGTGAGTGCGGTATGATGGCCGCGAAGGCTCCCGGTGCGTCCTGAGAGGTGAGGGAAGCCCTGGGCGTGTGGAAACCCGCTCTGCACCGTGGCTCAAGGCCGTCGCCTGAGGAGGTCCCGGGGCCACTGCCGCAGCCACAGGAGCGTCTCACACCGAGGACACACTCAGCGCTGTCGTCTTACCCACGGCGACGCCGGGGCTCGGGAGGGTGAAGTGGATTGCTGGGGCCTGTCTCACGGCTCCCCATCACCCCGGATTCAAAGCCGCTGGCCCCAGCGCCAATGCAGGGAGCGGGCGCTGCAGTGACAGGGCCGGGCAGCTGCTGCAAGGTGTGGGTTCTCCGCGCGATACAGGTGCCTACGGCCAGTGCAGAGGCCACACTCTGGTCAAAGGAAACATTCGCACATCCGCCCCAGGGTCAGCATCACACACATACGCGCTGAGTTGCAACTGCCCGGCTTCTCACAATGTGAAATCTGCAGATCTTTAATAAAACACTCCTTGTCATCTTGCACTTTCTTTTCCTACGAAGGAGCCAATACATGTTTTGGGTACATTTCATTGACATGGATCTCCAGTACAGAAGCCCCTGGCAGCCCCCCATCCCTCCCCCGACCCAGTGTACCCACAGGCCTGACTTCTTCCACCGTACATGCATTTTGCCTGGCTTGGAATCCGCTCTGAATGGAATCCTCCGGTTCACACTCATCTCGGGCCTGGCTGCCTCTGTGGAACCAGGGAACTTCCTGTTCGGGTCCCAGATGTGCCCAGAGGTCTGTGCACAGCCAGGGGGCTTAGATGCTGCTGCCACCAGGGACTCACGACCCTGGCTTCACTTTGGAATCACCAGGAGAACTTTTTGAATGCCTCGTGCCCAGGCTGTGCCCCCACACTTAGAGCAGCCCCTCCCAGGTCTTGCTTGCACAGTCCTGGGAAGCCCCGGTGGCCACGTGCAGATGTCAGGAAGCCAGCCCCGAGCGCGGGGACAGGGGCCTTGCCTCAGCCGAGTGAAGACAAGCCAAGTGGAGCTGCTCCTGCCTGGCCTCTCCTGCAGCCCGGAAGCTGCCTCCCCGCCCCTCGGAATTCACAGGAAGCTCCTTGCAGCGCTTGGACTGGGGTCCTGGAGCGAGGTCCGCAGTGGCCCCCCTACTGCTTGTGATTCCCGACTGCAGTGTGTGATTCCGCCACTGAGCGGCGCCTCGAGATCCTGCAAACCCTGTGGTTTGGGCGGCCTTGGGCCAAGGCAGGCAAGCAGGTGGCCTACGGAGCTCTGGCCACAGTGAGGGAAAACCTGGGGCCAGGACTTGGAGGACAGCCTGGCACAGGCAGCAGCAGGGTTCCTCTGCTCCCAGGATCCTCACGGGGCCCGTCCCCGGCTGGCCGCACAGACGCAGGGATGTGTCTGCCAAGGACCCAGGCCACATCCCTGGTCGCTGAGCCCAGAGAGAAGCCAGGCATCGCTATGCTCCTGGAGTTGGGGCCCCCACTGCCCTCCATTGGACTGCCCCACTGGGTCGCACACCCACTCTCCTCTGAGGCCCAGGGCGTGGTGGCCTCAGCCCTGCCTCAAACCCAGGCCCGGCTCCAAGTCCGGGGCTGGGAGCCTCCGAATCCTAACCTGAGAATGCTGAGTGCTTCCTCCTCCAGGGGCGGAGTCAGCCATGCCTGAGGCCCCTGGTGCTGCCACTCCAGCCTCCACGTCTGCATCTGTGAACGGGAATCCCCGCCACAGTGCAGGGTGGCTGAGGGCTGGGTAAGGAGTGGCGTGGCCCTGGCCTAGTGCCTGGCACGGAGCAGCACACACTGCATGTCGGCTGGGATTGCTGGTGGAGGTGGCTACCACTGACGTCCGACAGCATGAATGCCCTAAGCCAGACTGGCGCTCGCAGCTGGTTTTAGCAGTTTAGTAAATCTTCCACCTCCTCGGACTCCTCTCCAGGAGGGCTGGGCCGGGGGTTCCAGTCTGGCCTCAGGACGGAATCACCTCCTGTCCCAAACAAGGCAGCAAGGTGAAGCCGCTTGGTGTTAGGGAGCAGACCTTAAGGCCACGCACATGCACAGCTCAGCTCTGAGCAGAGAGCGCGCACCCAGCTGCCCCCGAGAGGCAAGGAGCAGAAGCCTGACAACCACCAGGGTCCCATTCAGCCGGAGAACCCCCCCGCCTCCTACCCCAGAGGCCACAGCCGTGGTCCGGGTCTGGTAAGATCTTCCCAGGGAGCAGACCCTTGGCCCACAGACCTGAGTGTGTGCCCCGGCAGCTTGCTAAGTGGGTGCCGTTTGGATGTCAGAGTGAGTACCGCATTGGGAACCCCGGGTGCTAAACTTGGCACTGCCAGCCAGCTGTGAGACCTGGGCACATCGCTCCGCCTCTCTGGGCCTCCTCCCAGCTCTGTCAGGTGAGAGCATGCATGTGGGTGGTCTTCCCCTCCACCCCCAACCCCAGCTCCAGCATGTGGTGTGAGCAAAGTACGTGGCACACAGTAGGTGCTCATAGATGTCTGGTTTAATAATACCCAAAACGCAGCTCTGCTAGGTTCCAACACCACCCGCTCCCTAGTTTTAGTACTGAGTGACCTTGTGCCCAACCCAGGGTCAGAGTTCAAGCAACAGGCTTGATCTAAGCCATTAGCCAGCTTCCTGGGGCCTGGATTTCAGGGGGACCTGGCCTCTCCACCCAAGCCACAGATGTCCCCAAGGAATCCAGCTGAGAGGCCCTGGAGGGACCACCTCCCCGTCAGACTCAAGTTCCAAGCAGCAGGGTCCATCGCGCCCTGTGGTAGGGCTAGCACTCCTTGGGCTCACCCTTCCTGCCGACCATCCCGGAGCACAGACCTGGCCCCACCACCAGGGGGCAGGGGAAGCAACACAGAGCCTCCGGCTGGGCAAACCCTTTTATTGGAAAAAGAAATAACAAATGGGCACAGGTCGGACGAGGTGCCCAGGCGCACCGTGGGCCAAGGTGGGCGCGGCCACAGCCCAGTCAGGGAGAGGGCTGCCGCTCTTGGGGGGATCCATGGACCCGGATTCATTAGGGCCCCAGGGGCTGGACCGCCCCTCTCCAGCCCTCTGGGTTGGCACCTCTTCCCACGACCAGCTCCCATGTCCAGCAAAAGCAGCCCAGGCCTCTCTCCAGTTTCCCAAAGCTACTTGCAGTGGCGGGTGTTTCACGTCCACTTCCAGGGCCTCCTGCTGGCTGGCGTGCACAGCCCCTTTCTGTCCACCTTCGGGGCACCGGGCGGATGGCCGCCCCTTCCCACTGGCTTCCCTGGACCTCAGGGGCCAGAGCACCACTGGGGTAGACCTACTGGCTCTCTGGCAAGGAGGGTCCCCTGGTCCCTGTAGGCTGCCAGCTCCTTCGAACGGCTAAGGAAGCCTGGCCTTCCCCAGGGCCCAGGCGGGCTGAGCACTCGGTGTCCACAGACCGGTTGTCACGGGGGCCAGGAGAGGGCACCAAAGGCCACCTGGAGGTTGGCTCTGCTCTCCTGGAACCCCAGCTTCTCTTCCGCTAGCAAGTGGGGGAGAGGCCAGGAGGATCCGTGGCAGCTCCTGGCAAGGGGTCAGGGAGTTTGGGACATTTATTTACAGAGGACCGGGCTGGACTCACTCAGGGAAGATGACCGTGTGGCAAGGATGACACAGGACGGAGGCGGTGACCGTGGCCTTGCAGCCAGGAGGAACACACAGTGTGGATGGTACCCATGTATGCACACGTGCACTCCCCACACGTGGTACATACATGCACAGACACGTGCATTCATGTCCCCATGTGCACCCACACATACCACATGCAGCCATGTCCACTCACGTGTATGCACACATACAAGCACACGTGTGTGCTCAGCTGTGCACATTCCCTTATGCACTGTGCACACGTGCATGTTCACACATGTATTTGCATTCATGCACACGTGCACCCACACACACGACACATGTGCACACTCACGCCTCACACACGGGCTGCAAGCTCAGGAAGTTGGCTCCAGTTCAGGAGGTCACACTCAAGGCTACAGCTGTCCACAAAGAGTTTTTCCAGACCCCCTAAAACCTCCCCAAACCCTGGCTGTGTGCCACACAACAGCGCCTGGTGGCCTGCGAAGTCTCGGAGGGGACACTTCTTGGCAAGCCTGGAATGGCCTCAGCCCTGGGCAGGAACAGGAAAACCACAAATGGAGGGCTGGACAGGTCCCCACACGTGCCCGTCTCCTCAGCCTCACACTGACAGAGGCAGGGTCACAGACAGGCGGAGGCCCCGTGGTGGCGTCACAAAGAGCAGGGAGACAGGGCGGCAGGACCACAGGGAGAGGGTCCGGGTGGGTGAGGGCTCAGACAGGGGATCATGCGGGCTGGGCGTCCTCCGGTCCCAGGCCTGGACCTCCCCAGGGGCTCTGGGGAGCGGAGCTGAAGACAGGGGCTGCCCCGCTCTGTTCCCCCCCTCCCCAGCCTTCCGCACCACCACCCGGGGCAGCGGGAGGGGGGGAGCCCCTGCTCAGGAAGGGGCCAGTCCTGCCTGGGGCAAGGGGCAGGGGGCATGGGCTCGGCCATAGGAGACCTGGGGCCACTCCCGTTCCCTCCCAGCCCGGCAGCAGGGCCCAGAAACGACTCAGAAGCGGGTGCTCTGGTAGCGCAGCCGCCGCAGGTCTGCAAGGCCCTCGGCCCGGCCGTACACCTCGCTGCAGGGACTCTCGGCCAGTCACCGGGCCCCGGCCCCGCCCCCGCCCCCGCCGCTGCTGCCGCTGCCGCTGGAGCTGCCGCTGCTGGAGCTGCCGCTGCTGCAGCGGTCCTCGTACACGGCGATCTCGATCTGAGGCTGCGTCAAGGAGGGCGCTGGGCAGGGCCGGGAGCTGCGCGCCGCGCAGTGACCTGTACACGGACTGGCGGCGCGCGCCGGGTGCGCAAGCACACGGAGACGCACATTCCAGAGCCTGCGAGTACCACAGCCGAGGGCAGGGAGGGGCCCGGGCTTGGGAAGGTGTGAGGACATGGGGTCCTGAATTCGAATCCCGACTCAGCCACTCGGAAACTGGGTGACTGGGAGCCCTCCCTCATCTCATCTGTAAAATGGGGGCATCACAGACTCCCGTTGGGAAGCGTGAACGAGACCTTGGTTGGGGAGCACTGACGGCACGGGCTCCGTAAACAGCAGCGCTGCCCCCGGGTGGGGAAGCGGGGTGGTGTCTGCTGTCTGCTTGCTTTATTTCTCCCTCCCAGCTTTGTAATAAGATGAATTTCCTTTTAACGGTTCTTCTCTGGCTGTTGCTGACGGGGAGGAGGGTGCGTGCACACCCAGGCTACACCGGCCCAGTGGGAGGGGCAGAACCACGGACCCAGCAGGCCCTGACCAGCCCCTCCCCGCCCCTCCAGGACTGAGGCCTGGAGAGCTGGGCCCCGAGGACCTTGTTCTTCTCATCTGTGGAAGGGGGCAGCAGGAACTCCCAGGTGCAATCAGAGAAGGACAGGAGCCTGTGGGCACATGCCCCGGGGGTGGTTTCCATGTTCCCCGAGGGGCAGAGCGCCTGGCAGCTCAGGATGAGCCGGGCTCAGATCCTGGCCTGGCACCCACCAGCGGTGTGACGCACAGCAGTCGGCGCAGTGTGCCCTCGCGTGCAAGGGGAATGATAAGAGCTACCCAGCTCACGCGGCTGTGGGGAGGATTATATGAATTCATCCTCGCAAAATCCTTTCAAGGTTTCCGGGATGCCAGCATCCCATATGAGCGCCGGTTCAAGTCCCAGCTGCTCCACTTCTGATCCAGCTCCCTGCTATTGCTCCTGGGAGGCAGCAGGGGATGGCTCAAGTGCTTGGGTCCCTGCACCCATGTGGGACACCCAGATGGAGTTCCGATTTCCTGTCTTTAGCCTGCCCAGCCCTGGCTGTTGAGGCTATTTGAGGAGTGCACCAGCAAATGGAAGATCTCTCTCCCTCTCTGTGTCTCCCTGTTTCTGTAACTCTGTCTTTTAAATAAATAAATAAATAAACCTTTTTTTAAACAACAATAACAAAAGATTGCTGGCCTATACCAAACCCCGAATGCAGGCAGCTCTACAGGTGCAAACCAGGACACTAACAGTCCCGTAACTGTTGGTTTGAAGGGCAAAGACCAGTGGTGGAGGGTACCCAGAAGACCCTGAGTGAGGCCCCGAGGGCGCCCCATTTCCTGGCAGCCTCATCAGGAGCCCGCCGGTTGACAGCTCTGTGTCCTGCACAGAACAGCTGGGAAGGATACGACCCTCATCCCGCGCTCCACGGGGTCCGTGAGCAGGAGGCCTCGTGGCGCAAAGACCTTCTCGTTCTGCTCCTGGATGTAGCGCGAGATCTTCCTGAGAACCTGCAGAAGAGGGGCGGGTGAGGGGGAAGGCGGCGGGAAGCCGGGGTGGGGACGCAGGGCGGGGCGGCCACCTTCTCGTAGTGAGTCTCCATGCAGAGGAAGATGAAGTAGGCCGTGGCGCAGGCCAGGCAGCCCTCCAGGTAGGAGCTGCCTCCGATCTTCTCGGCCTCCGCGTAAAAGCCGTTGAGAGTCTTCACCATCTCCTCAAAGAGCTGCCGCTCGATCTGGGGGCAGAGAAGGAGAGAGCTGGGCAGGGGTCGGCCTCCCCTGCAGGTGCGTGGTGGCAGGTGGGAGCAGGGCTGATGGCGAGAGGGCCACACGGGAGAGGGCAGATGACACCGTGCACACAGGTGGCACCAGAGAGGCCGCAGGCACCGGCCGGGGAGCCAGGAGACCTGGGATCCAGCCAGACGTGGCCATCAACTGGCTACATGACCTTGGGCAAAGGGCTTAACCCTCATCTCTAAGGTGAGACCACAGCTGGGGCTTGGCCTCCCCTGGAAGCAGGAAGCGGCCCTGATGTCCTCCATGCTTTCTGTGGAGCACCAGACAAGCACCCTGGTGACTGCCACCTCCCACTTTGCTGGTTGTACAAGTGCTCGGGACTGAATTCACGGGGGCTGTCCATGTTCCTATGGGACCCAGCTGCTGAGGCTGCCCAGACGTGCCCTCAGGAGTCTCTCCAGGAGGGCACTCTCCCCGCTCACGGCACCGGGACCCCACGGCCCACGTGTTGGGCGACTGGGAAGCTGTCTTGCTGGCACCTTCCATGGGCCAGCTCTGCTTATGGCTCTCATTTAATCCCTTGCCAATTCAATCGCCCCAGGGCCCCAGCCCCCACCACCTCTGGCCCCTTCACCAGCCTCCCAGCCCCCACCCCACCCCCAACTTCCCGTTAAAGTCGGATCTTGTCCCAGCTCTGATGGAGCGCTTCCATTTCTCTCCAGGCAACCTAAGAAGTCCGCCCAATGCCGCCAGGCCGCTGTGGCCCCAAGGCCTGCCCTGCTCTCCTGCTCGGGTGCCCTCAACTGCTACCTCTCCTCCAGACATTGTCCCCCCACCCCCACCCCGGCTCTGCTCTTACTGTCCTCAAGTCTCTCAGTAGCCTGACCCCTGACCCTTCACCTCTCCCGGCACACCTCTATCCCCTTGACACCTCCCCGATTCTGCTAGTATTTATGACCACCTGAGCTACTATGTATTTGCTTGCTTTTTTATTTTCTGTACTGATACAAATTAGCCTCCATGAGCTCAGCCCCACATTCCCAGGACCTAATACACAGTAGCTCTCACTAAACGCTCAGTGGAAGCTAAGTGAACTTGTCTAGGGTTACAAGGCTCTGACCCCAGGGTCTGCACTGTTCACCCACCCCACCCCAGCAGCCTGCAAGGTCACGCTCCATGCTCGGCAGGTGTCCAAGTGTACGCAGCCCTATTTCTCTTTCCCCACGCCCCCCCACCCAGGACCAGAACTGCCCGTCACACAGTCTAGACACTTCCCCGGCATTCCAGGATAAAGGCCCTCCCCCGGAACAGTCAGAAGCTGTCTGCAGCCACTGCCCCTGCACAGACCTCGAGGGAACACAGAAAGTTCTGCCTGTCTGGTCCATGACACTCTGCCCCGGGGACAGACACACAGGATGAGGAAGAGGCCACTTTGCTCTCCAAGAGCTGGCTGGGGTCAGAGCAGCAAAGGCCGGATCTGCCTGGGCTGCTGCGTGGAGGCTCAGGGCCTGCTTTCTGCCTACC